>NW_027187309.1:10678097-11065316 GCF_028583685.1 Petaurus breviceps papuanus | reverse complement strand
TCCTTCCTTCCCTCCTTCCTTCCTTCCTTCCTTCCTTCCTTCCTTCCTTCCTTCCTTCCTTCCTTCCTTCCTTCCTTCCTTCCTTCCTTCCTTCCTTCTCTCCCTCCCTCCCTCCTTTCCTTTCCTTTCTTTTTTTTTTTATTAATTTGTTTGTTTCCTTCTAGTTTACAGGATTCAATTCCACAATTCCTTGAGTTTCACATTTTGTCCCCCTCCCTGCCCTCCCTCCGCATGGCAGCATACAGTCAAGTATAGGATCTGTAAATACTTTCACATTATACATTGGTCAGGTAATAAAGACGGATCATATCAGAATGAAAAATGGTAAAGAGGACATAAAACTAAATAAGAAAAGGAAAAAGATCAGGTAGTTTGCTTCAATCTGGATATAAACTCATTTCTTTCTAGTTCTTTCTCTGGATGTACACATTTCTCTCTATCATGAGTCTTTTGGGATTGACTTATATCACTGCATTGCTAAGAAGAGTCCAGTCTATCAAAGTTGGTCATCACACATACGTTGTGTCTGTAATTGTGTACAAATTTCTCCTGGTTCTACTCTTCTCACTCAGCATCAGTTTGTGTAAGCCTCTCCAGGTAAATATGAAGTCCATCTGCTTCTCATTTCTTATAGCACAATAGGATTCCATAACATTCATATACCACAACTTGTTCAGCCATTCCCCAAATGATGGGCACCCCCTTAATTTCCAATTCTTTGCAACCACAAAAAGAGCTGCTATATACATTTTTGTACATATGGGTCTTCCTCCCACTTCTGTGATCTCTTTGGGATATAACCCTAGGAGTGGTATTGCTGGGTCAAAGGATATGAAATTTATTTATGGCCCTTTGGGCATAATTCCAGATTGCTCTCCAGAAAGGCTGGATCAGTTCACAACTCTACCAGCAATGCATTAGTGTTCCAATTTGCCCACATCCTCTCCAGCATTTGTCATTTTCCTGTTTTGTCATCTTAGCCAATCTAACTGGTGAGAGGTGTTACCTCAGAGTTGTTTTGATTTGAATTTCTCTAATCAATAGTGATTTAGAGCATTTCTTGATGTGCTTATAGATATCTTTAATGTCTTTCTCTGAAAATTTCCTGTTCATATCCTTTGACCATTTATCAATTGGGGAATGACTTGTATTCTTAATAGATTTGACTCAATTCTCTGTATATTTTAGAAATGAGTCCTTTGTCAGAGACACAGGTTGTAAAGATTCTTTCTCAATTTCCCACCTCCCTCTTAATCTTGGTTACATTGGATTTGTTTGTATAGAAGCTTTTCACTTTCATGTAGTCAAAATTATCCATTTTACATTTTATAATGTTCTCTAATTCTTGTTTAGTCATAAAGTCTTTCCCTCTCCACAAATCTGACAGGTAAACTATTCCTTGTTTTCCGAGACTGCTTACAGTATCAACCTTTATACCTAGATCATACACCCATTTAGACTTGTTTTGCTATGTGGTGTTAGATAATAGTCTATGCCCAGTTTCTGCCATACTATATTCCAGTTTTCCCAGCAGTTTTTGTCAAATAGTGAGTTCTTATCCCATTTTATGGGAGAGTTCATTCCATTCACATTCACAGTTATGATTGTTATTTGTTTCTTTCCCTCTATCCTATTCCCTCCCTTGTTAATGCTCATATTTTTCCCCCTTCTTCCTTCCTCCCCCTTAATAGTTTTCCTTCTGACTGCCTCCTCCCTCACTATTCCCTTATCAGCCCCCTCCCTTTTCCTTCCCTTCCTCCTTACTTCTTCCCTCCCTACTAACCACCCCCCCCCTTTCGTAGCCTTTTCCCCTCCTACTGCCTGTAGGATATTTTTATACTTAATGAAGTATGTTATTTCTTCTTCGCACCAAGAGTGACAGGAACAAATCTCATGCGAAGCTCCTCTCCCTCCCCTCTTTCCCTCTAAAATATTACTTTTTGCATTTCTTCTCCATAGAGTCCTATGCTTAACTGGTTGTTATTCCCTCCTTGCACCAGAACCAGTGAGGGAAAAGCTCATATGATTCTCATCTCCATCCCTTCTTTTCCTCTGTTATATTGTTTTTATGCCTCTTTGTGTGGCATAATTTACCCTTTTCCGCTTCATTCATTCCTCTTCTTCCATTGCAGTCCCTTTGTAGCCTTTAATGAGATTTTTTTAATCATCATTTTGTATATTTTATACTCATACCCTCCACTTGTCTATAAATGGTTTGCTCTTATTAAATAGCAGGGTGTGTGTGTGTGTGTGTGTGTGTGTGTGTGTGTGTGTGTGTGTTTACCTTGTTTACCTTTCTATGTCACTCTTACATCTCGTAATGGAGGTTGAATTTTCCATTGAGTTCTGGCTTTTTTATCAGGAAGGTCTGGAAATCTGTTATATCATTGAATGACCATCTCTTTGCCTGGAAGAATATGCTCAGTCTCACTGGGTAGGTGATCTTGGTTGTAAACCGAGCACTTTTGCCTTCTGGAAAATTGTACTCCACTGCCTCTGATCTTTCAGTGTAGAGGCTGCCAAATCCTGTGTGATCCTCACTGTGGACCCTCCATATTTGAATTGTTTCTTTCTGGCTACTTGAAGTATTTTCTCTTTTACCTGTTAGTTCTGGAGTTTGGCCACAACATTTCAAGGACTTTTCAGTTTGGGATCTCTTTCAGCAGGTGTCCAGTGGATTCTCTCGATTTCTATTTTACCCTCACGTTCTAGTATCTCAGGGCAGTTTTCCTTAATGATATCTTGGAGAATGTTGTCCAGGCTCATTTTTTCATCATGATTTTCTGGTAGGCCTACAATTCTCAGATTATCTCTCCTGTATCTGTTTTCCAGGTCAGTTATTTTTCCATTGAGGTATTTTACCTCTTTTTCCAATTTTTCATTCTTGTTGTTTTGTTTGACTAATTATTGGTTCCTCATAGAGTTATTTGTTTCCATTTGGTTTATTCTAGTTTTTAGCAAATAATTTTCCTTGGTTAGTTTTTGGACCTCCTTTTCCATATCATACACCTTTCTTTTAGAGAGATGTTTTCTTCAATATAATGTTTTTCTAATTCTGCAATTTTGGTTTTGAAATAATTATTCATTTTGTCTTCCATCTCTCTCATTTGGTTTTCAAAGTTCCTTTTGAGCTCATCTAGGAGAGCTTTCTGTGCTTAGGCCTCATTCCCTCTTGATGTTTCAGCTGTGGTTGTGGAGTCCACATTGTCTCCCTCTGAGTTTGGTTTCTCCCTCTGAGGATAGTAGGACTCCAGAGGCTTTGTAGTCTGCTTTCTACCCATTTTGAGGCAGGGCCCTAGCCACACCCTTCCTGTAGGGATCCCAAGCCTTTACTGTAGAGGGTTTTGCCCTGGGGCAATAGTTACTATGTTTTTGGGGGGGGGGGGGGGGGGTTGGATCAGGCAGGGTTCATTCTGCCATCCTCGTCTTTGGAGGTCCTGATGGGGGCTTTTAAAAAAATTTCTGGGCTATGAAGTGGTAGTCCCAGGAGTATTTGCTGTCCCGGATAGGGGCCCCAGCATTTGATTCTTACCTTGCTCTTTCTAGTCCCAGCCCTTTTGTGATAGGCCTGGTAGTGGCCCTTGTGGTTGGTGGGACAACTTGCCCCCTGAGTTGATCAGGCCTTTTCTGGGCCTGCCTCTGTTCTTCTCTCTTTCTTTCTTTCTTTCTTCCTTCCTTCCTTCCTTCCTTCCTTTCTTTCTTTCTTTCTTTCTTTCTTTCTTTCTTTCTTTCTTTCTTTCTTTCTTTCTTTCTTTCTTTCTTTCTTTTTCTTTCTTTCTTTCTTTCTTTCTTTCTTTCTCTTTCTTTCTTTCTTTCTTTCTTTCTTTCTTTCTTTCTTTCTTTCTTTCTTTCTTTCTTTCTTTCTTTCTTTCTTTCTTTCTTTCTTTCTTTCTTCCTTTCTTTCCTTTCTTTTTTCCTTTTTCTCTCCCTTCCTCCCTTCCTTCCATCCATCCTTCCTCTCTCCCTCTCTTTCCTTCCTTCCCTTTCAGTTTACAATGAAAACTAAAAAGAAAATATTTCTAGGGAAGAAAAAGTGCTTTGGCACACTATTTCATTCGGACGATATATGCTAATTTAACCCTTTTCTCTCCTGACCGTTGGGGACCTCTTCTCTCATTTGTTGCTCCCATCCAGGTGGTGCCTGCAAACTTCAGTATCTTTCACTCTTCCAAACATAGTCACAAGTTTTCCTCCCAAGAATTCAAACTCTGCACCCACCCCTCAAGATTTTACTTTGCTCCTAGTAGATATCATGGTCCCTCTTTTGGTTGTTTTCATTTTCCCCTTGTTCAGTTTTTTCCCCCCTGAAGATGGTTAGCTTTGAGGAGTCTATCCCTTTTACCCTTTCCCTCATCCATTTCTTAAGACTGTACCTCCTGTGTACATCAGCACAACTCACTGAGTTTTATTTGGGGGGGGGGGGGGTTTGGAGTGTCATTTCCACTTCTTTCTGTTGGTCTTTGCTTCTCTAATCTTCCTCCCTGGCAACTAAATGGGGTTATGCAAATTATACTGGGTCACTTCTAGATCTTCCAAAGGGAGTGAACCCAGAACCTTATGTTCCCAAAGCAATTGCTTATGACTCAGGGGAAGAGGTGCAGAATCTTGCTGTGTTTGTTTGCTCTGGCTTCTGGAATGTGCTATGGGAAATCAGAATGTTAGCACTGCTCTTCAAAATATTTATTAGGTCTTTGAAGTTTGGTTTAAGAGAAATTAATTCTTTCTCTATGGTCTCTGTAGCAGCTTTAGGAAAATGTTATCTATTTTAAATTTCAAAGTTAGTTTTAGAAATAAGCTGATTTTTCTATGATGCAGAATTGTTTCATGTATATGAAGGGATGACATTAAGTTTTAGCATTTCATTTTAGATTCTTAGAATTCTCTGCATAGCACCACCATGACTTAGGGGCTCTCTCTGCTTTAGAACTTCCTTCAGCCTGAGGGCACTGTCATCTGGGAAGATGTTTCTGCCATGGCAGCCGCTTCTCCAATTGGTTAGTTTCTTTTGGGCCCTATATTTGAGGGGCAGACAGTGCTGTGCTTTGGACTCCTGGACTTCAGCATGACCCAGGGGGAACCTTTCTCTCCTGCCCCTTTCCTTTCAACTCCCTTTTATTTTATCTTTCTCCATTAGAACACTATATCCCTGAGAGCAGGGGCTGTCCTCTTTGCTCCTGTTTGTATCCCTAGAGTTTTAACACAGTGGGTGATACATAGTAAAGGCTAGATAAATACTTATTATCTTGCTTTACTTACTGCCTGGAAGTATCAGCTTTACACATTTATATAGCGATCTTCTGAACATAACTTTCCTAAAATTGTGAGCATGTTAGATTCACTGAAGAGAGGATGCTTAGTCATGTGTATGATAGCCTCGCTCCTAAATGACATTCTTTGAGTGAGTGGTGAAAAAATTCTCATTTAACATGATGATAGGGCAGCTAGGTGGTGCAGTGGATAGAGTGCCAGGCCTGCAATCAGGAAGACCAGAGCTCAAACCTGACCTCACCTACTAATTGTGTGACCCTGGGCAAATCACTTAAACTTTTTTGCCTCAGTTTTCTCATCTGTAAAATGAGCTAGTGAAGGAAATGGCAAACCCCTGCAGTATCTTTGCCAAGAAAACCCTAACTGGAGTCATAAAGAGTTGGACGCTGATGAACAACAACGGCAGCAAAATACAAATAGAAAAAGAACAAAGAATTTGATAATAAAATAAACATGGATTGTAAGTGTAACCCGTTTTGCAGTGAGATTACATTACACACAATATTTATCTTACTATTGAGTTCTTTTGTTTCTATCATCATATTAAATCAAACATTTTTGGTCATTCAATCATAGAATGTCATTTAGAAAAGAGGTCATCATGCAAATGAATAAGAATCTATTCTTCAGCATATCCAACAAGTAGTCATATAGATTTTGCTTGAGAAAACCCAGTAAGAAAGAGAAAACTAACCCCTGAGGCACCCCATTTAATTTATAGATAACTCAAATATTAAGGAATTTTTTCTTTACATCAAGTCTAAAGCAGACTGGATCTTCCACCCACACCTCCTTATTCTGCCCCTTAGAGCCAAGCAGAACAATTTTAATCTCTCTTCCATGTAATAAGCCTGTAGATACTTGCAGACAGTTGTCATGTTCAGCTGGGTCCTACTGTGGAGAATATATAGTGGTAATAAATGTGTTTAACTATCACTGTTCATACTTCTGAATAGCCATTAAAGCTCAACCAAGGGAAAGTAGGATGATGTTATTGGTTCCCTGCTGGGAGCTATATCACTATATAATTTCTTCTTTCCTTCAATTTTTTCAATTTTAGCTACAAAATGGCATTTTTTTGAAAAAAGAAAGGAAAAATGCAAATCATTAGCATAGTACCCCATGGTTACTCTCTTACCTCCCACTTTGAATGATTAGACAGCTAGAGGTGAATAAAGCTAAAGAATACTTCTAATTATAAGAACTACTTCTGTAATGGACTTCATAATAACCTGGAGAAACTTATCTAAACTGATGCTGAGTGAGGAGACCAGAACCACGTGAACTTTCTACACAGTTACAGACCCATAGTATCTGTGATGACTAACTTTGATAGACTGGGCTCCTCTCAGCAATACAAGGTTATAAGACAACACCAAAAAATTGATGATGGATAGGGCTAGCCACATCCAGAGAAAGAATTACAGAGTCTGAATGCAGATTGAAACAAACTACTTGTCCTCTTCCTTTTTTCTTTTGTTTCATTTCTTTTTTCTTGTTGTTCATTCCACTGCTTATAATCCATGTTTATATCTCAATTAATCTTTAATATGAAGGTATTTGTCAAACCTATATTGGATTGCATGCTGCCACAGGGGGGTGGGAGAAGGGGGTAGGAGAGGGAGAGAACTCAAAGGATTGTGGAACTGAATGTTGTAAACTAAAAATAAATAAATAAAGAAAACTACTTCTGTAATAAAAGTTCAGGGACAGTTAGATGAGGAAAATAAGAAGACACTTCCATGGTTTTCATGTTGAACCAGATTTTTAAGGTAACTCTACGTGAGAACAATGGAATAATCACCTGTATGTGTCAGTGTAATACTAACTTAATGCATTTAGCCCTTTCAGAATGACCGGGTGATTAACAATTAGAATATTTTACTGTAGAAAATTTCATGGATGTAAGGTGACAGTTGGGGGAGAGACGCAATGATAGACAAATAGCTTGTCTAAAAGAGTGGTTTAGGAACTTTCTTAGAAAAAAAAGTCTTTGCAGAGGGCTTATGAGACTTTGAAGTTGATGAGACTGGCAATATTGAATTTGGGGAAATGGGCTTCTAGTGAGAAGAAATTGTTATTCATTGGAACTGAAAACAGAATGAAGCTCCTGAATCTCCTTCTTTGAAAGGCAATGAACTGGCAATCAACATTCCCATCAGTTTTGGTTGATTTACCCTCCCCAATCCATGTAAAAAGGGGACTCTAAACAAACTTTGGAGCTGCAGAGCACACAAAATGACACAGAGAAGCTAACCTCCCGCTGAGGACAGCCCAGCAGGCCGGCAGGAATCGGCCAGCGCAGAGCTCTGGGAGCCGAGCCCAGCACCACGCCAAGGCTTTAGCCCCAAGGCGGGCCTGACCAGCCGCCTGCCAGAGGGACTCCAGATCAGCAGCATCTGTGGCTGTTTCCAGATTTATCAATACATAGATGCGAAGGACAAGGTGAAAGGCCAGTGAAGTCTGGACTTTGGGACCCAGGAAGTGGGAGTGCGTGGCTTTTACCCCCCGGAGCGAGAAACCACTGAGACGCCAGCATAGCCTGCCAGCGCCACGTGGCGGCTTCAGCTCCTGGCCTGCAGAGTGTAGGGGGACCAAGCACCAGTCTAAGGGGTCATCGCTCTTGCTTTAACCTGCTTGGATCTGGATTGCAGTCTAGGGTGGAGGTCCTGGGGTGTGTGTCCAGCTTGCCAGAGCGTGTGGAGACCTCAGAGAGGGCACCCATCTAATACCTCTGGCAGCTGAGAAAACCCCAGCATTTGGGAAGAAAACTCCCCTGTCTGGTGGCAGAGTTGTACTGTGGCAAAAAGCCCAAAAGTCAAATCATTGAGTGGCGAAATGAGCAGGCAAAGGAAACAAAGCAGGCAGAAGATTCCAACATTACACTCCTATTTTGGGGATAAGAAGGAGCAAGGCATGGAACAGGAGGAAAACAGTGAAGTCAGAACTCCTGCACCAAAAGCTTCAAAGGAAAATACAAGCTGGTTACAGGCCATAGAGGACCTTAAGAAGCAGATAAGAGAAGTGGAGGAAAAATTGGGAAGAGAAATGAGAACAATGCAAGAAAATTATGAAATGAGAGTCAACAGCCTGACTGAAGAAAATAATACCTTAAAAAACAGACTGACTCAAATGGCAACGGAGGCTCAAAAAGGCAATGAGGAGAAGAATGCCTTAAAAAGTCGAATTTGTCAGATGGAGAAAGAATCTCAAAAGGTCACTGAGGAGAATCATTGCTTCAGAATTAGATTGGAGCAAATGGAAGCTAATGACTTTATGAGAAATCAAGATGCGGTCAAACAGATCCAAACAAATAAAAGAATAGAAGGCAATGTGAAATATCTCATGGGAAAAACCACTGACCTGGAAAATAGACCCAGGAGAGATAATTTAAAAATTATTGGACTGCCTGAGAGCCATGACCAAAGTAAGAGCCTGGAAAGCATCCTCCAGGAAGTCCTCAAAGAAAACTGCCCTGATGTTTTAGAATGAGAGGGCAAAATAGAGGTTGAAAGAATCCACCGATCCCCTCCTGAAAACGATCCCAAAAAGAAAACTCCTAGGAATATTATAGCCAGGTTCCGGAATTCCCAGATTAAGGAGAGAATATTACAAGCATCCAGGAAGAAACAATTTGAATATTGTGGAAACACAATCAGGATAACCCAGGATCTGGCAGCCTCTACACTGAGGGATCGAAGGGCCTGGAATGTGATATTCTGGAGGTCAAGGGAGATGGGATTAAAACCAGGAGTCACCTACCCAGCAAAACTGAGTATCATGTTTCAGGGGAAAATATGGTCATTCAGTGGAATAGAGGACTTTCAAGCATTCTTGCTGAAAAAACCAGAGTTGAATAGAAAATTTGACATTCAGATACAAGAAGCAAGAGAAGCATGAGAAGGTAAACAGGGAAAAGAAATCATAAGGAACTTATCAAAGTTGAACTATTTTTTTGTTTGAAGCAATCAGGGTTGAGTGGCTTGTTCGGGGTTGCATGGCCAGTTGTTGTTTCTGGGTGTGGTGCTGGGTCTCTGGGCCCAGATTTGATCCGGGTCATCCCAGCACTGGAGCTGGTGCTCTTGCTCGCTGAGCCACCTGGCCAAAGTTGAACTATTAACATTCCTACATGGAAAAACAATAATTGTAACCTATGAAACTTTTCTCAGTAGTTGAAGGGATTAGAAATATATATATGTCTTTATATGAGGTTATGCGGGCATATGAATACATATGTGAATGTGTATATATATGTTTACAGTTATACATAGATAGAGGGCACGGGACCAATTTAACAGGAAGGGATGATACTTAAAAGGTGAAATTAAGAGGTGAGAGGAATATAATGGGAGGAGATAGGGAGAGACAGAGTGGGACAAACTATCTCATACAGAAGAGGCAAGGGAAAATGGTTACAATGGAGGGGAAGAATAGGAAGGCAAAAGTGTCAACCTTATTCCTATTGAATCTGGCTTGAGAAGGGAGGGAAATACACACTAAATAGGGGATCTCACCCTCCAGTTTTGGTTGATTTACATTCTACTGGAAGGCAGAGGTGTGGATGAAGTACCCACTATCTCAAGTGCCCTTCAGATGTTACTCTAGGATACTTCCATCTAGAGCACTGCCAAGGATTGGTTATGCTGTTCCAAACTCTCCATATTGTGAGAATAAATGTAAGACCATTTAAAATCCCTAGGAATAATGATAACAGCAACAATAATGATAGCATCTGATATTTATAGAGTTCTTTAAGGTTTATGCTTTACATAAATGATATTATTTGATTTTTACAACACTTTTTGTAAACTCTGAACAAGTTCAGAGTTTATGTGGCTTATTGTCATACAGTTAGTCAATGTCTAAGGAAAGATTCCAATCCAGATCTTCCTGACTTCATGAGTATGTAATTCTATCCTTTATACTATACCATCTTTAACTATGTAATATATAAATTCAAGATAGAGAATTAGATTCTTTGATTGCAACTTCATGAGGATATTTCAGCCTCTTTCCTCATAGTGCTCTGCCTCCCAAACCCACAGGCAAAAAAAAAAATCTATACTGGCTGGTATCGTAGTAAGGAAATCTGATTTTGCCAATACCATTCCCTAAATCAAAACTTATCGATCAGGATGACTAGGTTGTGCAGAGAATAGAGCACCGACCCTGGAATCAGGAGGACCTGTGTTCAAATTTGGCCTCGGACACTTAACATTTACTAGCCTTGTGACCTCGGGCAAGTCACTTAACCCCAATTGCCTTGCCTTCCCCCTTCCAAAAAAAATAAAAAAAGCAAAAAAAAAAAAAAACCCAAAACCTTAATGAGCATTTCCATATCTCTTAGACTCTAAAATAGAGGTTGGAGGATTTGAAATAGGATGCAGCATATGTAATTCAATACAAAAAGCAAGTCAACAAGGTAAGTAAAGTATTTAGAAGTAACCTTGATATTACTACACTATTTTAGGAATTAGATTAGATGGGGGTTCTTAATCTAGGGTCTGTGGACCAGTGGATACATTCAATGGGGTCCTTGAATTTGGATAGGAAAAAATATTACATCTTCCTTTCAATATTTGAAATCATATTTATTTTATACATTTAAAAATTTAATTTTGAGAAGGGGTGATCGTTTTTTCCCCCAAATTGTCAAAGGAGTACATGATGATTATAATTAATGTAAATTATAGATTAAGAACTTCCTAAGTTAGATTAAAGCTCTCGTATTAATTACCACCCCAGTACATGGGATAAGAAGTGCAACAATAGGGGCGGCCAGGTAGCACAGCGAGTAAGAGTACCGGCTCCAGTGTCGGGATGACCTGGAGATCAAATCCCGGGCTCAGACACTTAGCACCCACCCAGAAACACCTGGCCGTGTAACCTTGAGCAAGTTACTTAACCCCGATTGCTTTAAAAATAAAAAAAGTACCAACAATATTTAAGAAGATGAAATTGGGAAGAGCAGTTGGACTTGGCAAAATATATACAGAAGTAGTTCTTGTTGCTGTTCATCCTCCATTCTTAAAAGTGTTCCAAGGACATCAAGAAAGTGATATCTTGATTTGAAAATGAATTGATTGGATTTAAGTGAGGCAGAGCAGTATAAAATCATCATCCTCACTCTCTCCTCTGGAATCATCAGGGACCAGTGGCAAGATAAAGGGCCAAGACCATTGGCAATAGCCCTGAAGAAATCCTTATTGGAGGCACTATAATTTTAAGGGGACTCAGGAATTTATTCTTAAAATATTTAAGAGAAAGATTCCTGGAAGAATGGGGAAAACAATTATGTGTGGTATTAAAAAATATAGTGACCTGCAATACTCTAGTAAAGGGTCATATGCCTACTTTCACAGAGATTTACAATTTTCATGAGAATAGCCTATGCAAAAATTATGAGTATTTTCAATGAAAACATGCTACAAGAACAGGCAAGCTTTTGGAGCTGATTTTAAAAGAAAAATACTCGATGTCTTTACAACCATATAACATGAAATAGTAAATATAATGTCTCTATTTGACTCAGAAAAAGAAGATGATGCCATGAAGGTTTTCCTTAGGCAAAGTTACATCTTACCCATACATTAAAACTATTCAAGACTATGTCAGATGCAACTAACAAAATAATTTTGTTGTGATCTGCTGAGTATTGATACTAATCAAGATTCTAGCTATGTTCACAAAATGTTTTGTTTGCTTTTTGCAAGTATGATGGTGTATGGTTATTCCACTAATGAGACACTCTCTCTCAACTCTGGACCCTTTCTGTGGCTGTCTTTCATGTCTGATATATTTTCTCTCCTCCACTTGAATTCTGATGTTCCTTTAAGAACTAACTAAAATCCCACCTTCTATAGAAAACCTTACCCTATTTCCTGTGCTTTCCATCTTTAAATTATTTCCTATTTATCTTCTGTGTGTTTATGTGTACATACATATGGCTTGCTTTGTATATATTTACTCATATTTTGTCTCCCCCACTAGATTGTAAGATCCTTGAGATCAGGGATTGTCTTTTGCCCCTTTCTTTAGGGAATATGCATTTAATAAATGTTTATTGAATTGAATTGGACAGTGATTAAATTTGTCACATTTAGCTGCAAAAAAACAACAACGATAGGAACAGTGAGTGGAATTTGAAGAGAGGCAGTCGCTTAATGCAAGGAAAAATGCCCTAATAATTAGAGTTACCTGAAGATGGGATGGGCTGCTTCAAAAGTAGTGCCTTCCTTCTCAGTACAGGTCCTGGTGTGTTTGGTGGTAGTGGTGGTGGTGGTGATGAGCAACTATTTCTTGGAGATGTTATTGAGGGGATTATTGGCCAAGCTTGGATTAGATCAGATGGTGTCAGATGTTCCTTTCAGCTCTGATCTTCTGACTCTCTACTGAGTTGGACAGAAGTGGTAATTTTCATCAGAGTGCTCACACCAACAATGTTACAAATTTTCTAAGTATAGATGAGGAAGCTGAGACTGAGTTTCACTGACTTACACTTGGTCACACAATTAGTAATTGGCAAAGGTGGTACTCAAACTCAGTTCTTTTGGCTTTAAAGTCTATATTCTTAACCTCAGGAGATCTAAAACTTTTAGTATTAAACTGTTGTTTGGCAATCTGGTGAAGGCCAATGGGTCACTTCTGACAATGATATTTTTTGAAATGCACAAAATTAAAAAAAATGTAGTATTATTAAACAAACTTGTTAAGTTCAAATAAAGATGTAATTTTTCCCCAAGTTCATGGACCCTATAAAATATATTGATGGATTCCAAATTAGAAATCCCTATCTTACCACAGCATCATTCTGTCACTACAGAAGATGTGAAAATGTAGTGAATATCGAAGTCCGTGAGAGATCTGCTTCTTTTGAATTTGAAGACTTTATAAAGACAGTTCATGGACATAATTAAGACTAACCAATGATCATAATAAAATAATTTGAATTTGTTAGATTTTGATGATTACTTATTTTATTTAAACTATAAAATATTAACTTTATAAAAATTATTTTATATATTTTGATTGACATCTATGACTTTTGTATTATGTACATCTTTAATCAGGTGTATTTTATATGCAAATAAAATAATCTTACATGTAACCCACGTCTCCCCCAGAACTCTGGGCTCACATGGACTGGGTCTGATTCTGGGAATTTTCTTAAGAAAGATCTAACTGTTCTTTTGTAACATAATTTCATATATAGCTTGTGTCTAAGTTTCCACATGTGTAGGTAAAAGAGGTCCCAGTCCCTAGAGGCATTCTATATAACAAATGAAAATTTGAAATGAGATAGCCTTTATTTTTTCCAACAACAAATTTTGGAAATGCAAAAGACTCACAGAGACCCATAAATAGATATTGAAATCACACAAATCACTCAAAGGTAGTCCGACTTGGAAGGAGCTGAATGCAATCATTTATATTCTGGTGACTGACTAGCTCCCTGATTGTATATCACAATGTTTCCTCCTCCTCACGGAAGTGAATGGATGAATTAATGATAAATGAATTAAAAAAAATTGTTAAGTGTATCCTGTGTGTCAGACACTGTGCTAAGTGCTGGAGATACAAATATAAAGGTGAAGAAGATACCTGCCCTCAAGGAACTTACATTCTTTTAGAGAACAGATTACAAATACTTGGGAATTGTTTCCAGGGAAGCTGTATTTTGATTTAAAAAGTTACTGAGTTGGTAAGTGGAACCATAAGAAAGTAGATTGACACACCCGTTCAGAAGCAGTGGTGGTATTGATTTAATTATGGTTCTAGAATTGGAAAATGGTGAGGATGAAAAACATGGTAGATAATAAAAAGATGGTTGGAGGTGTCTGAGTTGAGTGTGTCATGTGCTCCTGCTGAAACTTTTCCAGTTTCTTCTATCTTTGGGTTGGAATATCTACTTAAAAAAAAAAAAACATCTCTCCTCTTAGGCCACCTGGGAAGTCACATGTTGCTTTTACAATACTCTTTGAGTGACTAAGGTACCACTGATGCTTGGATTTGAAAATCCAAGAAAATTCCAGGAATTGTCTTTACTTGATAGCCCAATGTGGGGGATAGGGGAGAGTAGGTGTGGAGCGTGGCACTTGTAACTTTCTACAATATTGGGCAAAAAGAGGAAGAACTCTCTTAATTCTTCCTGCATTTCAACCTGTCTTCTGCCTTTTCCCCTTTACAAAAAGAAAGGCACAAGGAAGGGACCAAGTAGTAAGACAAAGGACTGAAAGAAATTGCTATTCTCTTTTATGGGTGGCATAGTGAGATGGTTCTTCTAATCATAATACATCTTCCCATATCCCAGCTAGCCCATTATCTTGTAGGCAGCACCAATCCCTAAAAACCAAGTCAGTAGTTATTGCTGTCCTCTCAACAAGATGCAAATGGACATGCCTATGCTCTTCATGGGATGCTGCTTTCCTGACCCCAGACGAAGAAAGACTCATACCCTTTAATCTCATCAATTTGTTTGGAGATTCTCCTCTTCAACTCTTCTACCCTTATATTTTTTACACTGAAAACTAGAATAGACTTATTTTAATTCGGTTAGATGAAGACTTGAACAGTGATGACTATTTTCAGAGTGGTATGGGTTAATAAATACTTCTCATCTGCAATGACAATGGTTTTGTTTTGAAATATTGCAAGGTATTTGAAGTAGGATAGTAGAATCATAAGCAAGGTCCTTTGTAGCTGGTGAAATCTTTTAGGCATCTCTGTTCTATTAGTTATGCAGCAAACATTAGAAAGCCCTCATCTATTCTTTTGTGTTTATGATGTTAGAGTGTCATCTCCTTTAGGGCAGGCACTGTCTTTTGACTCCATTTGTATCCCCATCATGGTGCCTGCCATTAGTAGGTATTTAATAAATATTTGTTGACTGATTATTAAGCACTGGCAAGAGATAAACACAATTGTGTGGAGAGATGTATTTGTACTTTTAAATAAATGCTTGTGGATTAATTGACTTGTGTAGCAATGGATGCAACCAGGGTTATCTCCCCTCAGGTGCTGAATCATCATTCTGATCAAATCAGCATAAGACAGCAGCTATTACTTATTGTGAACCTCTGATTGTGTCATCATGTAGTTGGTCCGATAGCGAAAAATTGGAATCAGGATGACTTTGTAAGGGTTCTGCAGAAATTTGTGTAGTTGCTGAATCTCTAATTTTCTTTTTGTGTCTTAGGGCAACTAGGCTAGGCTGTGTAATAGAAATAGCCCTTGAATTGATTCCCGTAGTTCGGAGAGAGGGAGGTGGTAAAGCTAGCAGGTGAGTGCTGTCTGGCAGACTTTGCCCATATAAGAGAAAGAGAAAGGAAAAAAGTAGGAATGCTTATTTCTTTCTTCTGCTACAGAAAATGGTAGTTATTGGTCATGTCTGGAAACACCTATTTCTTGTCCCAGTATACCTTTCCTACCCCTTAGTTACTTCCCTTAACATACCCCACTCCCTTCCCCACCAGAAAAAGAAAGGGAAGATGAGGGAGTGAGTTATGACATTGGATCAACAACCCTAGTCTTGTCCCAGATGGCAAAATAGTGCTCTGACCCATTTTTAGCCTAAGGGAAAGGAATAAAAGACCTGGATCCAGTTTAGGTCTGCCTTTTGGGAAATTAATAAAAAAATATTAAAAATCAAAAACCATACGATTCTATCAAAATCTACTCAGGCTTCTGGCTAGGAAATTCTAATGTTCGGAAGAATGGTCTAATCATTTCTTTGACCCAGTTTTGCTCCGTGTATACTAAGCTATTCACGAAACCTTCCTTGGAACACCTACAATTAATACAAAGACGTACATCACAAAGGAATAAGGCATGCTTTTATATGTAACAAAATTAGGAAATAGAAACTTTTTTTTAAGATGGAAGCATCTAGGAAACAGCTATCTTTCCAGCCACAAGAAACAGAGAAGAAATTGGAGGAGTACAACTTTTTATACATCTCAAAAGCGATGGTCACAGAAGTGTCTAGTAGCAGAATATGCATTTCAAACTATTTATGGAGACTCCTTCAACCTTCTCTATGACTGTCATTGTGTGGCCACTTCAATGCCACTGCCCACTGACCTGCCCTCTACTGCTCTCCTCTTCATGTACAGACTCTTGTAGTAGCAAATTAATCTCCCTCTGTCCCTTAGCAGATGATCGAGCTCCCCTTTCTCAGACTAAAATAGGTTTCAGGGCCTGGGACTACAATTTACAGAATTCAGTTAGGTTTTAGACTTTTCCCTTTTGCACAGGGAAGAAAGATGGTTACAGGGTTAATGATACTAGGGAAATGTGTTTAGGCAGTAAGAAAACTGAACAAGTGAGATTTGATTAATTGTATACGTATGTGAGGGAATTGCTATGTAACTGTGTTTGGATTTGTTCAGATTGTTTTAAAGTGTGCATGCACACATGTACGTCTGTGTGTGTTGCATTAGACCATTTATGAAATGCAAGCAGTTCCTTACAAAAATCTTTAAAAGTGCTAGAATAGCAACTGTAGATCTTTGTTCAAGGCAATGTAAAACCATGTTATGCAAAAAAATATTTATTCAAACAGTGAGCTTAAGGT
This sequence comes from Petaurus breviceps papuanus, assembly GCF_028583685.1. Classification (NCBI taxonomy): domain Eukaryota; kingdom Metazoa; phylum Chordata; class Mammalia; order Diprotodontia; family Petauridae; genus Petaurus; species Petaurus breviceps. The sequence continues at coordinate 11,048,476 of NW_027187309.1, read as the reverse complement.
GGGAAACATAGCATTTGAGTTAGCTGGAACCAGTGACATAGAAGCCTGGTTGTTAAGGGTAACCATTTTCTGATTGGAAAAGACAGTCTTATTATACAGAGGTAAACATGGAGATGATCTCTTCTCCATCTCTTTCTGGATATTAGCAGGAAGAAAGAATGTAAGGACTGTTGGAACAGAGAGAGGCCATATATCTAGGAAAGGTAGTTCTTTTTTTATTTTTTAATTTGATAGAAATTTATTTTTAGAAGTAAAACCACTCAAAGTAGCACATTTTCATTAGAGAAGTGGTGACACAAGCATTATTAAGTACCATTACAATTATATATTGCATTTAAATTATTTAAATTAAAAACATCATTTATGCACTAGTTAAAGGGAAATGGATATCATCTCTTGTAAGCTTCTTCCCCTCAAGTAAAATGAAAATCACTAGACTGAAAGACCATTGATGACTCAAGTGATGCCTGTTTAAGGAGGAAACAAGAGACCTGGATTCTGGTCCCAGTTCCGCCCATAACTCTCTATTTGTCCTTAGGCTAATCATTTGACTTGTTCTGGCCTCAGTTTTCTCATCTGTAAAAGAGAAAACACAGCATAGTGGATAAATCACAAGGTTCTGGGGACAGAGAGCCTCATTCACAGGCTCTTTATCTGTGTAATCTTAGACACATCAACCAATCCCTCTGAGTCTCAGGTTCCTCTTCTGTGAAATAGGGAAGTTGGACTACGTGGCCTCACCTTTGAGGTCCCAGAAAGGTAGTTCTTTCTAACAGTTTAGGTCAGTAGGATTAGTAGAACACAATCAGAGGAAGGGTGGAACAATTAAGGGCAGAATGATATTTAGGACTTTTGATAAAGCCATTCTGTAGTTTACCAGAGGAGACCAAGATAACGCTAAAGGTAAGATAAGTAGAAAGTAAAGTCAAGATTAGGATTAACTCTACTACTGTTAATATCAGAGCCTAGTATTTCACTTGTACCAAGGAATTTGCATTTCTTCAACTTTTGATCTATACACCATATATTTATTTACACGTAAGTATGAGCAATTAATTAATTATAATGTTACTATTAGGAGTTATATTTTTATAGAAAAGACAACATTCACTGGATCACATGCTGAAAGCTGAGATTTAGGTAGTCACGTCTGTGGGAAACCTAGCCAGTCAATATATAATAATCCCAAAGTACTGTTGTTCACCAGAATTGCAGACACTTAGGGAGAATTGACCAACATTCTCCCTAGGGCTGGCATAGTAAAATCAGGTCATTGTGATACTGAGAGCCCTTAAATGACCCTGGAGTGGGAAAGAAAGTGCCCTATCAACCTCCGTTTGCCACCTTAAAACACTGACCATTAACTTTCTCCTTTTTTGCTCTACTTCTTTTCTGCCCAGTCAGATTTTTTTTTTTGATGCTATATGATGAGACAATGAATTATCACCAGTAAAAGTTTTTTTTTCCTGGTAAATACTTTGCATTGCTTGGACCTCTGTGTCCATACTGGCCTTAGTCTTGGAGGAGCATAAAAAAGTAGAAGAGAATAAATTTGTGAGATATGAAAAGTCCTTTGCCTTAGAAGTCCATTACTGACTTTGGGGACACAGTGTCTCCTATTTTTCATTTTTCCCTTTGACTCCTGTTGTGAATAATTATTTTTATATACTACTATATATTAAAAAGGGTTCTATTTAGTCAACAAATATGATGGAGGAAGATTGAATATATGTAGATATATACATATATGATATACAATTCATTTTAGATATATATTATTCAAAATTTTATTTTTCTCAAATAATAATTTCCAATAAAATATTTAGGAACAGAGCAAAGCCTGAATTTGCAGTGTTTACTCAAATATCACTCCCATTACCCCGGTAGTTCTTAGAATAAGATTACTGAGAAACTTGTTTTTCTGTCACCTGTTATTGTTGCCACTTATAATTTATTAGTTTGTTGCTTTGGGAATCAAAAATTGAGGTGGGAAGTATGAAGGGCACAATAGGACAATTGTTCCCATTTTCTACCCACATTCTGTTAGAAATATATATATATATATATATATATATTTCTATGTATAAATATATATGTATATATATATAGAGAGAGAGAGAGAGAGAGACACACACAGAGACAGAGAGAAAAAAGAGAGAGAGAGAGACAGAGAGAGAGACAGAGAGAGAGAGAATCAAAGGATATTTCTCCACTTGAGAAAGTTACCTCTTTCTTAGTGGAGAATGGAATCAATCTATTGCTTCCTTGAGCAGGTTTCTTGATGGTCTGAGTCAGAAAACAGGTTTGCTACTATGTAGTTTATCAATGAAAGATGCTGTATAATTATCATTGAGTGGAATAAAGTGAATAGCATTTCTTCTGGGAACCATTATTTGCATTAATGCTTGATCTTTTGTATACTTTTTGATTACAGTAATGCTTTGTCTTTATAGAGGTTACTCATCTGTTAACCTCAACTATCTAGGAGTTAGCTGCATGGAGGGAGTAAAGGGGAAAAATGTTTTTTTTTTTAAGCTGCCAGAATGACATAAAGTTCATATGCTAAAACTAAGATCTTTACTTGGAAAAATCCCTCAGGTTCTTACTCAGAAGCTTTTTACTTGTACTTTGTACATAGTTGCATGTTACAAACTTCATGATCTATTTTCCAGTGAAGATTTAAAAACAGTAAAGTTCAAGAGTGGATTGATAGAGGTGTATAAACTAAAATATGAAGAAATTATTTTCATTTTTTTTCAGCTGACAGGAGAAAGATAAATAAAAGCAGACACATGAATTAAAAAATCATAGTAATCAGATGCCTTGTACTGTGGAGGTATAAATAGTCCTCCACATATTAATAATATTCCTAGGGCACAAATATTCTATAGTACAATATAACTATTGATGTTTATATTGTAAACAGTCATCAAGAAAGGATTGAATAATTTTAAGTCTGTTTTAAAAAGGCAAAAAGCAGGGGGTTTTTTTTGGAAGGAGCTTAGGGAATTCAGGTTTAGGTACCTGGAAAATCATCTTAGGTGACAGTGCATCCTGGACTATATCAAATAAATAACTTCCCTCCTTTATTAATGGTCAGGTTGGAAGTTACCAAAACTGAATTTTATCTTTTCAGTAAGCTCTATAGCATAAATACAAGTGCTTTTTAAAAATGTGGTATCATATAAAAGCTCGAGAGAACAATATGACTACAATATGCTGAGACAAATCAGCTCATTTTCATTAAGTTATGAGTTATGTTACTGTCTGAGCCCATGTGTCTCTCTCTCCACCTGTTCCTGTTCATAGGCATGGTTGGACTGTACATGGATGCCTCTAGAAAACAGACAATAGATATACAATGGACTTTCTAAATCCAAGTCTAACATATGGGGAAATGCTATAATTGTGAGGCAGGGAAACATGGACTGATTTCATTATTTCAGACATCGCCACATCTCAGCTCATGTTGCTTTAATATAATCTGTTGAAAACTAATATGAAATGACCATCCAATAGTATAGCAATCACTTTGCAATTGCCAGGATCCTAAACAAAAATTCGAATCACCTTGATAGCAGGGACTATACCATATATTGACTTTGTATTTACAGAATCACAGAGCACAGTGCTGAGTAAATACTTACAGTATAGAATAAAAGCAGAAATGCTCCTCTTGGTAGAAATCAAGTTTACTTTTACAATCTTAAGACTCCTAGGAATTGGGCACACTGCAATATTAGAAATGAATATAGAGATAGTGATTCATGTTTCACGATTTAATGAATTATTCTAGAACACTTTGGGTACACCTCGGCAAAGTCTCAATGTCATTGTGAAATTCACTACTACAGTCCAATAAAGTTATATTATTTATAATAACCAACAAAAAGTACGTTTGGAGATCTAACCAAAGTTAAAAATATTTCTTAAATTGGAGGCCAAGTCATTGTGTGGGTAAGAGCAATTGTCCAGACAAATTATGGACAAGGGTAGAACTGAAAGCGGTAGACCAGCTCCCACCCTCATTTTAAAAATGTAGTTTCAATTTGCTTTTTGTTAAAACATATAACATGATCTCTAGGACCTAGCCACATTAAATGAGTATCCTCCTTATCTCTGCTAGGTATTGTAGGGGAGGAATATAGCCAGAAGGTGGCAGGAGGGGAAAGATGAAACAAAAATTTTTTCTATCTCTGTTCTCAAACTGGATAATCAATTTCCTGAATAACTTAGAGTTAGTTGTGGTTCTGTTGTTATTTGTTATTGTTGATGTCATCATCATCATTGTTGGTTGTTTTTTGATTGGTTTATCTATTTTGATTATAGCTAAGCATGCAAACAGCTTAAGAGAAGGGCATGAGTAGGTGCATTATACTTCAATACAATGCCAAATGCCCAAATTCTAGTCATTGAGCAGTGAACTGAACCTGTTACAAGGAGCAGTTCTTGGAATTTGCAGTGATCCTGTTATCACTCTGTGCAGTGCCCATAAAAAGAAATGCTATTTTTGCTGTTCTTCCAGCAGTGACAAAAGTACACACCTTGGGCTTTTCTCTCATTTTTCTCTTTGCCAGGCTTCACATCGGAGGGCAGAGGTATGGGACTGCCCATCAGTCAACCATTGTTATTGTTACAATCACTGTCTGAGTTGTGCTTGTTCATTCTGAAACCTCCCATTCTCTCCCCTCCCTCCGTTCTTGAAACCTTGAGGCTTACTAAAAGAGCTGTGATTGCAGTTACACTTTTCAACCTTAGATCAATAGTGTTCTCAAGAGCTTGCTTCTGAGTTGAAGTAGCAAACCTCTCTCCATTATTTCAGGTAAGAGAATACTTTTTATTTTTTAAACAAATTGTGAATATAATTCAAGGTTTCGTAGGGATTCTATTTTTTTTAATAGCTTTGTTGAATACATTTGGCAAGATGATGTTTCCAAGTTCCGTTTTCAGTGTTCTCTGAAGAGAAATAATGCATGCGTCTAGGCAGCTGTGGAATAGACTATTTTCTGACACCAATAGTATTACTAATATTGACTTGTGCATCTTTGGTAGGTATTTGCTAAATATATTCTAATTACAGAAAATCTGAGCCAAAAGAAGAGGATATTAGGCTCTTCAGTTCTGATCTGATTTTACTATAATAGGGTTCATTTAATGTATGTTCCATATACTTGAGCTAAAATGATCTTACAACTTTGAATTCATTTTCATCTAAAACTATTTGTTTTGAATTTTGTTTTATTTTGATTTTGAAATTAATAGTCCTTTTGGCAATATTTGCCGTGAACACGTGTACCTGCTGTAATATAAAGATAAAACTGAGCTAGTGATTTATTCTTTTCTGCTGCTTATCAGATGGAGCAAATCACTCTTATTCCTGGTTTGGGTGTTTTATTGTTGTTTGCTTTATTTCCTAATAATAAAAATGAAGGTATAGGCTCAGTTTAAATTTGTTCAGTTATAATCACCACTTTTGCAATTTGTTGAATTAGACTCTTCCCTTTTTTTGTTACAAGGTGGTTAGATACATGGAAAGCAAACATTTCAAGGTGACACGGAAGAAAGTTAGCTTTTTAAATATATATTAAAAGAAGAACAAAAAAATTAAATTACCTACTTTATCATTCTTTTGAAAGATTAAAATTTTACTTAAAGCCCTTTAATGAAATCATGATACGGAAATTAGTAACATGACAAAACAATTCCAAGTTTTCTACTTTTGTCATAATTTTAATATTGATTTAAAAATTAAGAAATAATTATTTAAATATCTCTTCATCAAATTCTTAATGTGAGATCCAAAAACCACATGTAAGTAAAAGTTAGGAGAATGATTGCATTCAGATATTGCCATCACAGCAGGAATGATTTATTTGTGGGCTCTTTGTTTTTCATAGCCATGAATACTTTTTAAGAGCTTTAGAAATATCATTTAGCAGTTTTTAAAAGAAAGACTATTTCTTTAGTTCTGTGTGAAAAAAAGAAGTACCTACTGACAAAAATTGATTTGGCCATCAAATAGTAGATTTTTTTTGTTTCTTTTTTTGGTTTAAAAGGAACTTATTTAAAAGGACATATAACTGGAACTCAGTTGTCATAATTCTGGTGCTTCTTGCAAAGTTACATGTAGTTACATATAGCTGTCCATGATTACTGAAATAAAAATATTCTAAACCTTTTCTTTGGACTATTTTGCTTTTTTTTCCATTAAAGACACATGATATGGAAAAAATAATTCTCCAAAGGTACATTAGTCTTTTCCAAATATCTTTTCAATATTAAGTTATGGAAGACTGCATTAAAAGTTCAAGATTTTTAAAATAATGGCATAGCTATCTTATAGACCTCAGACAGACTTTCAATATCATCTTTTTTCTTAGGTAGGTATGCTAACTGAAGTCCTATAAAGAGCCATATAATTCTCATGGCAGAGACATTGCTTATATGAAATAAGTTGTAAGGGGCTTTTAATTTAATGTTATTCTAAACAAAAATCTCTTTATTTTAAAGTTTTACTACTTATGTGTATGAACTCATATTGATAGCTTAACCATTTTTGGAAAAGCAAATATTTCAGTTGAACGGCTGTGTATTTTAATGCTCTCTATACAATAAATAATAATTTCACTGATTCTTTTTTTGTTTATGGCATACCTACTATGTCACAGCCTTACTTCATAAGTAATTTGAGCTGGATATTTATAAATGATTAAAATTGTTAAATGATTGAATTGGTTAAATGTAAACACTGGCCCACTTGTGATTGATAAGACTGACAGTATGATTGATAAGAGTGACGACAGGTGATCTCTAGTCTTTCCTACATAGAACAAACATGTAGAGTAAACTCTGATTAGCTTTCTTGGTAGCTATTTCCAGGGCTCATTATTTTTGATAGCTCTGTATCTTCCCTTGTGAGCTGTATTACATTTGGGTTCAAATTGTGTGACCCCTTTTGGATAGCTTTGAACTAGCATGATTCCAAGTGCCCCTCTATCTATCCACTGTCACTTTCCCACAATCAGGGGCTTATTCAGCATTGGCTCAATTTGCTTACGGTTGTGTTTCAGTGTTGCGTTTTTTTTTTATTGTATCTTTGTCCCAACTTGCTTGCAGGTGTCCCACTTCACTCACCATGAGTTTTAAATATAGAAAGATTGTCTGTGGGGAAGCAACTTCTTTCCCTTCCATTTAACACACAATTTTCCATTGTAATCTACCTTTTTAGAAATTTAACTATTTTTTCCTAAGTCTGACACTGTTGGATTTAAGTTAAACATTTTAAACCTAAACAGGCTGTTATGATTAGAAGCTGGTAATATTAGGTTCCTTAAATGATTTGCCTTTTCCTAATGCAAGACTAGAAATAGTTTGCATAATCCATGTAACACTTAAAACCATTCTGTGCCATGTAAATTACATTCAATGTCAGCAATTATATGACTACTATTTGGCATTTATATTTTTTAACCATTTATTTGTTTTCTTTAATTTCTTTGAAAATGAAGATTTTTGATGTCTGTAGCTTATAATAGTCCTGTGTCAGGGAACTCTAGCTTTGTCAGTGTGTCTTCTTTTCCTAGAGGCAGCTAGTAGATAGATTGCTGAATCTGGAGTCAGAAATATATGAGTTCAGATCCTGCCTCAGGTACTTAACTAGTTGTGTGACCATTGACACATTACTTAACTTCTGTGTGCTTCAGTTTAATCTGTAAAATGGGGGTACAAATAGTACCCTCCTCCCAGGATTGTTATGAGGATAAAATAAATTAGTATTTGTAAAATGCTTTGCAAACTTAAAGGTGCTATATAAATGTTAGGTATTATTATTACTGCTATTATTCCACTGATGCGGATTATAACCTCTATACAAATTAGTGGATGATTTTCAAGTATTTATGGGATTTCCAACCTTGTGATAAGCTCTTTGACGTTCTTGGACAAAAGATATATAGCCCAAAATTGAGCCTCTATTTCAGCTTGGTAGAACCTGCTAGAGCTTACACTTCATTGTCATAACCTCAAAACATTCAGGGTCTTGGGAAAGGACTCACATTTGAAACTATTTATTGCCATTTTTTTATGAGCAAAAAATAGCAACAAAATATATTTCCATAATTTGGGAAATAACTGAACAAATTGTGGCATAAAACCAAAATAGAATGTAATTCCACAGTAAGAAATGCCTAATGTGGAGAATTTAGAGAAACTTAGCAAGACGTATATGATGCAGAATAAAATGAACAGAACCTAGAAAGGGAGGGATGGGAAAGGAATAAACAGGAGGATAATTTATATGACAACAGCAATATAAAGGAAAACTATGAAAGATTTCAGAACTTTGGTTGTGTCCAATCAGTGACCAATTATGTTTTAGAAGATGGATGATGAAGCATATCATCTCTAGGTGTAGAGGAGTGGACTAGAGGCAAGGAATGAGAGGTATATTTTCAGATGTGGCCAATGTGTTGACATGCTTTATTTGCTTATGTTTATTAAAAGGGAAGACTTCCTTTTTGGGAGAGGTTGTTAAGTGGAAAGTGATAGGGATTAAGAGATGCAAAGAAAAGCATCAATAAAACATAAACCATAGAAGAAAATAAAAATTCAGAAGGGGACACAAACACATAGCGTTTATATACTTATATATATATATATATATATATATATATATATATATGATATATACTTAAAAATCAACAAATATCCCCTTTACTCCAGAGCTGATATTTTAATGGGAAGAGTGTACACAAAAGGGGACTAAAAAGAGATGGGGAAGAGAAGGACTGGACACTGGGAGATTGTTTTGAAGTCTAGAAGCCAGGAATACAGTTGGGAGGGGAATGAAAGCTGGTTTAGGCCCCTCTTTAAAATGGAGGTTCCAAGAAAAACTCATCAGTGGTATAAAAGGTTTGCCTTATAGAAGGACACTGTCTTTGAGAAGACTAGAGGGGTAATTGGATGTTCCAGTGAGGAGAACCCAGGTGCTGAGGGAAATTCCAGGATGAGATAAAATGATTTTAAATTCTGGGAGCCAGGAACAGGTTTGGGAGAGGAATGTAACCATGAAAGCAATTAGAATAAGATGATTTCGGGAAACAAACTGCAAAAATTAAAAAAAAATCAGCAATGAAGACGGATGATAGAGCGCTTTGGTCTATGGAAAACAACCAGAAATCAACTCTTTAGTACTGCAGGTATCATAGGCTACAGCCTCTCTATTCTGTGTATGTGTATGATGGTGCTTTGACTTCTTTTCTAGTCACTCTCTTCTTAATCCCTTAAAATCCAGCTTCTGGCTTTATAATTCCACCAAAACTGCTCCCTTCACAGTTACCAGTGATCTCTTACTTGCCAAATCCAATGACCTTTTCTCAATCCTAATCCTTCTAAACCTCTCTGTATTCGTTGACAATATTAAGCAGCTTCTTCTTTGGTACTCTTTTCTCTTTAGGTTTCCCTTACAGTTTCTCTCCTCATCCTCCCCCTACCAATCTAACAGGTCCTTCACTGTATCTTTTCCCCATATTCCTAGGAAACCTTTCCTAGTCCACCTTAATCTTAAAGTTGGTAACTTCCTTCTGAGACTACCCCTCAATTAATCTGTATACATCTCTATTGTATATGGTTGTTTGCATGTAGTCTCCCCCACTGGGCTATGAATTCCTTGGGAGCAAGGACAGTTTTTTGCCTCTCTTTGCATCCCTAGTGCTTAGTATAGTCCCTGTCACATAAAAGGTGCATAATAAATGGTGTTGACCGACTCCTTGTGCGTGTGTGTGTGTGAATTAGAGACAGAGAGACAAACAGAGAACTGGTGTTCCTTAATCTCTATACCATCAGATGCTAGTAAGTTATTTTTTATCTGATGCTTCTGAAGGTGCATAGCATCTCCAGAATGTCCGAAGGAGCCATCTGGGACTATAGGGGTTGGGGTGAGGAAAAGTCACTGTCACTGGAGTCACTCTGTCCTTCTGTCTCTACTTTCCCCTACTCTGTGCTCTGGGTCTTCACAGAATCCAGGGTAAATAAGAAGAGCTGCCACCAATGGAGGAGATCACCCCCTTCCCATTTTGCCTTTCCCCTTCACTTCAGCTACTTAACTGTTCTCTGGCCTTAGATGAAAGGGGACCAATAGCTCTATTTCTTCTGATAAGAGAGAAAGCCACTAGGGCTTGCTCTCTTCCCTGTCACTGTCTCTTAAGGTCCTCCAGGCCTTTCCATCTACCCTGATTTTATACTCAGCTGTTCCCTTGCACTTCTGTCTTAACAATCTGTGAAATACAAGAACCTCTAGTCATTGCCATTAGCTGCAATGCTGCACCCGTAGGACATCCAAGACTTTGTCCCGGTATTGAACTTTCTTTTATGTATTGTCTCCCCCAGTTAGACTGCAAAATTCTTGAGACTAAGGACTGTTTTATTTTCCTTTTTGTGTGCATTTGCTTAACACAGGACTTAGCACATAGAAAGTACTTAATAAATGTTTATATATGTATATGTATATATATATATACATTTATTTATTCATACTATAGGAAAGCACTATGTCCTATATTATTCCTTCGTTAATTTGGCTGACAAACATTTATTTAGTACCTAATGTGTATTAGGTACTGTGCTAGGTAATATCATGTAAACATGAGCAGAAAAATAGAATTGAATGAATCCCAAAGTCTCCTGTTTTCTAATGTGGACTGTAATATTCTAACAAAAGGAAGAGTAAAGGTGAGATTAACATGTCAACAGAAGGTGAACATTTGAATATGACTCACAAAGGATGAAGAGAACATATCAATGGATCGGCATAATATTGATTCATGTATTACACATGATACTGAAGATTAGAAAGAGACACCATTGAAATTATTTACATGTTGTAAGTCATTTAAATCATTTATTTTCTCAACAAGTGGTTGTCCATGAAAAGATCTGAGCTCTGGGGCTCTAATCACTAAAACAAAACCTCTTTATGAGCAAATTCAGTTGACTGACTTGTGTGTATTTTCAAAAGGGTGATTGGCAACTAAGACATGAAATTAGAAAGGTAGATACAGCTGGTGAAAAATCACATCATAGTGCTGTGGAAGAAATTTGTGACTATTTTAGAGAACTCATTTCTGAGTACATTCTATTCCCTGACTCTGTATAGTTTTTACAGTGCTCATAAAACCAGACTATTATGGTGCTACTTGCCAAATACTAATACCTGGCAGGTGTCAGTGAATCAAATCCCTCCAGATTTAAACCATATAAGGAAAAGTTGACTCTTCTTGCAAGTGCTAATGTCATATACCTCAATAAATCAAAACTTTTGGTCATTGTAGATGTCATTACTTAAGAACTTTTAAATCTGGACATTTATTAAATACCTACTATGTAGGTATTTGTAACTATGTAACTACAAACTACATCCTCAGAGCATCATAATAACTGAAATTACTAATGATGATTCTGAATCACACATATGTGCATACGTATGTGCAAAAGCAAGGTGATAGACACTGGGATACAGAGACAAAAATATGGAATTTTTATCTTCAAGGTACTCTTATTCTATTAGGAAGATATATATACAAATAAGTAAATACAGGGTAATTTGAGAATGGGAAGAGTATGTTAAGAACTAGAGGGATCAGAAAAAGCTTCATGGAAGTGCCATAGACAGAGATGAAGCAAGAGTATATTCCATGTATAGGAGATAGCTTGGGTGGATACAAAGAGCTGGAAGATTGAATGCCAAGTTTGGGGCACAGCTAGTGGCCCATTGTCACTGGAATGTGGGATACCTAAAAAGGAGTACTGTGAACAGATACTAGAAGCATAAATTGGAGTCACATCATGGGTAGTCTTAAATACCAGGAACTTACATTTTGATTCTAGAAACAACAGGAAGACAATGAAGATTTTTTGAGCAGGTTACTGACATAGACATTTGATTTAGAAATTTCAATTTGGTAGCTATTTAGAATACAGATTGGAGAGGAAAAGAAACTGGAAGCAGGAGACTAATAAAGGCACTATTTACCATGATCCAGGCAAGAATTTATGATGATAATGCCAGAGGAAGTGGAGAAAAGACAATGAATGAAAGAGATCTTGTGAAGTTTGAAATAATAGGTAATTGGGTGGATAGGAGAGTTGATTGACATGGGGGAATGCATGATAACTTCAAACAAAGAGGGTGGTTCTCTAAAAAGAAATAGACACATTTGTAGAAAATTTGAGATTTAAGATGGAAATTAATCAGTACCATTTGGGACATGTGTTTGAGACACCTATAGTACATTTGCTGAAGAAGGTATCTAAGAGCTGCCAATGTAGTACTGGAACTTAGGATAGAGATGAGGACTAGATATGAAGATTTTTGGTGTCAGCTGTATGGTGGTGAAAGTTGAACCTTTAGATTCAAGGGTATCATATATTACCTTGTTGTCTACCTACAGAACAAAGTTAATTCAAGGAACACTAAGACTTATTTTTCCTTCATGGGTGTATTATCTCTTTGTATATTCAAGGGAGGAATTTCAGAATCACAGACCTCTTAATGTAAGGATTTTAAGACTTCAAGGATTCAGAATTTCAAGGGATTGATTCAAGATAGTTCCTTCAGTTACTCTAAAATTCACCATCTGGTACCCAATGTCTAATGAGAACCTCTCTGTACTTAGCTGGGATGATCCTTGGATGACATAGTTCATATCCTGGTCCATGGTCAAAGCCTTTGGATTTGGGAAATTACAATTATGGAAATTGGGAGAAACTGCCAGAATCTATACTTTGTGAATATAAACTTTTATAAAACCAAAGTCACTCCCATGCCATAATGAAACATTAGGGTAAAATTTTATGGGAGGAAAGTTATTATATTCTAAGTAACTGTAATAATATCCCTAAAGAAGTATGCTTAGGGTTGCTGGTGAAAATGTTTATCACTTTTCTGCATTCTAATGTCACATTGCTGATTCATCTTAGGGTCAAGAATGTTCACAGGTTCATATATGGATTGAGAGCTAAAGTGACTTTGCAGGTCAACTAGTCTAACCCAAGGTCATTTTACAGATGAGTAAACTGAGGTGCAAAGAAATTTAGTGATTTGCACTAGGTCATACTGCTAGTGAGCGGTATAGCTGGAATTCATAACCAGGATATAAAATGGTCTAATATTCAAGATTTCATGGAAAAGTTGTTATATCATTCATATATTTCCTTCAGTCTTGTAACATTTAAGATGGAATTTAAAATGCCTGTGCCTAGAGTTCTGTTTGGTATTAAAAGAGAACTTGGAGAAAATTGTTACTAGGTGTTATATAGGAAGATGTTTCATCTTCTTTTGATGAAGAATTTATAGCTTTGAACTAAAGCATACAGAAAGCATATGAGGATCAGTTCTTGAAATGTTTTTCTATCTCATGAACACATAAAATGAGAGAAGAGTGGAGGTAAGCTGACATAGGTGCCCCTGGCTTGTTGTTTTAGTGACACAGAGATCAGAGTGATTTGAGTGATACTGAGAGCTTATAGGACTTGGATAAAACTGTGAAGATTATTTTCTAGAGGACAATAAAATTAGTTGCAAGAATGATACTTTAGCATTAGCCTTTTATTTCTGACATTTTATAAGAAGGCAGTTGTTACCCTGTCATAGAAATCATGTCTTTATGCATGCTTCATCCTACCATCAGAAGAGGTAAAAGAGAAAAAAAAAAGCAAGCCAACACTGGGAACTGTTTTTAAGAAAGTCAGTAACAAGGCTAATATCCATTGAGCCTTGTGTCTCACCATCTTAGCCGACATCTGTAAGTATAAACTACATCATCAGAGCACCACAATAACTGAAATTAATAATGGTGATTCTGAATCATACAGAAAATGTTCAGGTTATTGACACATTTTAAAATATTTTCATTTTTTCCTTAATAGTTTATTTTAAATATTTAAAAAATCTTGCATTCCAAATTGTCTTCCTCCTTTCCCTCCACCACCAATTGAGAAAGCAAGCAATATGATATCAATTATATATGTGAGGTCATATAAAACATTTCCTTATTACCTATGTTGCAAAAATATTGAAAAAGCAAGAAACAAAGAAAGTGACAAAAGCCTGCTTCAATCTGCACTCAAATTCATCAGTTTTCTCTCTCTGGAGGTGGAAAGCATTTTTCATCAGAGATGAAATGTCTTGGATTGTTTTCTTGATCAGAGTGGCCAAGTGAAAGACTTTAAAAATAAAAATCTTTTAAAAAAAAACCTTTACAAAAAACTTCTTTTACTTCAAGGGGAACTCAACTATCTTTAACAATGAACAAACAACCCCCCCCAAAAAAAACCCTTGTTCCTCATAATTTTGAATAGCTGAGATGTTATAATTATATTGTTATATTATAATCATTATACATATCTATATGTTAATGCCCTTTCCCTACAAAAGTGAGAGACTAGAGTGTTCTGATACAATTAAGTATGTAAACTAAACCAACATAATAGGATATCTTCAATGAACATAATAATAGGACAATATGACTAGGACCTATAATTTTATCAGTGCTGAAATGCTTTCTACTGGCATGTCATACACTTGTAAATTACTATATTAGAGTTATCTGAGGCTCAGAGAGTCTTAGGGACTTGGTCAAACCCAGGTCATTTAAATGTCATTTCCAAAACAGTATCCACCATGCCAGACTTTTCTTTCAAATACATAAAAAATATATACATTGTGAATAACACTTGAGGAGACCTGATGCTTTAAAAATAGATGTACCAGTCCTTATGCATCTAAATAGCATTGTCTTTCACAGTAATTACCTCATGATGCTATACACTAAGCCAGCAGTGATCCCAGTGGAATTGCCTTAAAAAGCAGTTTATGGTTAGACTACACAAGAAATATTCATAAAAGATGGTAGTGCAATGCAATGGAAAGAAAACTGCATTATTAAGCACCTACTATGAGTCAGATGTTGACCTAAGGATTTGAAGACAAAAGCAAAACATGTTCTGTCCTAGGCTCTCTTCTCTCTATCTTTTCCTTCTTGGAGACCTCATCAAGTCTCATGTTTAATATTGTGTGTGTGTAGATATATAATGTATATATTATGTATATGTGTGTGTATATATACAAATATATGTGTATATATGTGTGTATACATGTACACACACATACATATTCGGTCCCACTCTCTCCTCTGATTTTCAGTCCTGTGTTACTAATTTGTGTTGGACATTTAAATTCAGTAACCTAAAACTGAACTTACTATTTTCCCACTTAAACCTATCCTACCAATGGTTCCAATTTCTATTTAGGCAGCACCATTCTTCTAGTACCCAACTGTGTAACTTGCCTCCTCATTCTCCCTCATGCCACCTATCTAATCAGTTGCTCAACATTGATATTTCTACTTTTACAATATTTCTGGCATCCAACCCCTTCTCTCTCCTCACACAGCTGCCATATTACTTCAGGCTGTCATCACATCTCAGCTGGATGACAGCAATAGCCTCCTGGTTGTTCTGCCTTCGTCAAACCTTAACCACTCCAGTCCATCCTATGCATTACCTTCAAAATTGATATGCCCATGTCAGTCCCCTGTGGAATCAACTCCAAAGTTTGCCTCTGGGAAAATATACATACTTTTCAATTTAGCTTTTAAAGACTTTCACAAACTTGGCCCAACCTATATTCTTTCCCTCCTTGTGTATTACTCCCTCAGGACTAGCATCTTTGGTGTGAGGTCTTGATGAGCCCTTTTAAAGGCTATTCCTCCACCTTTGGTGTACACCTCCCACCCAACTCTCACCTGTGGCTCCAAGAAACTGTAGCATATACAGCTGCCCTCCTGGTAAAGCCATCTTGGCAGTTAGGCTAAACCAGGTTGAAGGTAACTGACGAGCCTCAAACCCCTTGGTAAGTAAGGGGGATGTCTATCCCAAAAATGGGCAGACATCCCTCAGTGGAATGGGTGGATAAGAATTTATTCCAATGGCCATCAAGGTGGCTGAAGCAGGCACTGTGAAATTCTTAGAGTTTGGTTAGACATTGAAGAAGCCAAAGTAATCCACTGCATCTTGGGTTATCAACAGTTGTCTTGACTTTTGTCTTGCCACTGAATTTGGATGACTCTGGAAGAGAGTGAGACTGATGACTTTGTGCACCTCTTCTTCACTTAAATTTAATTCATGGGTAAGTGAAAACATCACCTATGATGTCATTGGTCCTCCTCAAAAGTGAAGGATAAACAATTACTCCCTTTCCATGTGATTCAAGCAAACTGTCCTTCATGTTCCTCAGAGATGACACTTCCTCTCAAGTCTTCTTACCTTTGCATTGACCATTTCCAAGACAAGGAGACAATTCTTCCTCCTTGCCTACCCCTCATAGAATCCCTTTCTTTCTTCTAGACAAGGTTCAAAACACTTCTATGTGAAGCATTTCCTACTCTGCTAACAACTAGTACACTTGCAATTTATCTTGTAGTTAGTCACTTTTCACTTATCTGTTTTTATTCTCTTTATATTTTACATACATACACACACATGTTTTCTTCCACTTCTTAAAATGTAGGCTTCTTGAGAAAAGACATTGTTTCATTTCAGTCTTTATACTCCTGCTTCTTAACACAATGTTTGGCATGTAGTAGAAGCTTAAAAGTATTTGTTGATTGATAACTCATATACTTAAAATATTTTAAAGTTTGGAAATCACTTTCATTGTAGCAACCCAATATGGCATGGCTTTATATGTCTTGTTGTGTTTATTAAAAATTGATCCCTTTCTCTAATAGATCCATATAGTTAAAAGGGGATAATCACACATAACCTTGATTTATGGGTTGAGGAGCTCCCCATTTGTTATTAAGACTTTCAGATGAAACAATTTGAATAAAGTTAAATAGAAATATACAGCGACTAGATAAATGGGTTTCTGGATTGCAAAATATATTTGCATTAAGACTATATATTCTTTAGTACAGCTTGCCAGATCTTGAAATTCTGATTTTTATTATCTGATCCATATCAAATATCTGAGTCTTGTATTCATAGTTCTATTATATGTAAACTAATATTTTTAGACTTCTTTTTTTCTAAAATACTTCATTTGTTAAAATAAAATTCAGAAAAGTAAACGTCCTCATTTTAAGGTATTCAACCCATTTAAAAATATTGACATGAATCTTTCATACATCTCGAGACATTGATTATTACTTGTATTATTAAAATGTTTTCATGAAGGCAGGGATTGTTTTCTTTTTTTTACCTTGTAGCCCTTGCACTTAGTATTAGTACAATGATTGTCATTTAGTCTTAATGATAATAATAATAACAGTGATAGCATATTACTATGTGCCAGGCACTTAAACTCTTATTAAGTTCTTTTGATTGATGCTAACTTTATTTTATATTGTGGAGGCACTAAAAAAAAGCTTTATGCTTTTTGTCAGATTATTAGTTTCTGAGGGGAGTAAAATCCCTCAAAGTCTGTTTTCCTTAAAGGAAGACCGACATAGAGATGCTAATGCTCCAAAAATTACAATGAATTTGTGAGTCATTGATGTGGGTACTTATTCCAGTAATATACCTATTACCTATCCATGCTTGCCTATCTTGTATGACTCTTGTTCATTTATTCCCATAATTCTGTTACAGGAAGTCCACCCAACATTATGGGGGCATTTTTTTCATTGTTTTGATATGGCATACTATTGAAACACAGGCTGCTATCTCTTGATCATTGTGTGTGAATGAATAAATACTTCATTTATTAAGTGCTATGTGTAAAGTACTGTGCTAAGCACTAGGGATACAAATAAAAAGTAAGGCATCCCTGCTCTCAAATAACTCACATTTGAATGGTGGAGACAATGCATATAAAGTTTTGGCTGCAAGTTAGATGGGAATGTCTCATGGTCCTTAGGGCACAGAATCAAAACATATATTGATGCCTCTTTTTTAATGTCATTTTCACTGATGAAACCTTATCACTTTTGATGTTGAATCATTTGAAAGTATCAAGGACTTTGGTGGCATGAACTTTCTTTTCTGGGTCTTAAAAGTTATGTCTATAGAACCTGCTGGAGGAGTTGGTAGGCTGCATCTGTACCAGGATTGCTTCCTGGGATGATGGTTGAGGGAAGCATAGCTATTTTCAAGGTTCTTGGGTTCAGGGTCTGAGGCTATCTCCATCAGGATATGAAGGGAGATGGTGGTGAAAATGTTGGTAATGGTTGTTTGAATTGCCTGGCACATGGTGTTTTCTGTCTCCTCCTCAGGATGTCTTCATATTTCATCTAGGCTAGTCTGACTGTTTTGTGTGTGGCATTTGATTGGTAGCAAGACCAATGGTCTGGGAGGTGCTATAAGTCTTAGGGTCCCTGAGCATATCTGAGTATTGATGGCAGTTGGTTAGCAGTTGTTTCTAGTAGTGATGAAGAAGGGGGACCTTTATTTATTTAGGCTGTGGGGTTAATCCAGGAGCAGGTCTGTTGTTTTGAGGGGTATTTCTAATACCAATGCTCTTGTGTTCAGAGTTCCAGGCTGCCTCCATTAGAGTCTGAAGGGAGATGGTGGTCAAGATGGTGGTATTGGTTTGACTTATCTCACACTTATCTCATTAGCTTGATGCCTAAACTGGCCGTATAGACTTCTATAGTAATTTTGAGGAGCATTATATAGGAAAGAGTTTACCTTCAGAAAATAACCAAATCTGAAAGATTAAAGCTGGATTTCTTAACTCTTTTTGTACTAGAGATCTCTTTGGCTATCTGGTGAAGCCTATGAATTCCTTCTCAAAATCATATATTTTAAATAATAGACAAAAGATATACTTGTTAAAGATTTATGAAAATAAAGATGTAATTTTTCACATCCAAGTTTGTAGGCTTCCTGAAATCTCTCCTCAGACCCCTGAGGTATACATAGATCCTCATTTAAGTACTACTGGTCTAAAGGGATCTCAGAGACTATTTAGTCAGCCCCCACCCTCTACAACATATTGAACAAGTAATATACAACTTTTTCTTGAAGATCTTCAGTGAGGGCAGCCTATTATCTAATATAACCCAGCTGGCTCTCTTGCCTACCAACTTACTTTCAGAATCAAGATTAATAGACTAATTGTTTTAGGAAGAAAATGAAGTTCTTTGTTTCTTTTTGCCCTTGATGGTAGATCAAATAACCCTTTACTTGGTCATCTTTCAATAATAACCTTAAGAGTTGACATTTGAGTGATTTCTTTCATCTGTGAAGCATACATAGTTTAAAAAAATAATTTCCTCTAAATGCCCTGAAGAAATTCTGTAATGTGGATGTTAAATATGATGTAAAATAAAGAGATTTTACTCTCTAAGTTCAAGGCAGAAAGAATATCTCTTTTTGTAATGTATCTGAACAGTGTAGTTTTGTATAGAAGAATCAACATACTTTTTAATTTGACTCTTCAATGTCATTTTTGTTGTTGTTTTTGTGACAGAAGGCTGTTATAGACTTCCCCCATCTTCCATTTTGCAGATGAACGTTCTGAATTAGAATTTCTATTGACTGTCCTATCCCTTGGCAAAGAAATCAAACATTTGCTTACTGTGACAGTTTTTGCCCTCTTTTTGCCTTTTCCTTATGGCATTTCTTATAAATCAGTTACATTTCTTGAAGAAATGGTGATAATTGGAGTCATTCACTATTTTGAAGAATGTCAGAGTTAGAAAATACATCAGAGACCATTTAGCCTCAATCTGTATTTCACCAAGAATTCCCTCTACATTGTCTATTAAAAATACTCATTTCCCCTTTGCTTGAATGCTTCTGGTGAGGAGAACACCCTATTTCCTGAGTTTGCCCCTTCCATTTTTTGATAACTCTAATTGCTAGGAAGAGTTTTTTTTTCAGATGTCAAGCCAAAATTTGTCACTTTGCAACTTCCATGGCTTCCTTCTAATTCTTCTCTCTGGCTGAGCAGAATCAGCCAGTGAACAAGTATTAATTTATTACTATATATCAGACACTGAGCCAACTGCTAAGGACATAAATGAAGGGAAAAAACATATCCTTGCTCTTATAGAGCTTACCTTCTAAGAGGGGAGACAGAGACAGAGAGACAGAGATAGAGAGATACAGAGACAGAAAGAGAGAAGATGAGAATAATATCAGAAGACAGTAAAGAGTGTGGGATGTGAAAGAAGGTAGCATTTGGCTGAAGGAAGCCAGGAAAGTTTAGAGCCAGAGCTGAAGAGTGAAAAGCATTCCAGGCAGATGTACAGCATCAAGAGATGAAGGATTGTGTTCTAATAACAACAAATAGGCAAGTGTGTCTGGAGCTTAGACTTCATGGAGTGCAGCAAAATAGAAGAAGGGAATACAGGACAGTCTTGGGGGTTACCCATGGTGAGTGGTGATGACATGAATGAACAACCATCAAAGGAGACTTAGAAGAAATGGTCATGCAGGTAGGAGTCCAACACATCTTCTATAGGACAAACATTCAAATGTTTGATGGCATCTATTACTCCCCTCATTTCATCCCATGTCTTCTTTTTCTAAGTTAAATATCCCCAGTCCCTTTCTCTAGTCATTGTATAGTATGAACTTGAGACTCTTTCTTTCCTAGTTGTCCACCTCTGGTCATTCTCAAGCTTACAGCATTTGTCCTTCTAAAATGTGGTAGCTAGAACCAAACACAGAGCTCCAGATATGGTCTGATCATAATAGTGTGTGAAGGAACATTACCTTCCTCTAACTCTCTTCATGTAGCCTACAATTACATGAGTTTTTTGTCTATCCTATCACACTTTTAATATGTATTATGTTTGTAGTCCACTAAAATCCCCATTATCTTTAGATGAATTATTTTTATAGCCAAGCTTCCCTTATTTAACTTTTAAAAAAATTTTGAACCCATGTGTGTGTATATATATATATATATATGCATATATATATGTATTTATGTATAGAAAGCTATAGAGACAGCTAGGTGACTCAGTGGGGATAGAGAGAGCTAGGCCTAGAGTCAGGAAGACCTGAGTTCAAATCCAGCCTCAGATACATACTAAATATGTGATCCTGGGAAGGTCACTTGACCTCCGTTTGCTTTCATCCCCTAGAGAAGGAAATGGCAAACCGTTCTAGTATGTTTGCCAAGGAAACCCTATAAGGGGCTATGAAGAGTCAGACACAACCTAACAGTAGCAATAAGACTTTACATTTAAAACCATTAAATTTAATCTTAATAGATTTGACCTAGCAATAGAAGCAAACATTGAAGAATCTTGTGGAGGGCCCCAGACCTCTTGTATTTGATAGGGCTTTCACATTCCAGGCCTTTTTCTTAAAGAAGATATTCATGATAATCATATGTGTATATTTATGTTTCTCTCTTTTTCAGTGTTTTTTTTCTAAAACAAATACTTTGAAACAAGTCTAAAATTATTTTAAAAATATATTTCAAGTGGCTTTCCTTGTCTATCAACTATTTTTATTTTTCAATTCTTAAATCTCCTGAGCTTTATTTTTCTACCAGTATCTTTTTTCTATCTGATTTTATACTGAGTATTTAATATTTTTCTGATGTTATTTGTTGTCATTTCAAGAACTAAGGTCTCATTCTTTAAACCATCTTTCTCTTCTTAGCCTATCTTTTATTCTTTTTTAATCTCCTTGGTCTTAATCTTTTTCTTTTAGATATTTGCTGCCTTTCTTTGAGTTCATTCTACTTTTTTTAAACTATGATTTTTTTTCCCCTTTCTCTCCCTTTTATGTTTTTTCTCCTCTTCTCCCTGTATCTTTTCTTCCTCAGTCAATTCTCCTTATTCACTTTCTCTTTCATTGAATAATAGAAATTTGTGAGAACTCTGAGCTTATCATACCTCTGCAATCAACCGTTAGCCAGAAAATGATGTTATAGTCACTTCTCTGCCTGAGAAACATTGATTGGCAGAGTTAATGGCAGCAATTACAGAAGCTATGCAATGACCCAAGAATTTAGAGCAACTTATCTATACGCAAGAGCTATGGAATCAGTACTTCATCCATCTCATTTTCTCAGAATGGTGAAATTTTCCACTCTGACTTTTCATTATTGGTTGAGTGCTAACAATGTATTCTAGACAGTAAATTAACTGGCACTCAATTATTTTTCCTCTAGGCAGACTCTACCAAATGCTCACAGTGCCTTTATCTAGGCCGCCATGCTTTGCCTATTCTAGAGGCTAACTGGAAGAGTCACAGTTAGCTTCTGTGTTCTACTTCTGCTCTCACTAACCCATGGGGGTTATCAAAAATATTAGAGATGAAGATCATGTGTGAAAAGCAATTTTAAACAAAATGGGCATCGGATCACAGATTTGGAGTTGGAAGAAACTTAGGGGCCATCTAGTCCAACTATTCTCATTAGTAGAGAAAACTGAGGCCTAGAGAGGGTGAGTGATCTGCCCAAAGTTATAGAAGTAGTAAATGATCAATCTTGGATTTAAACCTCTTCTCCCAGGTTACATAGTTTCAAGTGAAATAATAAAAGATTAAAAGCTGTAGGTTATCACATTCTATTTGCCAAAAATAAAACCTAGCAGTACTCCATATCAACTGTAGAGAAAATTATGTTTTAAATGCATTTGGGCTCAATCCTAATATTACAGTATTGAACATATTTTATTTGAGAAAAGCTGCTGCTATGTATTGACATAGATTGTTATAGGATCATCGCTTCACATATCTTTTTAGTCTTACTTCATATTGTTTCTCTCCTTCATGCAATGGCCATTCCAGTTGAATCAGCCACCTAGCTGTCCTACATGTTCAGCCCTCCTACAAAAGTGATTTCCCCATGACTGGAAAGCACTCTTTCTTCACCTCTGCCTACTAGAATTCCTAGATTACTTCAAAGCACAATTTAGGCACAGATTCCTACATTTTTCCTTTCTTGATCCTTCTTTATCTTCCCCCAATTATTTTCAGTATCTCATTCTTGACATTACATTGTACATATTCATTTGTAAAAATGGTGTGCCCCTCCAGAAAAATGCAAATTCTGTTATAGCTAGAGTTTTGAATGTAGAAGGTAATTAATATTTGCTGAATTGAATTGAATCTCCTTTCTTCTGTAGATATGTTCCAAATCTAAATCATTTTTATCCTGAAAAGAATGTTTAAAGTGTGGCTACCAGATTGATTACTGTGACTGAACTGACCAATCAGCATGTTAAAACAACTAACCAACTTTGTCATATTATTAATTTGATTGGCAAGTCATATAGAAAATGACAGGATGCATCATTGCAAAGTCAGTACATCATAAGACACAGGGATTCGAATTCTGAAAAAATAAAGGAAAGATATTTTAATGTGAATGAAAAGGAAAGATTTGTATCGTTATAGAAGAAGTTGAATAGTCCATTTTGATTGGAAGGGAGAGTAAATGAAGGAGAGTCATGTGAAATAAGGCTAAAAGTTTGAGGTTAGATTTTGGAGGGTCTGAAATCCCATGATAAGGTCATTTTTATTAGTATATTCTGTAGGCAAATTACTGACATTTTTTGAGCAAAAGAGTGACACAATTAAAATAGTTTATTAAGAAGTTGACAAAGGCATCAGTGTAGAGTAGGAATTGAAGAAGGGAGAGACTAGAGGCAGAAGACTAATTACTATATCAGATTATTAAAATAGTTCAGGTGAGAAGTGATAACTTGAATTAGAATAGTTGATTAAGTAAAAGTAGGAAAGTGGGAATAGGGATATTGTGGAGGCAGAATTAATAGGACTTGGCAATTGCTTGGATGGTTAAAGAAGAGGAGGAAGTGACTCAGAGGTTTCTGGCTTGGGTGATTGGGAAGGTTCAACAGAATTAGAGAATGTAAGGGGAGGTCATTTTGGGGAGGGAGGGTGACTAATTAGGAATAAATATACTTCATTAATTTTTTTTCTTTTTCTTTTTAACTTATGGAATAAAACAATCATTTACATATCAAAATATAATAAAAAATGATTGTACATGAAACTTCAAATCTACTAGGTATAATGTGCTATTCTTTTTAAATATGTAATAAACTTCTCATGTAAATTTATTTTTTCTTTTCTTCTTCCCTTCTCCCCTTTCCCCACAGAGATGACTAAAGTATTTTTATTGCATCTGTTATATTGTGTTTGGTTGAAAGAATCATGTAATAATATGTTGGTTCATGTCTGTAAACAAGGTATTTTCTTTGTCTTCATAAATGTTTTCTTTAATTTTTAGATAAAGCATTCAGTGCTATTATCTTGAATAGATCAAATTTTGGAGGTTATCTGTTATTTCTTAAGGTTTAAATACAAGAAGAGTCAATATCATTACTATTTCTATTACTGAGCTGCAATGCATGAATTTTTTTTAGTCTTATCAAAACAAATCTTGTTAGGAATGTGACTGTCTCTCCAGATTCTCAAGTCATATTGAGCTTATTGCTATGTTACAAGATAGTTCTCAGTACATTTTTGTTGTTTTGTCATTTCAGTTGTGTCTGACTTCATCACCCCATTTGGGTTTAACTTGGCAAGGATACAGGACCCCATTTCCTTCAGCTCATTTTAGAGATGAGGAAACTTAGGCAAACAGGGTTAAGGGACTTGCCAAGGGTCACACAGCTAGTAAGTGTCTGAGGCCAGATTTGAAGTACCGTGTTTCCCCGATAATAAGACCTATCCCAAAAATAAGCCCTCCCCTTACTGTGTAAGATTCCTCTAAAATAAGCCCTCCCCCGAAAATAAGCCCTATTGAGATTGCTACTGTAGTGAAGGTGATTCCCCTGTGCTACACGCTACATTACGATATCCTCTGTATGCACCATCTGCCCCCCCCCTGTGAAGCTCACGCCGCGCTCCGAGCTGCATCCAATCAGAGCTGCAGCAGTGAGAGCATCATCCTGTCCCCAGTGATTTGCTTGCTGGCGCCATTGAGAGCAGTGCCACGGAGGAGAGCTGAGGCAGGACAACATAAGCCCTCCCCTGAAAATAAGCCCTCTGGTGTTTTTCTTTCCAAAAAAATTAATAAGACAGTGTCTTATTATCGGGGAAACACGGTAGGGAAGATGAGTCTTCCTGACTGTGGACCTGGCACTATCTAATGCTCCATGTAGCACATTCTCTCTCTCTCTCTCTCTCTCTCTCTCTCTCTCTCTCTCCCTCTCACTCACTATTTCCCTCTCTCTCTTTCTGTCTCTTTGTATTTACCAAAAGGTATTTTGTAACTACAATGACTTTCAGTGACTTTCCTTTTAGGTGCTGTGAGGCAACCTTTTGCTCAGACAGCAAAAGAAAATAAAACAACAAAAAAAGATGTTTTTAAAATTGAAAAAATACTTTTAATCTATTAAATGGGGGAATAAAAGTCTTATTTCCTGATGACCACCAAGTTAAGCATATAGCCCCTGAGGTGTCAGATCATGCCTGTGATTTTCTCCCTCTTTACATCTGATGGGATCCCTATTTCACTTCAGAACTCATGTGAAGTTTCTGTTTGTTTGCCCTCTTCTCAAAAGAAATTACATTGTTTTATGTTTCTGTCTGTATTCACAATTACTTGTATGTAATAAAAGTTTTAATTAATCTTCTTTGAATTGAATTATCTCTTTTATCACTGGGAGAAAATGTTCAGGAAATTATTCAGCTTAATATACACAGTGATAGGAAGAAAGCACATACATCTACATGGCAACTTTACCATAATTTTCTCAAGGGTCTGTGATTTTGGAGTAGAGAGGAGAGGGAACCACCATATAATTTTATTCTATCAATAATTCAATGCATTTATAGTAGAATTTATGAAGGAGTACTGTAGCTGAATCTTATACTCAGTCCTTGTGGGCTAAGGGTCGTCTTTCACAGATCTTAAAATAATTTAAAGATATTTTTTATGTTCTCTGTTATTTATATTTAACATTCCTAATCATGAGATAAATACCCCCCTTAGTAGATGCTACAGGAGAGTGGATTGCTGTCATTCATTATCAGCACTTTGTTTTTGTTTGTAGCATATTGAATTTATCTTTGGCCTTTCAATAAAAGACAGACTGAAATGTGAAGAAATGAAGCTAATCTTCAAGCATTGTAATTGTGTAAATAGGATTGAGTAGTCAGCAAGGTTTTAGACAATCAGAGGCATTTGTTTTGCTACTTTTCCTGGCTCTTGGCCTTCCAGTTTTGACCTTCTTTGTGCCTTCTGGGTGTGGGGAGAATTTCAGGAAGTTAACCCTCACTCCCACTCTCTTCATAAATGCATCTACACAGACCCAACCCTCCTCCCTCCTTACCAATAGTACTTCTTGCTCCAAGTGGAATAATTTGGTTATCTTACTTTTCCCTTCCTACGCTCTGTCCATCTGAAATCAGCTCCTTTCCTCTCTACCACGCCAACTTGTGGCTGTTTGCTCTCTTTGAGTAAAATGAGAAGATCTCTATCTTTATCCCTATCTCAAGGAGAAGAGAGTAAGATTTAATAGCATCTGCCATGTGCCAAGTACTATGTTAAATGCTTTACTAATATGACCTTCTTTAATTCTCACCTTTTATAAGTCTAAGTGACTGGTCCAGAATCATACAGCTAGTAAATATTTGAGACTGGGTTTGAACTCAGGTGTTCCTGAATCCAGATCTGGTGTTTATCCATTGTGCAACCTAGCACATCTGTAGAGATAGACAGATAGAGACACACACATACACACCTTCATATATACATAGACAGGTGTTGGGTTTTGTGATTTAGCATGTAGCTGCCCTCAGGTGATATCTTGAGATGCTAAGCCATTCCATCACTCTCAGCTGGTAGGTGCTTGGTGCTGTA
Organism: Petaurus breviceps papuanus; assembly: GCF_028583685.1. Lineage (NCBI taxonomy): Eukaryota > Metazoa > Chordata > Mammalia > Diprotodontia > Petauridae > Petaurus > Petaurus breviceps. Next base: position 11,021,679 of record NW_027187309.1, on the reverse strand, counting down.
CCACCCACCTATATAGACTTTTTAAAATTTTTTTGGCTTTTTGGACGGTAAGGGCAGGGCAATTGGGGTTAAGTGACCTACCCAAGGTCACACAGCTAGTGTGTCTGAGGCTGAATTTGAACTCAGGTCCTCCTGACTCCAGGGCCACCTAGCCACCCCTATGGTCTTTAATCTAGAAGATGAGAATAATAGATTTGAATTTCAAAGAAGCCTTTTTTTGTTGTGGTTGTTCCATTCATGTCTGATTCACCATGACCCCATTTGGGGTTTTATTGGCAAAGGTAATGAAGTGGTTTTCCTTTTTTTTTTCTCCATCTCATTTTACAGATGAGGAGACTGAGGTCAACAGGGTTAAGTGACTTACACAGGGTCATACAGCTAGTATATGTCTGAAGACACAGTTGAACTCAGGTATTGCTGACTCCAGGTCCAGCACTCTATCCACTTCACCACCTAGCTGCTGGGAAGAAAGATCTTTAGAGATCCTTTAGTTTGACCCTGTCATCTTACAGATAGAGGCTCAGATGGGGTTAAAATAACTTGTTTAAAGTTACACAGATAATAAGTGCAGACCTAGGATTTGAATCTAATCTGACTGCAAATTCAGTGTTCGTTACACTCCAACCAAGGGTGGAATAAAACCCATTCAGTCATTATTCCATTTTATTTTCCATTTGGGCATTATTCTTGAAGATATCATGTAAATTACATATACTTGTATAAACATGTATACAAATTATATATACTTGTATATACATGTATACAGACCCGGGAAATCCTAAACATTTTCACATATTTATCTCACCCTAAAAAAAAAATCTCATCTAGTAAATTCAGATAAGTCTGGAAGAAAAGAAATACATTTTGAAATTTTCTTCTGTACATTTTAAAAAATGCTTATGTTGCAGTATTATGCAGAAAATGACAAAGTATGATTTTCATGAAAGAAAAGTTATGTTTAACAACTAACTTTTTCAGGAAGACACATCTCATTTCTTTTGCATTTGTAGTAGGGAGAAAGAATATGATATGCCAGAAGCTTGGTGATGTGTGTATTTGTATACACATATATACAGGCATGCATGTATATACATATGTGTGTATATACATATATGTATATTTATTATTTATATTATTATTCTAGCATTGTAGGTAAAATATAGAGAAGAGATATTTATGATAAATGAAGAGAAGCCTAATTGGGGAGTTTAAGTGTTATGTATACTGGAATGCATAGGAATGAGGTATTATACTCAGTTAAACATTCAAGTTAATTAGGTTATTATAAGCCTCTGTTTTCTAATATTCTATCCATGAAATTCATTCTTATCAGTCTGCCTTGGTAGGAGCTGTGTCCTGGCATCACCTTGAAGGTTTAGGTGTAGTTTCCATTTTCAAACTTAAGCGTTCCCCAAAGCTTTGTATGATGGTGACCAGTCAGGGAAATTATAGGGCCCAGTCTGTTCTTTTCCTTTCCCTAGTGACTTTTAGTCATACGCCTTCTAACCTCATGCTGGATCCTCCTATCAAACTATTGGGCAGCAAGATTAGGGATCTCTCTTAAAAAGACCTAGAGGATAATGAAGAACCCTGTCAACACTACAAAACAGATTCCTTTTCTCTTTCCTGTTATGTTCCTACATGTTTAAACTGTAAGGCTCAATAGAGTAATTTCAACCAAGAAGTTGTTTGAAATCAGAATCATTGGTCAGGGAGCAGTGCCCCATTACTGATTCAGTTGGATTATGAAAAACATGAAGGAGAGCATGGTGCTTTGCAGAGTCATAGCTACAGTTGTTAGTTACCGACCTGTGGCAGATTAATTATAAGGGTGAGGAACAGAGGAAGAGAGAGGGGGAGACAGAGAAAGCAAAATTGCAAAGAAAGGGAAAAAAAAGTTTTCTTTTTCTCTACCCGAAGTTGAATCTGAGAAAATAGCTGATGCCAGGAAGTTTCTCTGCAAATGATCTCTCTGACAAATGACCTCAGATGGGTCTGTTCAGAAAGCTTTGGAAGACTAGAAGCCACAGACCTCATTCTTTTCTGCCATTCCAAAGCCCAGAGTTTTATTCCGTAAAAGGCTGCTTTCTCTGGAGTGCTTGGTACTATTCTGTGAATACTGTACTACAGAATTTTGTATCTGAGTACAAACTAATTCAAACCATGGCAGACTGTACTTGTGTTAAAGTGAGAAGCCTTCTTGGATTAGTAGAGGGAGAGACTAAAATCTTTGTTTAAGAGAGCCAAGGATAGTAGAAAAACAGCTGTTTGTCTGGGAAAGCCTACCAAAGCACAGCTGTACTGATTCAATCCATCTTCAGTTTCCTTCTTCCTCTTTTTTTGCATCTGTTTGACAGTTGTGGGGACTGAAGAATACTTCTCTTTTCGAACAGGGTTCCAGATGTAGCATGACTGTAGCCCCATTTTAATATTGCTTTGTCACAGAATAGCTAAAATTGGGATCAATCTTCTCTGATGCCTTCTCTCCCCAAGAAATGTATCAGAACATCAAAATTTTTCAACCCACATGACTACTTCCCCATCTATATAATTTTTTTTTCCTGAGAAGAATCTACATATACATTGAGGATACTTTCAATGTGGGCATTAGTAAGGAAGAGACAGACTTTCACAAGGAATGTTATACAAAAGGTCACATTTATCACATAATTGACTGAAAGATGATGATTTCCTCCTCCAAAATAACTTGATAGGACTTAGATAACCTCTGAGTTCCTGCAGTATAGCTCGTTATCTGTTATCCTTTAATCACTATCTGTTAATATTCTATCCTACCCCATGCCAACTCTCCTCCTTCCTCCCCCCCCAAAAAAATTAAAATTAAAGGGAAATAATAATAGACAAGCATTAAGAAGATCTGGGCATCTAGTCTTATCTTTGTCACTACTTTTGAACAGTTTCAATTTCTCAACTTCAGTTTTCATAACTGCAAAGTAGGAATAATACACTGATTTTTGTCAACTAATGTAGTTGTAAGGATCAAATGAGATAATGAATGTGGAAACAATTTGAATTTTGAAAAGCACAATGTAAATATAAATTGTTATTTGTATCATCATCAATATCATTTTACAAATGCCTTTTTGGAAGACTGAGAAGCAATTTAATCCCAGAAGTATAGTTGACTAGTAGTGATCTGTGGTTTGTATTTCTGAATGGTTTTCCTGCATGACTCACTGGGCAAATTTTGTTCATTAGGCTAAGCTGTAATTTAAAAAGGTTTTGTTCTTAGAGAATACCAGAGTATTTGTTATGGATGACTCTTACAAGATCATCAACAATTGAAAGAAAAAAAAAGGCAATTGTTGGATGCAAGGGTGATTCCTACTAACTGAACTAAAGTTCAATGTATCACTTATACAGTTTTAATTGGAAAATGACCTCAAATGTTTTTAGATATAAAGCAAACTCATATGTGGACTAATAATTAACTATTCAATAGGAAGGGCATTGACAAATTGCAGAGTACTCAGAGGAAAATGACCAGGATCTTAGAAGGACTTTCATAATATCTTATGAAGGTTAGTTGAAACAACCAGTGATATTCATCCCGGAGAAGAGAAATCCTTGGGGATTGGGACTTGAGCTTTAGTCTTCAGCTTTTTGAGGGATCAGACTTATTCTGATGCAGTAGAACTAGTAGAAATGAGTGCAAGTTGTATACAAGCAAAATTAGACCTGATGATTCCTTATAATTAGAACTATCCAGAAGTATAATGGGATGCGTGGGAAAAACCATGGATCTTTGTTCATTAGAGATCTTTAAGTAAATGACTGCTTTTTTATGTATGTTGTAAAGATACAGATTAAACTAATTGTCCTTTCTGGTCTTTTCCAAATTTCAAGTATTATTCTTCTGTGTCACTTTGCATTTAGGAAATATTTTTTTCAAACAACTCACATAAATAAACCCTGACTCAAAAAGAAACCAAATGAACCCCAAACCAAAGAAAAACTGAACCTACAACAAAAAACCCCTACAAACCACCTTTATCCCATAAGTAAAAGAAATGCATCAATGTTAGATTTTCATTTCAATATGTAATTGAAAATAATTAGCATGACCAAGAGCAGTATTTGTACTGCTTTCCATTCATAGCAAAGTCATGTCATTGTCTAATTTTGCTAAGCAAAGACTGTCTCTGCACTGCAGGTTTATTCAGGCATAGTGGGAACAGTGCTAGACTGGTAGACAGGTAGACTTGGGTTTTGGAACCTGTTTCACATGCTTACTAAATGTGTGACCCTGCTCAGGTCACTTGACATCTCAGCCTTACTTTCTCCATCTGTAAACCAGGAGGTAACAATATCACAAAAACCAAGATAAGAAAGAGAGTACCTAGGAAGAATCGGTGGTCAGCAGCATCAAAAGTTAAAGAAATCTCAGGCACAATAAAGCCTTTGTCATACTTGTAGAGAGGATACCCAAACAATCAGAAATTCTGCTTTGATTTGTGAATAATTCCAGTACTTAGCACAGTTTCTTATACATAGTAGGGACTTAATAAATGTTTATTCATTGATTAATTGAATAATTCTATAACTAAGTCTTCTCTATCTGGATAGGCCCTAATTTAAAATGTGGTATAGCTGGAAGAACAGTGGCCTAGGGTCAGAGTATTTGGATTCTAAGGCTTCAGTTGCTACTTGGGTGACCTTGGGCAACTTTTTTTTTTTCAACTTTCCTACCCTTGTTTCCTTATCTGTGCAATAAAGAAGTTGCATTTATTAACCTCTGAGGTCCCTTTTACCCAAATCCATGATAATCCTGATGAAATTAATACTAAAGGAAATCCTGGGAGAGGCACATAGCCTTTCCTCTATAAGACTAGGATTTATTTCTATACACTATATAACCTTGGCCCTACACATAGTCAAGTTTATGAGTAATTATTTCTAAGATGTTAACAAGAATGCATTACTTCCAAACTTTTTCATGTTTTCTCTGTCCAAAACCTCAGGCTGGCTTAGCATGTAAGACTTTTTTTCTTTGTTAATACCTATTTATTGATTTGTTTTGTTTTTATATCACCTGCATTTCCCAATGTATCCCTCCCTAACCCCCTGGTAGCCTTTTTAAGGATATACACAGAGGGGAACACAAACAAATGAAGGAAACTACCCTAGAATAATAGATACTATGACACCACCATCACCACGTTTCAAGACAGTTTTCCTAATGGAAATAATGTTATCACCCTCTAAATTCCATAAGTCCTCTTCAAAATCTGCACAAAAATTTTCATGTACCAGCTTACCCTTAAATTTAAACTGTTTTCCTTCAAGTGTAAGCATTTGAGATAAAAAAACTATTTCTTATTTCACTTGCTTAAACACATCGTTTCCACTGAACACTTGTTTGTTGAAATACATGGCATTATTTAATTTTATTGTTTTCTGTTCAATTTATTTACTAATATTGCAATATTTTTTCTGTTATTGTGACTTTTTTCAGCTACATTATGGATTAAATATCAAATATTCATGGATTGACCTGAAACTCAATGGCTAATTATTTTGTTGTTTTGACTGGAAAACACATTCCATGATTTAAACAATTGCATTAGCAACACACTTTTGCAACAAAATCAATTTGCCAGTTGAATATAGTTGATGTTGAGAGAAGAAAAGGGAACATATATCCAGAAATCTGAAAGAACACCTAAAATTTATTCCAATTCTTTTTAAAATAAAATTTATTTACTTTTAGTTTAAAGCATTCATTTCCACAAGCTTTTGAGCTCCAGTTTTTTCCACTGCCCCACCAGTACCACATGCCTTCTGATATAGGTTGTACAAATGCCTTCACATTAAGCATTAGTCAAATTGTAAAGAAAGATTACAACCAATGGAATATAAAGGAGAAAGAACGAACAAAACAAAACAAAAAAGAGAGAGCAAGCAGTTTGCTTCAATCTGCAGTCAGACTCCATAAATCTTTCTCTGGATGTGGAAAACCTTTTCTATCATGAGTCTTTTGGAGTTGTCTTATAGCATTGCATTGCTGAGAGGAGCCCGGTCTATCAAAGTTAGTCATCACAGATATGATGTATCTGCAACTGTATACAATGTTCTCCTGGTTCTGCTCCTCTCACTTAGGGTTAGTTTATATAAGTCTCTCCAGGTTATTATGAAGTCTGTCTGCTCCTCATTTCTTATAGTATGATAGTATTCCATTATATTAATATACCACAACTTGTTTAGTCATTCCCCAATTGATGGTTATCCCCTTGATTTCCAATTCTTTGCCACCACAAGAAGAGCTGCTATAAATATTTTTGTACAAATGGGTCCTTTCCCCACTTGTATGATGTAACTCCTAAAATTAAATAATAATAATAATAATAATAATGGCACATAACAGATAAGAAGTAGGAAGCCATGGTTTTCTTGGAGTTATTTTTTTCTGATTTGAATGAAGGGTAGGTACTTGGAAACATTTACCCATGACTAACAGATCTATACAGGGAATGCCATTCTCTCCCGTGGGTTTCAGTGCTGCATCATCAATTGCCTATTGCTATTTTAAAATGGGCATCCTGAAGACTTTTCAAATTTAACATTTCCAAAATAAAAAAAATTTTCTTACCCCTTAAACCTTTCCTTCTTCTTGACTTTACCGTTTATATTGAAGGTACCACCATCCTTTCAGGCTTCCAAATTTGTAATAGGGGATATGAAAAAATAGGGAACACTAATTCACTGTTGGTGGAACTGAGAACTGTTCCAACCATTTTGGAGTACAATCTGGAATTATATCTAAATAATTATTAAACTGCCTGTACCTTTGACCCAGTGATGCCACTATTAGGTATGTTTCCCAAGATGATTAGGAGGAAAGAAAAAAAACTATATGTTTTAAAATATTTATAACAGCAATTTGTGGTGTCAAAGAACTGGTAATTGTGGGATTGCCCATTAATTGGGGAGTGGCTGAGCAAGTTGAGGTATATGATTGTGATGGAATAATATACTACTATAAGAAATGATGAGCTCAATAATCATAGAAAAAAAAACATGGATAGACTTGCATGAAATAATGAAGAAGGAAATGAGCAGAACCATTGTATATGGTAAAAATATTGTTTTAAGCAACAACTTTGAATAACTACATCATTTTGACTACGATAAGTACCCAAATTAACTCCAAATGATGTATGAATACACTGTCTACATCTAGAGAAAGAACTGATAAATAGAAATATGTATAAAATGATTTTATATATCTAATATACATTTGTATCTTAGACATCTTTAGGGCAGGGGGAGGGAGGGAAGAAAAAAAGGGGGAAGGAAAATTACATAATAACTTATATTTAAAAGAAATAGCAAGTTGTGCATGAGAGATTTACAGTTTAATATAAATAATTTTTAAAAATCTATTCTATGTTATCTAAATACTTGCTTTATTTCTTAAGTTCAGACTAAAATAAATAAAATTGAAAAATGTAACAACAAAACAATCAACTTCTCATACTTACCCACTTAGTATAACCAGTCCAGATCCTGCTATTTCTACTTCCATAACACATCTCACATTTGATTGCTTCTTAATCATGAAAGTACCATGGTTTAGGCCCACATCACTTCTTGCCTGGATTACTGCAACAGCTTCCTAATTCCATCACCCCCCCCAACCCCTTAAGTCCCTCATCACTCCAGTCAGTGCTGCACTAAGGAGATATCACTCCCTTTTCAGTCAACTCCTAATTGCCTCTAAGATAAAATGTAAGTGCCTCTAATTAACTTTTAAAATATTTTACAACTTCTCTTTCTACATTTATTGAATATTTTTCCTCCTCTCCCCTATACTCTGCAATCTAGCAAAAGTAGCTTTTTCTCTCTTATGTACATATGAACATTGCCCTTTCATCTTCATGTCTTTCCATTGGCCATCTATCAGATCTGAAATGCCCTTCCTTCTCATTTTTGCCTCATAGGATCCCTCTAGTCCTTCACAATGCAAACTGAGTACCACCTTTGAAGATTTTCTTAAACCACCTCTTCAGCTCCTAGAGTTTTTCTTCCCAAACTACCTATATTTAATTACTTTATATTTATTTTCTTTATGTTTATTAAGGACCTTGGAAATAGTGATTGTTTCATTCATCGTATTTGTATCCTAGAGTCTAGTACAGCAACTGGCAAATAGGCACTTAAAATAATTGTTGATTTTTAAATTTATTCTTTTGAACAAAGGGATAAATGCTGGTATCTCTGAGAACAATAGTGAGTGGTGGCAGAACATATGGGATAGAGTGCTGGCCCAGAGTTTAGGTTCAAGCCCTCCCTTTAGCATATGCTGCCTGTTTGACCATATGAAAATTATTCATCTCTCAGGGACTCAGGCAACTCTCCAAGGTTATAAGTTACAGAGGAGTTGCTGATTTATATGGATGGAGAGAAGGGTCCATGTACTTGATGAAATCATAGGTCTGGAAAAAAAATGTTTTTGGTATACTGCTAACCCTTCATTATCTTGATAAATTAACTGCTAAATTTTTCCCCCTGACTTAATCTCAAATCAGAAATTATTTGCTAATTTGTTTTTCCCTGCCTTAAAATGAAAATCAGAATTGCAAAAATCACCTATAGTAAAATGGCAGCCTATTCTAATATCCCAAGAGTCATAATCACTTGACTACTTGTCATCATGCTCTTAGTTTTTTTTATCTCAAATCCTTTATTGACTTATTTTTTCCCTTCTTGTTCATGATTTTTTACATACCTCAAGGATTTGTGAGTCAGTTAACAAGCATTTAAATGAGCGCTTTACTATGTACCAAACACTGTGCTTAATGCTGGAGATACAAATAAACACAAAAGACATACCCTGTGTTCAATGAACTTACAGTGTAATGAGGGAAACACCCAAATACATGTCCACATGTACAAGCAACACACACACACTCTTCTAATATATTATCTCTCATATATTTATATGTGACAATTGGAGATAATGAACAGAAGGATGGTGCTAGCATTAAGAGGGATTGGGAAAGACTTCTTTTAAAAGATGAGATTTTATCTGGACTTGAAGGAAACCAGGAGATGGAGATGAGAAGGAAGAGAATTCCAGGCATGAGGGATGGCTAGTGAAAATGCATGGATTTTGTTGATGGAGTTTGAGAGGGAGAGCAAGGAGGTCAATGACACTGAATCACAGAATGCGTAGAGGTGATAGGAGGCCATGTTATAGACATCAAATAAGGTTCATGGGTATGTTTCCTTCTTCCACCTTCGCAGATTACCACTACACTCCAGCCTAGTAAATGGTTTTCCTGAGTTGTTGAGGTCAAGACATTTTATCATCTAATATCTAACCTTCTGGTGGCAAACTTCTCCAAGCATACTTCTGGTGTTTGGATGAAAGATATGCAGACAGTACCCATGTTTGTATTCAATTACACACACACACACACACACACACACTTACTAGACAACTAATACTGTATAAGAAACTGTGGTAAATTCTAGAGAAATGCACATGAAAAAGGACATAGTTGTTTCCCTCAAGGAGTCTGAATCTTATAAAGGAGTTAAGGCACTTCGACAAATAAATATGTTGCATGATAGAGTGTTATGAGAGTGAAGGAACAAACCTGATAAAAGGCTCAGGGAAATTTGGAAAAGGAAGACATCTCATTTTGATTGAGGGAAAGGCTATACAGGAGAAGTAGCACCTGAGTTAGACAGTCAAGGACTAAAAGGATTTCAGGAGATAGAAATTAGTCATTCAGGCAGCAACATTTATTAACTACTTAGATATGCCAGGCACTGTGCTAAGTGCTGGGAATATAAATATAGGCAAAAAAGAAAGATGGTTTCTTCTCTCAAGAGGCCTATATTCTAATGGGAAAGACAACACATAAAAGGAAGTTGAAAAGGGGATCAGAAAGAAGGTACCTGGCATGGGAGCATGACAGAGAAGTCCAGAGGAGAGTGCATCCTGGTAGGAATGAAGAAATGACTGGCTTGGGCATCTTCTTTTTATGGAGGTTCTAGGTGGTATTGCCCAATCAGAGAGATGGGCTCTAGAGGCAGAGGTGGTGTATTCTGGGCATGATGGTCTAAATCAAGGTGGCAGGAGAGTTCAAGGTGTGATTGAGGACTAGCTAGAAATCCATTTGGACTATAATGTTGAGGGCATGAAAGGGACTCAAGGCATTGTTTAAGGTTGAGAAGATGGGCTGTGGGCAGGTTGTGAAGTCCTTTCAGAGCCAAACTGAGAAACTTTTATTTTATCCTAAAGACAATCTCAAGTAATTTTTAGGAAAGTGACTCAATTTTTAGACTTCTGGATCAGAATTATCATTTTGACAGGTATGGATTGGAGAGTTAATGGGCTAGTGGTCAGAAGACCAATTAAGAGACTCATCTAATGGTTCAAGTAGTAAAAACCTAAACATGATTGTTGGTGTGACTAGAGGGTGGAGGATAGATGTGAAAGATTGTCAAGGAAAAGTATTTATTAATTGATTTTTGTGTGCTAAGTAATGTGCTGAGTACTGGAGATACAAATGTAAAAATGAGACAATCCTTCCCTCAGAGAACTTCCATTCTAAAATGGGGAAGATAGAACATCAGGGATCAGGGAAGGATGTTTGTCTGGGAAGTCATCGGCATTATGATTTAATCCAAAGGGGCACTGATTGGTACACACTTTTCAGAAGCTTTGGTGATGTTGTATTGATTATGGAAACAGTAAGAGTTGGAAAGGTGGTGGAAGGTGGATGGAAGGTTTCCAGATGGGCCACCATGTGGATGGGATATGATTGATGGTTTGGATAGTCTGGTCTGGGGCTGGCTAAATAAAATCTATTATATTTAATGCATAGAAAGATTTGTCAATTGATTAGATATGGGAAGGGGATGGGGTGTGAGGGAAAGTTGAGAATCAAAGATGAATTGGAATTTTTTAGCCTGAGTTCTTGGGAGGGTGATGGTTCCAGAAGTAGAAATAGGGAATTTGTGACAAGGGGTAAGGCCTCCCAGTTTTATAAAATTTGTCATCCTTGCAGTAAGTTGGAATAAGCCCTTCCTTCCATGACAGAATGAGGTGCTAACGTATGGCCTTAGTGGACGTTATCAAGATTGTCTTGAGGAAAAGGATTGTTGTATGCAATTTTTTAAAAATCCCATTTTACCTAACAGTTTTTCACTTTAACAATAGAATGGTTACAAATAAAAAGATGCTATAAGGAAGTTTGCAAAGTAAAATACAAATCTCTAGGGGTGGCTAGGTGGTGCAGTGAATAGAGCACTGGCTCTGTAGTCAGGAGGACCTAAGTTCAAATCTGGCCTCAGACACTTAACACTTAGCCAGGTGATCTTGGGCAAGTCACTTAATCACGATTGCCCTGCTCTCCCCCCTCCAAAAAAAAGCAAAAAGAAAATCTTTATATTTAAAACAACCACTTCTATTTATTAGTTAAAGAGAAAATGAAACCAAAACAAAACTCTGACATTCATAATATAAAATGCCCTAAATCACATAACTGTTCATAATTCATATTTGTGGCATTATTTTAATTAAAGTCTAAATTACAGAAATGTATCATCAAAGCATATTTGCTAATATCCATTGCTACAACTTTTAGATTATATCATTTTTTACTCTTATACAATGAAGTTACAATTTCATATAATTTTCTTCCCCATATGGTAGTTTTATTTTTTCTTTCTCATACCTTTGAAGCCATATAAATTATAACTCAATAAACAATTATTAAGTGTGCACTGTGTGCCAGACAGTGTGCTAATTGCTGAAGATATAAATGCAAAACTGAAAATGTGCCTATTGCCTATTACATTCTGTTGGAAGAGTCAACATGTTCAAACACAAAAACAAACAATGTAGTTAGATAGATATAAGGTAGTTTTTGGAGCGAGGGCACCACCAGTGCCCCAACAGGATTGGTAAAGGCTTGATGTAGAGGAAGGCTATACTTGCTATGTTTTGAGGGACTAAGAGATTCTGTGATGCAGGATTGAAGAAGAAGGTGCCTTCCAGGCATGGAGGATGGCATTGCAAAGGCAGAGATGGGAGACAGAGTACTCTGGTGTGACAAGGCAATTTAGGTAAATAATAAAACTACAGGAATGGGAATAATATATAATGTGACTGAAAGATAGGTCGGAGGCAAATTTTAAAGGACTTTAAAGCCTATCCAAGGGAATTCCTATTTTATCATAGGGAAGACAGAGACCCCTTGAGTTGCCTGAATAGGTGAATCTTCTGCCTAGATCACAGTTTAAAGGAGACCACTTTAGCATCATTGTGGAGGTTGGAATGGAGTGAGGAGAGTAGGGGATCAGATATGAGCATTACCAGGAATGTCAAAACAAATATTGACAGCTGATTGGATATGTGGGGTGAGGGAAAAGGAGGCATTGAAGATAATACTGTCATGAACTTAAGAGACTGGAAGAATGGTGGTGCCAGGAATGGGTGGCAGATATGAGATACACTACTTTTTAAAGTGAAGAGGACATGATAAGTTAACCCATTTTAAGATAACCAAAATATTTTTTAAAGTATATTACTTGTCTTTAAGACTTGAATCATGATACCATACTGGCACATATTTCATTCAAATCATTGTACATACTATTCAATTTGTGTTTATGCCTTTATTCTCAGTATCAAAAGCATGGGTAGGGAAGAGTAAAATGTCAGGAATGATTTTCCAATGTATAAAGTCTAGTATCTCACAGAGTTTCAGAACTGCATGAGATCTCATTAGCCATTTATTGAAATTCATGCCTGAATAGGAATCCCCTGTACAACATTCCCAAGTGTGGTCATCCAACTTAAGCTTGAAGACCCCAAGAGAAAGGAAAGCTATCTGTCAATAGCATCTGTCAATGCATTCCAATTATAAATTTATATAATAATAAATGAATACATATTTAAAACAAATTATTTACTTAAAATTGCAGTCGATTTGATTTGCTGTGTATTTCATATGTCATCTTAATGGAATTTGGGGTTGGCATTTAAAAACCAAATTGATTGAGCTACAGTGTAACCATTACTAGATGTAAACACAATTTATTTGGAGGTTTTTCATTCATTAGCCACATGATCACTTGCAAAAATCTTTAGTAATTTATGTTCTACTGTGAATGTGAACAATAGTGCCACAGAATATAAAACTTTCACTTTATTATGATTAGGTAGCAGGAATCTAAGACCCCATTGGGAGAATACTGTCCTCCTAGAAATTTATTTTGAGTGTAAGCTAGAAAAGCTATATTGGTTATTTTTACCAACAATTTCTAACACAATGTATATGAAGTGAAAATTTTTTTAAAAATCAAACATTTTGTTTATTTGTCCATCTGAATACATTTCCATTTTGGTAGCATCTTTGTCAATGTGTATTAAAATCTGTCCCGCACAATTGTGCAAGGTAAATGCATACCAAGCAAGCTCCTTTGTTGAAAATGCCATTTGGAAGATAGTTGTCCAAACTTTCTGATCCAGAATATATATTTGTAATGCTGGAGTGTCTCTATAGTTATTTAGTGTGATCTTCTCAAAACTAGTTGAAAGAAAGGAAATAACGGGCAGGAGAATAGCAATGTACTAAGATCAACTTTGTATATAGTAGCAAAAACCAAACATACAGTAGCAAAAGTTTTCATTTTCAATTTGGAATTGTAGTTCGGTTATTCACGGAAGAGAGTAAAGCAGATGCCTGAATCAAGCACAAGCCAATTTGTCCAGCTGAAGGACTTTCTATAAACCTTTGTTGCTTCTCCACACCAGGCCAAGGATTCAGAAACAGAAGAATGATCATGACTGAAGACATCTGTCTTAGCTGAATACTTAATTATATCAGAAAAGGACTTTGCCTTGTTAACTAAAAAGCCTAATGGGTTCAATATAAAGGGAAACAAATCTCTTATCATACATTTCCTGTAGCATTTTGTGGAAAAATGCAGAATAAGGGAGAATTTCAGGAAGCCGTTTAAAAGACAGAACTTTCTCTTTCTGGTGACTCTAAGAGGAAGTGTAGAAATAGCTAAGGAGTCCCTAAAGACAGGTCGGTGTGCAGGTAGAATCAGAAGCAAATGAAACAAGTTTGTACTAATGACTTTGGGGACTAGAATGCCCAGAGAATGGAAGAAGAGGGCCATATTATCAGCAATGACCTCTAATTTGCAATTAAAATGACTATTGGGCATGTAAATGGACACCTGGATGAGTAGATTTTCTAATGAGGGTTAGGTGTTTAGAGAATTCCTCTAGGTACTTTTGAGTAAGAAGAGTTTTTTTTTTTCCTGTCATTCCACCAATTTACTGGGGCCAGGTAGCTGTCATTTTTGGTGGGTGGAAGTTAATGTTAGTTTCCTACAGGAATTACATATGATGAGGCCTAGAGTTGAACCTCTGAATAGTATCTCTATCTGCATTTGTGTATTTAGTAATAACAGCCAACATTTATATAACATTTTAAGTTTTCCAAAGAGGAGACAATGCTAAAATATGTTAACCTTTTCATGATTTCTTATGCTTTCTCTAAATTAATGGTAAAATATTATTTAAAATTAAAACCAATAATAACAACAGCATAAGTTCACTTTAGCAAAATTTATGCATCATACCTGAGGGAAAGAAATGAATGCTAGTGTATTAATTCAATAAACTCTGATGTAAAATATTGCAGGCATAGTATTCAATAAATATCACTACATAGCCTAGTCCTTCAGATGTATATCATGAAAAGAGATGAATTTGTTTGGGAATGCCTTTTTAAAGAAATTTCCTTCATTTAGTCGCATCTTGGCATGAAGGTGGTTACTCAGTATTCTGAAGAGTTGTGCTAACAGAGTACAAACTTTTATAGATCCTACCAAACTGGAAAAAAATAGAGCATGGATTTGATGACAGACCATATATTTATTGTGTGAGTCTTAATACAACTATATTTAGAACAAATCATCAGCAGCAGCAGCATCATCATTTTCATGTAGGTAGCATTTTTATATGAGTTTTTAAGGTTTGTCAAACAATGTATATATGCTATCTCATTTGCTCCTCACCACAGTCCTGTGGGTTAGATGCTATTATCATTCCTGTTTTACAAATGAGGAAACTGAGGTTGATGGAGGTTAAGTAGCTTGCCCAAAGTCATATGAGGTGGGATTTGCACTCATGTCCTCCTTACTCCAAGTTTAACACTCTATCCACTGTCACCTAGATGGCTTGTCACCAAGTTGAGTTTAGGATGATGTCATTTTTATCCATCACAGCAGCTCTTTAGACCATTTGCTAAGTTACAGAGGGATTGAGGTTTCCACTGATGAAGGGTTTACCCTTGCTGTTGAAATGACAAATCCTTGAAGTATTTTTAAGAAGCATAGCTCTTTGTAATTTACACAAAAAAAAACACATATACTTTGTATTTTGCCTAGAATAAAACAGCCTGGGAAATTCCATTCTAAGAATCTAGATAAAAGCACAGAGATCAATACACACTAAGTGTCAGACACATCAGCAAGATTGCCCAACATGTCCCATATATATTTGAAAACATATGTCTGAAAGCCTGAAATCAGGAGCACAGCTTGTACAAGCTGGACTTAAGAATCATCATCAAGAAGTCCAATCTGATGTATGGGAATATAGCAGGTAAGTGTTATATGACTTCCATTTGGACCTTTGAGGAAATTTAGGGAGGTTGTTGAGGCAGCTAGATGGCTCAGTAGAGAGAAGTGTGCACCAGAAGTCAGGAGGAGCCAAATGTGGCCTCAGACATTTACTAGTTGTGCGACCCTGGACAAATCATGTAACCTCTGTTTGCCTCAATGTTGGAAAATGAAATGGCAAACCACTCTAGTATCATTGCTAAGAAAACCCCATGGACAGTAGGGTTCGTGGGGTCATGAACAGTCAAACACAACTCAACAACAATGACAGAGAGATTGTTAGTGCTGGAAATGTCCAACATTTGTCTTGAAGAGTATATATCATTAAGAGTAAAAAGACAAATGTACAGGACTGTAATAACTGGAGAAGGGTAAAATTCTGGGCAGAATAAAATCCTATGGAATGTCTGCTTACAGTTCATCAGGGGAATGTACTACTGGTCCAGAGATCTCTGGCTAATTTATTTACTTTTTAACTTTATTACTGTTACTACTTATTACAGACATACTTTTTCTATAGAGAAATTGATCACTAAGTTTCCTCCAAAATGTCTAATAGCCACTGGCTTCCATTTCATAGAGGGCACAAATTCCCCTCCTCCCCATCAAGAAAAGCCCAAAATATCCTTATGTTTCTCAAGAGAAACTCTTTCTACTCAGCATTTTGATTTGTGTTCTATTGTCTTGACAAATGGATCCCTGAAAATTTCTCTGACTCCAACTAAATTTCTCTGGCAAATGCATTAGGTCCTTTAGGGTATGACAACAATATCTAGACCAAGTTGCTCTATCATTCATTCTTTAGTCCCTCTTAGTCAGCTGCCTAAAAAGTAATTTTTCATGCAAAGTAGTCTGTCATCATAATGAATTTTGTATCAAAGCAAACAAAACAAAGAACCCTTTAAAAATAACCTCCCAAAAACATTTTGAGAGATTCTGTATCTTTCTATAAAATATACTAAAGGGGAGAAGATAGATTTTTATCCATTACATAGTATCATAATTATTGGTTCTTCATTTTTTTGAAATATAGGGAAACAGCAAGGATGATTTATTCTCTTTGGTTTTAAGTTGTCTGGTAGTTATTAAAATGGAACTGCTATCATATTACTGCAGCAGAACTAATGTAAAATAAAAATTTTAAATTATGTAATGGCAGAATGATTTATCAGACTGTTTTCTCCAGTATGATCACTTGTAAGATGTGAAAAAATACAAAGTATTTTCTCTATTAAAGTTTTAATTTTCAACTTGGAATGATAGTTGAATCCTCAGGTTAATGACATTTTGTCCCTGTTTTGCCCTTGGATTTGCTCAATTCAGTTTAAATTCAAACTCATTAAACACCTGCTATGTGCAAGAGAGGTTTTAGGCACTGGCTATAAAAATGTAAAAACAAATCAGACCCTGCTTTCAGGAAGTTGACATTTTAATGGAAGATTGCATTCTCAAAAGTACATAAACCACTAAATATATTTGCAAAGTAATTCAAAATACTTTTACTAGGGAGAGGTCTGGGGGATCAATAAAGGCATTATAAAGAAAGGTGGTACATGGGCTATGCTTGGAAAGAAGGTCAGGAATCTAGGAATTAGAGGGAGTGTTTTCTAGGTGTGTAAGGTGGGGGGTAGGAGAGCAAACTCTTGAGATATGGAGGGAAGAGTAATATTGTCTAGTTTCTTTGGAGGCCAAGTGTAATAATGAAAAAGAAGGGGGCAAGATCTGTAGTTAATATACATGCATTTAAGCATTACTAGGTGTTAGACACAATTTTAAGGAGACTTCAGTTGAATCTTATCTCAGATACTGAGGATAGGTTAGTTGAGTTACTCTTATGAAACTCATTAATAAAGTGGATATATATATATATATTTGTTCTAGCTACCTTTTTCATTAATAAAGTGGGGTTAGTAATATTTGTTCTACCTTCCCTACCTACCAGTTGTCATGGGGAAATTTTAATATGCTATAAAAATGTAAATTATTAGCATGATGGACAGTAAGTATCTCATGCTGATAAATTAGAATGGAAGAATTTACTAGAAATTATTTCACCTCTAGCTCATGCTATTGCTCAATCCTTATTTAACATTCAGTTCCTTTTTTCCTTATAAACCCTTTAGAGTCTTAAAAACACTTTCAATGTTTATTATATTTTGCAGGTTTGTTAAACCTACTATTTGCAGAGGAATTAGAACTTAAAAGGGACATCACAATATCTAAAGAGCCAGTATCCTTTTTAGTTACCACTTGAAGAATGGGATAGATAGGGTTGGATTAGGTCTCACCTGAAGTGTTTTCCAAAACTCTGACTTATGGTTTTATATGCTATTTAGTAGATATGGGGGCAGGCAGGAATATGGGCACCTTTTAAAAAGTGAAGTACCACTGAGACCTTATTAATAGGTGTTATTAAAATTTGAAGTCATTTAACTTCCTTGAGGAGTTCCAAAATAGTCTTTACTTTTTTTTCCCCTTAAATGCCAGGGGTTTCAAGACTGTAGTTTTCTACGACCTTGACAATCCTCAGGATCATGATTAGGGGAAGAATAGGCCCACAGCCCTGGAATATGTGAGAGTGGAATAGAGGACTATCTATTGTCCTACACTCAATTTCAGCTACAACATCAATAGGATTCGTTCAGCTTCCTGATTCTACTCTAAGAGTCTAGTCAAAGACTTTCCTGAGTGCTATGAATTCCTAGCATAACACTGATGATTTGGTATAATTGTAACCAGATACTTTGAGAATTTTTGAAGCACTACAAATTTGCAAAATGTGAAAGGTATCTTGTTCTACACCTGCTTACTTAATGTGCTCAGCTCCCAATGTGATTTCTCCACAGGTTCTGATGGCACACAATGGCAAGGGTATGACATTATTATAACACATACACTAAAAGAAGAATTGGGTATAATTGTATGGAGGTACCATGGATTGGAGTGGAATGTCTATGCCACATGAAACTCTAATATATCCTCCTTAACAACAAATAAAATGTTTTATACAAAGCCTACCGTTATTTATAACAAACCACTTATCAAACACCACTTTTTGATTATGTAATGATGATAATAAAACAGGTGATGCATTTCTAAAAGGATAAAATTTTATGGCAAATTCTTCATTTCTACGAGGAATTCTTACTCTTTCAAGGAGTTGATAGATTTTTGTAATGCTAGATTTTCCTTGTCTTATTGAATCTTGCATAATGCCATGTTCTTTTGTTTAAAGAATTGCAAACGACTGGTTTGATAGGTATCAACATTTTCTGCCTTTTTTTTCTTTTTGTATAGTAGTTTTTGTGTGCTCTGATTCATGCCCAGGAATATTAGAAGTAGAAATAAAAATTTATGGTATAGCATTTTAACTTCTTAAGAGCAATAAAATAAATCGTAGTTGTATATGATCAGTTCAAAGACATCTTGACTTTTATGATTTCTGATATTTATATATTAAACGCTGAAGTTAGTTCTGCTATTTTGATTTTTTTTCTACATAAGAGGCAGCACATCCAGGTGAATGGAAGTCTGGTTTGGATGTTAGGGATACCTGGGTTCAAGTCCTGAGTCTCTAACAGATATTTGCTGTATGGGCAATCCACTTAATTAGCCAGTGTTCTAGGAAATTACCTGGCTGTATCAGTTAAAGGAGTTTCCATACAAAGTAGTTCCCTACATGGATGAAATCACAAGTCTGGACCAAGAAAAACTATACAAATTCAAAACAAAAGGACCCTATATATCAGTTTGTTCCTTATGTTCTATCCATCTTTATTTACATTAAAATATGTTTATGAATGAATTAATACTTATATGGATGATTTCTAGCAACTCTATTTACAGTTAAAATTGTGGAATTTATTACAGGAAAACCATCAAAAAGGGGGAAAAACTAAATTCTGATTTTGATCTGTAAACAAAATTCTCAGTGACATGATTGATTTTTCTTTAGATTTATCACAGAACAGGAAGATTCTTTTCCCACTCTGCCAGAAATACTTCATCTGACCTTAAATTTGAATTGTATAAAACAAACTCATTTTCTCCTTTTTCTGTCTTTTATCACACTAGAAATCAATAAGTTAACATTCTGTCAATATTGTTAGCTATCTTTTCCCCCCTGTAGTTAAAAAAAAAAACCCTATTCATTCAACATCACTGATATTATTCTTCAACCTCATCTTAATTAGCTACTTCACAACATAGAATTGAAATCCTTAAAATTGTCAGATCAACTTAATATACTATATGATACTAATAGTAAAATATAGACCATTTACATAGAAATTCATTGTTATTAACGTCTAAGTACGCACAAGAAAAAGGACTAACAGCCATCAAGTGATAAATAAGTGATCGCAATCCCTACTAACCTGTTTTAATGAATCTGAAATATTTTGTAATTATTGTTATTGCTTAGTTGTCTTTCATTCTTGTTTAATTCTTCATGAACCTCTTTGTGGTTTTCTTGGTAAAGATACTATAATATTTTGTCATTTCCTTCTCTAGCTTATTTTACAAATGAGAAAAATGAGGCAAACAGTAAAGTGATTTGCCCAGGTTTACACAGCTAGTAAGTGTCTGAGGCCAGATTTGAATTCAGGAAGATAAATCTTCCCAACTTGAGACCCAGGAGATATATCTACTATATTATCTAACTGCCCCCATTTTGTAATTATCAGGTTACATTTATGCAAAAGTGTATTGTTCAAGTCAATTTCAGTATTTGAAATTAATTTTACTATCTGAAGTTGGCTGACTGTCTACACCTGATTTAAGCTGTTCAGTTGCTTAGAAAGCACTTTTTTTTGTTTTTTTTTTATTTTTATTTTTTTGGATGGGGAAGGCAGGGCAATGGGGGTTAAGTGACTTGCCCAAGGTCATATGGCTAATAAGTGTTAAGTGTCCAAGATCGTATTTGAACTCAGGTCCTCCTGCCTCCATGGCTGGTGCTGTATTCACTGCACCACCTAGCCACCCCTTAGCAAGCACTTTTTAATTTAAAATAAATGTTTCTTCATTGTTTTTATTTTTACATTGACTTGCTTTCCCTGTGTTCCTCCCCTATCCCTCTGCCAGAGAGATATTTTTCTTCTTTAAAAAAGGAAAAGGTAAAATGAGGAAAAAAACAGCAAAACTGTTAAGTTAATTAAAAAAAATCAGACATTATATAAAATATTCCACTCTCATGAACTCCCTACATCTGCAAAGAAGTTGAGGAGGTAACTTCTTACATCTCTTCTTTAGGGCCAAACTTATTCTTTGTATTTTTGCAATGTCTTTTATTTTAAAATTATTTTGAAGTAATTTTATTTTATTAATGGCAAAAAGCTTTTTATTTTCACTAAAATATTATTATTAATATTTAGTGAGAGTGATATCATTTAATATTGTTTGTTTAAAAGAAGCCATGTTTTAACATTGTGATAGAAAATTTTAAAGTCTGGATCTAAATTCAGTTTACTTTGTTTCTTAGTTTTTCTTAAAATAAGTTTTATCAATATATTTTGTTTTTACATAATGCATATTTCATTCTGTATATCTCCTCCTCCTTCCTCCCACAGTGTTATACCTTATGATACTTTTTAAAAATAAAAAAGAGTACAAAAAAATAAACCAAACTGATCAATACAAAGCAAAAAAAAAAAAATCGATTTTATATATAATGGTACATGCCAATGAATCCCACATCTCTCCAAAAGAGTAGGGGTAGATGTTTTCTTTGTTTCTTATATAGGGGGCAAGCTTTTTCTTTTTAATTTTTGCAACATTTATTTTTAAATCATTTTGTGATTGTTGGATTTCCATATTCGTTATTATAGTCATGTTTATTGTTTTCTTGGTTTTGCTTAGTTCACTGTGCATTGGTAGACATAAGCTCTCATGTGCTTCTCTGCAGTTTTCATTGCAAGTGTTTTTTTTTAATGGAACAGTAGTATTTTATAACCACATGTACTACAATTTGTTCAGTCCTTCCCTAACCCATAGGTATCTAATTTGTGTCCAAGGCTTTGCATCCCCCCAAAAATATTTATACTTATATATATATATATATATATATATATATATGTATATGTAGTCTCATTTACGGTACTTATCCTCTTTCTCTTCCCTCTCCCTCCCTTCTGTTCTCTCCCCTTTTCTTCCTCCCCCTCCTTCCTTGTGTCCTTTCCTATTTCCAATTCTCTTCCTTTCTCTTCTTCCCTTCTCTTCTTCCTTTTTTTTTCTTTTCTTTCCCAATTTGCAGGGTTTGAGATGAAATTCCAGTGTGTTTTAAATTGCATTTCTCTAATTATTTCTGTTGCAGTATTCTTCCAACTTGTTAGGAATACTTCCCAATGCTTTTGAGAACTATTTGTTCATATCCTTTGAAAACTTATATAATGGGATGTCATAGATTGATTAATTGTTTATACAAACCTTTTTTTTTTCAGTAGTGAAAATGTAAACCTCTGATCCCACTTCTGAATCTTTTTGTGACTTTAGAAACAATATGATCTAAGTTAAGAAATTTTGCTATAGATGGAAATTATGGAGGATCTGGATTGTACTTCCTATTGTTTTATGAATTACAAGGGTGAAAATAAAGAAGGGGGTATGTAGACTAATTTCATTGGCACCATAACATTTACCATGTCACTTTTATACAACTACGATATGAAATCATCTAGTTAATGAATACCAAATGTGTTACTATTGCATATAACCCAGTTCTTTTCTTCACTGGCAAACTTGTAAATCTGGCATATGGCAGCCAAAATGTTGGAAATGTGTTAAAAAAAAAAGCAGGAAACCAGAATCCTTGTTCACCTTCTATCTCCACTTTGAACTATCTGAAATCCACTCTTATAAACCTTAGCATCTGAAAGGTATAAGAGAAGGAGGCCATACTTGGCCTGCTTGGGTGATCCCATCTTCTGTCTTCCCTCATAACTTAATCCCATCTCCCTGCATTCTTCTATTTGCTCACCTCTTTCCCCTCCAAACTTAATTTAAGTTGCCCTCCTTAAAAGATATGAACTCTAAGATGGTTTATCACTTCCTTCCCAGATTTGTAATTATTTCTATTGCAACAGCCAGGACCTCCTTACTAGATAGAATCAGATCCAGGGGAAAAAATGTTACCCTGATCATTTTTTTTCTACTTTTTGAAAGGTAAAATACCAGCAACAGACATCAAGAATTTATTGATAGTTCTGCTTTTAGCAGAGACCTTACTGCTTTATCTATAGAATGGGGACAATAATATCTTGCTTGTCTAAAAACAGAGTTACTAGACAGGATGATCTCTCATTGACCCCATCCCAGCTCTATAATCTATAAAATGAAATATCTATATCAATTCTATAACTTATGAAAAATAAGGTGAGGAAAATTATTATTAAAATAATAATTAAAACCAGTAAACCCTCTGTCTTGATATCAGGGAAAACAAAGTATAATCAAACTTATTTTGGGACATTTTGTTAGGTTATGTTTAATTTGCTTGGTATTTGCCCAGTTCCCCATTTCATTTTTTCTTTGTATATCACACTTCATAAGAAGTTTATTCCTGCTTCATCTTGGACAGGAAATGCTCAGCATGATGTACTTTGACTTTGATGTCAAATATAGCTAGTGGTGGAAATCTTTCAGTTTCCCAGGGATGCGACATCAATCCTAGGAGTGAATCTTTTAGCTGAATATGTTAGCTCAATAGGAAGATGCTGTAAAGTGATGTTCACAAATCTCAGTGTTCCACTTACGAAAAAACAACAGCTTTCTTTCCTTTATAAATACAGTTAGTGGCGAATGTAAACCAAAACCTGAACATTCTCTTGCACTCCTCTCCCCTTCCAATCCAAGTAAGACTGGGTTGCCTCATACCCCCAAAATCTTCTGGAACTAATAGTTGATGTGCTATAGAATCCTTATTCTCTTCCTTGGTCATCTGAAAAACCTATAGGCAACAATGAAAGGCCCTTTGTTTACAATCCGGAGAAATCAGGCAAGGGGGTCGTCTGGTATTAAACTTTTACTTCACCCTCCCTTCCTCCTCTTCCTTCATCACCTTTATTGTCCTATTCTGACTTGCTTACCTCAGTACATGTTTTCAAAAAATCAGTACCTTCAGAGGATCCTGAGATAGAAAGGCTGCTTCTTTATCATGAGCATTTTCTCATTTTCTCTCTTTGGTGTATGATTTCTTTGCTAACAGCCTTGTCTTTGCTAGAGTTTTCTTCAAGTAGTACAATATTTTTACTAGGTTGTTTTTAATCCACCAGGCTTATGATTTCATTGTCATAGGGATCACCTGGTGAGGAATCTCCTCCTCATAGTGCAGGTTAGTTAGTACCTATTGTGCAACTTAGAGAATTGTCTGAGACATCAAAAGGTTAATTGATTTGCCTAGAGTCACAGAGATCATGGTAATTATAATAATAATATTAGTTGATATGTTCATAGAGCTCTTTGCTCTCAACATTGTGAAATAGGTAATTTAACTACCCATTGTCCTCCTTTTCCTTTCCTTCCTTTTTTTTTATTTTTAAAGGCTGAGTTTACCTGTCTCATTTGAACTTGAAGTATGGGAGCTACTAAGGGGTCAATCCTACTCCGATCCCTATGGGAGCTTGACCTGCTCTGTTTTTGACGTGGACCAGTTTGCCCCTCATTACACAACCTGGTAGCTGCCTCTCTTCCCCTCTACCCTGCCCTGCCTCACCTCCTACCCCCAGTCTGGAGGGCTCACACTATTAATGCTGAACTTAGTGTGGAAACTAGTAGCCTTAACCCAGCCACTACATCTCAGAACTATTGAGATGAAAAGACCTATTACTCCCAGCCTCCACAGTGATCACAGGCCTGTGCTACCTGTACATTTGAAAATCCCATTTTTCAGATGAAGAAAGAGACATATTTAGAAAAGTTGAGTGATTTGACCAGGCTCATATGGCTATTAAGTGCCAAAGCGGGTACTCAGACCATGGTTTCTGCTTCCAAGACTTCCTTCTGTAGTTTTATCAGTTACTGGAAAAAACAGATTAGTGGATATCTCTGACAAAATCTTAATTTTTAATATTGTAATTTCCTCATTTTGTTTTGAACATGGATAGCAGTTTTTGAGTTGAGAAGAGACAGGCACTAAACTTGGGAGAAGAATCACTATCTTTGAGTTTGAAACCTAAATGAGAACCATAGAAAAGTGGCAATTCAGGTACATAGGACTGACAACTTTTGCCCTGAGTATAAAAGACCAAAGAGTGACTACTTGAATGGCAGTTATCCTTAGAAAGAAGAATTTTCCTTCTTTGTGACATGTTTGTATAGAGTGATTCTTTTAGAATTTTATGGGGATTGTTGCAATAAAATAGCATCACACTGTGAACCATAAATTCTTTTAGACTTTCCAAAATAAAACAAACATGGAATTTGCCAATGGAATATCTTTGCTAATGAAGACTAGGCTTAATTTGCATCCACAGATTCAAACTCAGAAATTACTTTTAATTTATCTTGCATTTATTCATTGAACACCAATTTACTTACATGAATAATGTTCTGTTTAAAAATTCTGTTTTATTTATCCTCTTATTATTCCAAAAGATGGAATAAAATGACTGTAATTGGGTTTTTTGATGGTTATTATTTTTAGGTTTAGATTAAGAGGGCCAATTTTATAGCAAGAAAATCTGTGTATTTCTATCCACCAAATAAAAACTTTTGTAAAATTAAGGGACAGGGATTTAAGATGTTGTTTCACAAACTTCACCAGACTAACTCACAAGCATTAGATTAATTAAATTGTTTCATATTTATCTTTTTTTCACCCAGGTAGATGTTAAACCACCCACCTTTCTCCTTTCCCTTCCCCCTCAGCTGCACAAAGAAATCAGCTCAGTTAGTTTAGGATAGAATACAGAAGCAGGACACAGGAACACTTACTTCACAGAAGATTAAGCTGAAGCAAAGGATAATACCATTTTCAATTAAAATTGCCTGGGGAAATTAGGTAGACAGAGTATAATTACCTGGGTTGGCATTCAGCCAGGTTTCTAGAACTGAGACCCTACCCTCATTGAAAATGCTGTGGGATCTTAAATGACCACAGGCAGCCAAAGACTCTGTGTGTGTGTGTGTGTGTGTGTGTGTGCGTGTGCGCGTGCGCGCGTGCATGTGTGATCCTAGATATCTTTCAGTTTTTAGTTTTCTAGAACTGCTATTTTAAGCCAAATGATGTGATGTGAGCAGTACAAACAAATAAGACCTTATAAAACCCAGAGACAAAGAAAAAAACTATTATATAACCACATCAATTCAAAGTGAGGAGACATTGGAAAAGCCTTCCTTTTGATAATCTTTTTAAAATCACCAGTGAGACACTGATATAGGGATAAGACTGGAGGAGAATACAAAGAGCCTGACTGAAGTAAATCACCACCATCCTCCTTCCCCCTCTCTTACACATTTTAAAGACAAGTTTCCCATATGTAGGTGTCCTAACTCATTTCTCAGTGCCAACTCAGCTAGCTGGACAAATATCATCTTTCATTTGGGCCATTCTGACCCTGCCTCTTATGGAGATGAATCATTTAAAGTAAATATACTTTTAATGCAAATGTCAAGATTTAGTATTCTACTTCCTCCACACTTTTCTGGGACATTTTATAAAGACGGATAAATGAATACCTGTGACTACATTCTTACTTCTAATGTTGACAAAAAGGGCCCAATAATATGTTGTCACGTTCTGTGGCTAGAAGGAGTTAGTGGAGATGTTCAAGGTATGACACAGATAAATACAAATTCAGGTAATTGCAATGCAGTTAAATAAAAATAAAATAAAACCTTTTTCTTTGTCTGGGGAAAGACTAATTTTCTGAGGAAAAATTGAAAAAAAAAGGAAGCAATGGCTCCTTTGTGTTTCTTGACTTTCTTTTAAACTTTATTTCATTTCTTGGGCTTTAATTTCAAAGGATAGGTATAGGGACTATTCCAGTGATATAAAAACCTCCTTTGTCAATGCGGTTTGGCACCTGTTCTGCTTGACGAGTATTGCTTTTTTATTGTTCAGTCATTTTAGTCATATCTTTGTGAATCCATTTTGTTTTTTTCTTGGCAGAGATACCAGAATGTTTTGTCGTTTCCTTTCGCAGATAATTTTTCAGATGAGGAAACTGAGGCAGAGAGGGGTAAGTGACTTGGCCAGGGTCCTACAGTTAGTAAGTGTCCAAGACCAGATTTGAAATCACAAAGATGAGTCTTCTGGACTCCAGGACTGGTACTTTCTCCACTGCACCACCCAGCTGTCACAGAGTATTGCTCAGAGCACTAATATTGTAAGTGACTCACTTATATAAGATCACACAGTTAGTGTGTAATCCTATGGTTGAATATAAATCTATGTCTTCTTGGCTTAAAGGAAAAAATGAAGAGGAAGAAGTAATTCCATTTTCTCTTCCTTGCCACATGAAGAGAAATTACATCATTGTTGGTCTAACCAGGGGCTGATTCAAGCAGACCCTGTCAGCTTTCTTAGCTGATGTAACTCCTCATGTAAAGAAGCTGGGAAGCCTACTTCTGAGAGAGTTGGGATGGCTGCAATGGGAAGGTCCTTGGAGAAACTACAGCATGTGGGCAGACATTCTCTAACTGGTTTTGATCTGTTAACCACTTGGTTGAGAAAGAGCCTTTTTTAATTGACTGCAGGGTAAGAGTTTCAAAAATGACTGGGTCACATTTGCCTGACTCTCTTTACATCATTTGGTCAATCCTTTGATCAGAGTATCTAATGAGAGATGACAGTGTAAGGGGAGAGCCACTGAAACCTTCTCAAACCTAAGGCCATCCATGTAGCCCTGGGGAACATCCCTTGGTTATTGGACCCTGTGTTTATTCTTCTCTGTTCCAGGTGAAAGGGTAGCAATGCAAAAAGGAGCAGGAAGGAGGCTTGAATTGATTGCAGTAGAAAAAGAGAACCCCAACCCCTCAGACTACCGAAGGAACCTGAGGGGAGGATGTAGTCCACCTACTTCTGAACGGGAATATACTATGCTACATCAGCATTATAAGAATATCTTTATGTTTTTTTTCCTTTTCCCTTCTTAGAGAAACTAATGGGATTGAATATAGAGAAGTTCACCCTATATTCCTGGTACAAACATAAAACTAAGTCCTCTGTGGTTATTAACAGCTAGAAGGCATATTGTCCACAGATGGGGCTTGAAGTGATCTAAAGCAAAAGATACTGCTTATTGATCACTGGAAAGGTTTTATAATTTTTTTGACAGCTATCACACATCCTTGCAAAAATAAGTCATCTCGGAAATCACACATCATAGAGCACTCAGGAAGGAGATCTCAGCAGGGCGTCTGGGCACCCAAAGAGATGTGCTTGGAAAGTGCTATTTTAGAGGTAGGGGATGTGAACCATGAGGGATATTAAATGAATTGTTCAAAGTTAAACAGTGAGTCAGTGAGAGAGCCCAGAATAGAACATAATTTTCCTGATTTCAAGCCTTGGGATGAAACTGTTAAGTTGACATGTTTTGAATTTCTTGAGTGTACTGAATTAATCTTTTACTTTTTAGGATCTGAAAAACACAAATTACAGGGTATCCCCAAAGTCTTAGTGCAATTTTCAGCTACTAAAGCTGAAAACTGCATTAAGACTTTTGGATCACCCTGCATGCCATGTCCACAACCACCTTCCATGCTATTTTGAAAGTTTCCTAATAAGTCAAGTAAAGCATGTCTCTATTTTTGCATTCTATTATATGATATAGAAAGCACCATCTAAGAGTATGTCTGCAGCTTGGGTAGTCACCACTAGCAGGCACTGTTGTCTTGTTAGACAGGTGCATAGGTTTCTCTACAACCAAATAAAACCAAGTACAACCAAATTTTACTTTTTCTGAATAAAATATTAAGAAATTACAGTATGGGCAAATATTAAACAAATAGAAAGTAAATTGGATATGATGGTGATAAGGAGTAACATTTAAAAGATAACTTCAAGACAAATATTCACCAATTCATTAATAAACTTTGTATTGGTGCTAGGTAAAAGTGGCAGTGCAGTTTTTTATTTTCCTCATTTCTTTGTATCCAAAGCTTCCAGTCCTGTTCATAATCAGGCAAGGCCCCTGTAGGTTTTGTGCACTGTACGGGCTAACCTTGGTGTACTGAGGTATTATATGGCTGGGTATGTATGGTAACCTTTCTTCTAGTTAGATCATTCTATTTAAGGTTACCTTTCTCTAACTGTTGTTTGTTCACAGCAAGGCAGAATTGTGATACTTCTCTATTTATTTTTCACTTAAATGAAATTTAGTTTAACCTAGAGATGAGAGGTATCTAGCCTTTCTCCTATGCTATGATTACTGTGTTTCAGCTAGTTGAGGACAGCAATTCTCTGACTCATATGGGATTCTTTAGAGCCCTTGCAGTCTACTCTATACATAGTTAAGGATGTTTACTAGCTTCTGTACTTTTGCTAAAGCAGTAAGGTAAGTTTTATTTACTACTTTCTCTGTCCTCTACAGCCCCTTGAGTCTGTTCTCGTGGAACATTTTGGAAAGCAGCAATCCATTTGCCTCTTTTAAAAATTATAACATATTTCACTGGTCATCTGGAACCAAACTTTCATTTTAGCAGCTACTTCCTTCCATTATATATTTCACAACTGCCCCAAAACCATTTTTGTTCATTTAAAAAATAGAAATATATTTTTAGTTATATTGTTAATTTTTTCCCAATTAGGCGTAATTTTTTTAAAAAGTCATTTAAATTTTTTATGAGTTTCAAATTCTCTCTTTCCCTTCCACTTGGACTTCCTCCTTGAGAAGGCCAGAAATTTGATTTTGATGATACATAAGAAATCATGAAAATATATTTCCATATTAGTTATGCTATAAAAGAAAATACATAATGAAACAAGAAAAAATGTAAAAAGTGTGTGCTTCCATCTGTATTCATAGTTCATCATTTCTCTGGAGGTGGATCACATTTTTCATCATGGGTAATATGCAATTGTCTCGCATCTTTTTTTTTTTTTGGTCAGAGTAGCCGAGTCTTTCACAGTTGATCATTGTTACAATATTGTAGTTACTGTGTACAATATTCTCTGGATTCTTTTCACTTTACTTTGCATGAGTTATATAAATCTTCTTAGGTTTTTCTGAAACCATCCTTATTGGAAGTTCTTCTAGCATCAAATTTCTTATTCCATCACAATCATATACCACAACTTGCTCAGCCATTCCCCAATTGATGGCCATCCCCTTGATTTCCACTTTTTTCATACATATACACCCTTTTCCCTTTTCTTTGGGACACAGACTTAGTAGTGGTATTCCTGCGTCAAAGGGTGTGTACAATCTTATGTGCCCTGGCCAGGATCTCCAAAAAATGTTCTTTCTCCTTGTGGTAGCCCACTCACTGGGTGTGTGCTCACTCTTCCTTGCCCACAGCCACAGCCTTGGATCTTCTGGTCAGCACTGCTAGGCCTGGCTTCTGGAAAAAGCAGGTTGGAGGGTGGGCAGGGAATGTATTTCAGTCTTCTTCCACTCGGTCATCTGATATTTGTTAGATAAAGGTTTGTGAGGTAAACGTTCCTCAAGTGAAGTTTCTTGAGGCCTAGTCTGCTTCCTGAAAAAGCTGCTATAGGGTCTGTAGTTTGTTGATTCAGTGGAGTTGACCTGGTATCTAACACTTTGCTCAGGCCAAACCTCAGCCATGGAGGCTCTGTATTTTCTGAGGTCCTCTCAAGTTATCTTAGAAGAATAAGTGCTTTATCCCTTTATTTTTGCTACTCTGCATTCATTCCATGGAGATTTTCTGTTTGTGGAGGAAATCTGGGGAACCTGGAAATTTCTGACCTACTCTGCAATTTCCCAGGAATGTTTCAAATTATTCTCTAGAATGATTGGATTGGTTCACAATTCTACTAACAGTGCATTAGTGTCCCAATTTTTCTACATCCCCTCTAGCTATTTGTCATTTTTCTTTTCCATTATGTCAGCCAATCTGATGGGTGTGAGGTGGTACTTCAGAGTTGTTTTGATTTGCATGTCTCTAATAAGTGTTGATTTAAAGCTTTTTTTCAAGGAAAACACAAAACTGAAAAAAAATGTTTTGCAATATATGTATTGACCCTACCTTGGCATGTGGTGTGAGATAAAAGTCTGTGCCTACTTTCTGCCAAAATGCTTTCCAGTTTTTCCAGCAATTTTTGTCAGCTGTTGAGTTCGTATTCTAAAAGCTTGGATCTTTGGATTGATCAAAAACTGGATGACTGTAGTAATTTACTATAGTATATTACATACCATTGCACCACTGCATGTCTTAGTCACTCACAGATTGTTTTGATGCTTATTACTTTGAACTATAGTTCAAAATCTGAAACTGCTAGGCTGCTTCCTTCACATTTTTACACTGATTCCTTTGATATTCTTGACCTATTTTTTGAAGCTGAATTTTGTGATTATTTATCTAGCTCTAGTTTGATATAGCATTAAATAAATAAAATAACTTAGGATAGTCATTTTATGATGTTAGCTTACCCTATCCATAAACAATTAATATTTCTTTAATTGTTGACCTCTATCCATAATTATATGAAGTGTTTTGTAATTGTCTTCATATAATCCTTGTATTTTATAATGTGTATAATTATTTTAAATGGAATTTCTCTATCTTTTGATGTTTTGTTGTTAATATATAGAAATAGTGATAATTTATGTAATTTTTTTCACATCAGGAAATTTTCCTGAAGCTAATTGTTTCAACTAGATTTTCAGTTGATTCTCTAGAATTCTCCAAGTATAGCATCATATCATCTTCGGGGAATGATAGTTTTGTTTTCTTGTTGCCTATTTTGTTTCCTTCAATTACTTTTTCTTGTCTTATTGCTAAAATTAGCATTTCTAGTACAATATTGAATAATAGTAGTGATAATAGGCATCCTTACTTTACCCCTGATCTTCCTAGGAAGGCTTTAACTTTATCCTCTTTACAGATAATGTTTGTTCTTGGCTTTAGATAGATACTACTTATCATATTTTAAAAAAAAGGCTCCATTAATTCATATGCTTTCAAGTGTTTTGAAGAGGAATGGCTGTTGCATTTCATCAAAAGTTTTTCTGCCTCTATTGCATAACCATATATAAATTCTACCTGGTCAAAGTGTATGATCTTTGTGATCTATAGCAATAATCTCCTTGTTAGTGTTTTATTTGAAGTTTTTGCATCAATATTCATTAAGGAAATTAATGATCTAGTTTTTTTCTCTTTTTTGGGGGGCTTCCCCTGGCTTAGGTATCAGTACCACATTTGTGTCATAAAAGGAATTTTTGTAGGATTCCTTCTTTACCTATTTTTAGATAGTTTATATAATATAGGGATTAATTGTTCCTGAAATGTTTGCTAGAATTTACTTGTGAATCCATTTGGTCCTAGGGATTTTTTTTCTTAGGGAGCTCATTGATGGCTTTTTCAATTTATTTTTCTAAGTAGGATATTTAAGTATTCTATTTCCTTTTTTCTTAATCTAGGCAGTTATATTTTTGTAAATATTCATTATTTCACTCAGACTGTCAGTTTTACAGACATAACTGGGCAAAGTAATGCCTAATAATTTCTTTAATTTCATCTTTATTGTTATTAAATTTACCCTTTTCATTTTGATACTAGTAATTTATTTTTCTTCTTCCTATTTTAAACTAAATTAAAAAGTGGTTTGTCTATTTTTAATAAAACCAGCTCCAAGTTTTATTTATTAGTTCAATGTTTTTTTTAACTTTCAGTTTAATAATCTCTCCTTTGATTTGTTTTTTGACCCACTCATTCTTTAGGATTAAGTTATTTAGTACCCAAATAATTTTAAATCTATGCTTCCATGTGCTTTTATTAAATGCATTTTTATTGCATTATGGACTGAAAACAGTGCATGTAATATTTCTGCTTTTCTTTGGTTGTGAGGTCTAAGATTCTATTCATCTCCTTATTTCTTACTTATTTTAGAGTTAGATTTATCTAGCTCTGAGGGAGAAAGTTCAAGGCCCCCACTAGTATAGTTTTACTATTTCCTTCTGTGATTTATTTTTTTTTAAGAATGTGAATGCTATGCTGTTTGGTATTGATTTTATTCAATTTCTTATGATTCCTTTTAGGAACTTGTAGGTTCCCTGATTATCCCCTTTAACTAGGTCTATTTTTGTTTTTGCTTTATCTAAGATCATGATTGTTACCCTTTACCTTTTTTTCATCAGTTGAAGCATAATAGATTCCACTCTAGCCCCTTATTTTAACTCTATGTGTCTCTCTTTTAAGTGTGTTTCTTATAAACATAATGTTGGATTCTGATTCCTAATCCATCTGCTCTCTGTTTCTGATTTATGGGTGAATTCATCCCATTCACAGTTATGATGACTAACTATGCATTTCCTTCCATCCTGTTTTATTCTATTAATAGTTCTCTCTCTCTCTCTCTCTCTCTCTCTCTCTCTCTCTCTCTCTCTCTGTCCCTCCCTCCCTCCTTCTTTCTCTCTCTCCCTCTCCTCTTTCTAACTCCTTCCCTCCCTCCCTCTCTCCTTCACTCTCTTCCTCCTCTAAAGTCTTATTTCCCTTTGATCACTTTCTTCTTTTATATGTCCTCTTTGTTTTATCACCCTTTCCTCCAGTTACTCCTTATCTCTTCTTCCCTTACTTTCCTGTTGAGTAAAGATAGATTTCTGTTACCAATGAGTTTGTGTTATATATTTTCCCTCTTTGAGAGAGTTTAGATGTGAGGTTCAAGCTTTGCTCCTTCAAACATTTATCCCTTCATTATAAAAGCTTTTCCTTGTATGCCTCTTTTTTTGTGAAGTAGTTTTCCTTATTCTTCCTCTCCCTTCCCCCTTCTCCTAGAGCATACCTGCTTCTCATCTATCCCCTCACTCCCTATACCCATCTATCAACTTACTTTTGCATCCTCTTTCTATATACAACCCTTCTTACTGTCCTAATAATGATAAGTTCTTAGATGATACATGTATCATCTACCTATATAAATAGTCAAACAGTTTAAACTCATTGAGTCTGATGATTTCTCTTTCATTGTAACCTTTTTATACTTCTCTTGAGTCTTCTATTTGAAAAATCAAATTTTCTTTTCCACTCCTGTCTTTTCATCAGTAATGCTTGAAAGTCCTCTGTTCCTTTAAATATCCATTTATTATTTGAAGGACTATGCTCTGTTTTGCTGGATAGGTTATTCTTGGTTGAAATCCCAGCTGTTTTCCCTTCCTGAATAATGTATTCCAAATCTTCTGCTCTTTTATTGTAATACCTACTCAATTTGGCTCCATAGTATTTGCATTTTTTCCTGGCTTCTTGAAGTATTTTCACTTTGACCTGAGAGTTCTGGAATTTGGCCATAATTTTGCTGGGAGCTTTCATTTTAGGATCTCTTTTAAGAGATGTTTGATGGATTCTTTCAATTTCTATTTTACCCTCTGGTTCTAGGATATCAGGGAAGTTTTTCTAAATTTTCTGAGGTTGTCATTTTTTTAGCAAAATAGTATTCTATCACAATCATATAATACAACTTGTTCAGCCATTCCCCAAGTGAAGGGCATCCCTGTAATTTCTAATTCTTTGCCACCACAAAGAGAACTGCTATAAGTATTTTAGAATATATAGGTTCTTTTCTTCTTTCTATAATGCTGTTTGAAAATAGCCCAAGTAGTTGTATTGCTGGGTCAAAGGCTATAGATAGATTAACAATTATTAAAGCTCAATGATCTTAGAAAAACATGGAAAGACTTAAGTGAAATAATGAAGAGTGAAATGAGCAGAATCAAGAAAACACTGTGCAATAATGGCAATATTGTCTTAAGAAATATTTTGAATGCATTAGTTATTTTGTCTTTTATAAATACCTAAATTAACGATAACATATGAAGAAAGATACTCTTTGCATCCAAAGACAGACCTGATAAATAGAAGTATGTATAGAATAAATGTATACAAATATGCCTATTTGTGTCTAATGGTAGACATCTCTAGAGTGGGGAGAGAAGCAAACAAAAAATTTATAAGAAAATTTTGTTTTATATTTGAAAGGAATAGCAAATTGTGCATAATAGATTTGCAGTTTCATGCACAGTCATCTTTTATTGTACAATGTTATAGAAATGCTTGTTTAATTCCATAAATTAAAAATAAAGTTTCTAAAAAATTTTTTAAAAATTATTGCCTTATATATGCAAGGCAATGTACTATAAGATGGGAACAATATTTTTTATACAAGTTTTCATCACAAACCATTGCTGATAGGCAGGTAGTTGGTACAGGGGAAAGAATGCTGGGAAAAATCACTAAACTGGTTTGACTCTCTAGTAAAAATTTATGTTACATAACCTCAACTGGGCCCCCACTTCTTCCAGGCAATCCTTTTTCTAGTCCTGAGTTAATTCACTATCCTCTTCACTACAATGGTTTTTCAAGATCTCTTCCTCTCTTCTCAAACCTCCCATCACTCCTCTTAACCTCTCTCTGCTGAGATCCTTGCTTTATATTACTGAAAAAAATGAGACCATTCACCACAAGCTCTCTCTTCTCTCTTCTTCACCTCATATCATGCAGCTGCCTTCTGTCAAAATCTCCTCCTTCACCCCTGTCTCAAATGAAAAAACAGCCCTTCTTCTTGCCAAGGCAAACTCCTCTACATTCACAAGTAACCTCTATATATTCTATCTTCTTTAGCAGATTGCCCCATCAATTAGATGAAGTCTCTCACTTATCTTCAATTCCTCCTTATCTGCTGGCTTCCTCCTTACTGCCTACAAACACGCTTATCTTTCCCCATCTTCAAAATAAAAAACATTCACTTCCATCTATACCAACTACCTCATCCTGTATTTCTTTCCCATTTTGTGACTAACAGCCTTGAAAATGCATTCCACAATATGTTCCTCCATGGTTTTTCTTCTCACTCCCTTTTTAACTTTCTATAGTATGACTTCTAACCTCAGAATTTAATAAAACTTCTCTCTCCAAAGATAACTGATGACCTCTTAATGAACACATTTAATAGCTTTGTCTAAATCTTTATCCTTGACTTCTCTAAAAACTTTTACACTTTCCATCACCTTCTTCTCCTCATTATTCTATTTTTTATTCTCTTCTGTCTATATTTTCATGGCACCACTGTTATCTGGTTCTCCTTCTACCTATCTGAATGTACCTTCTCAATTTCCTTTGCTGGATCTTTATCCAGGACATGCTTGTTACTATCAGTAACCCAAAGGGCTTTTCCTTGGGCCTTTTTCTCTTCTCCCTGTTTCATTTGGTGATCTCATCATTTCCCATGGATTCAATTATCATCTATATTCTGATGATTCACAAATGTCCAGCCTTCACCTCTTTTCTAACGTCACAGTTTCCTGTTTGACGTATCAAACTAGATATCCTGCAGACATCTTAAAATTAGTATATCCAAAATTGAACTCATTAACTGAGTTCAAAACTGAAGCTTCCCTCTCAAAACCCTTTCTTCATTCCAGTCCATCCTCCACTCAGCTTTCAAAATGATCTTCCTAAAGCATAGGTCTAATCACATTTTCTTACCTACACCTTCCAGCTTTCCTTTCCATTAAGTAATTTCATTTGCTCCCTGTTACCTCCAGGATTGATTATAGAATTTTGCATTTGGCATTCAAATCTCTTTATGAGATGGTTAGTCTTAGGGGCGGCCAGGTGGATCAGCGAGTAAGAGCATCGGCTCCAGTGTCGGGATAACCTGGATCAAATCCAGGCTCAGATACTCAGCACCACACCCAGAAATAATAACTTGCCGTGTAACCTTGAGCAAGTTACTTAACCCCAATTGCTTAAAAAAAAAAAAAGATGGTTAGTCTTCTTATACCTTGCATCCATAGATCCTTTACAATAGAGAGGCACTAACTTCCTTGTTGTTTCTTAAACAAAACTCCATTTTCTGACTCTAGGCATTTTCGCTGGCTATTGTCCCCTGCCTGGAATGTTCATCTCTATTTCTGCTTTCTGACTTACTTTAAGTCCCAGCCAAGGTCCCATCTTCTACAGGAACCCTTTCCTGATCTCTCTTAATTCTAATTTCTTTCCTCTCTTCATAATTTCTAATTTATCCTATATATAGTTGCTTTCATGTTGTTTCCCCCATTAGACTGTGAGCTTCTTAAAAGTAGGGACTCCTTTACTTTTTTCTGTATTCTCAGTGTTTAGCTCATAGTAGTTGCTTAATAAATGTTTATTGACTGACTGGACTTAGGAAGACCTAAGTAATTTGGGCCTCATATGATTAAAAATTGTGTGACACTGGGCAACTCATTTAACCTCTATTTACCTCAGTTTTCTTATTTATAAAATAGAAACAATAATACCTCTACCTCTCAGTACCTCTCAGTGTTGTTCTGAATATAATATGAACATTTTATCTAGAAATACTTTGCAAACCCTAAAATACTATATAAATGTTAGTTATCATCATTAGCATCATCCTCATCATTATGAATTTGTTAGAATCTACATACACAACCATTTGTGTGATTAACATCTATATGTTATCAGAAAGAGTACTTTTTGAGCCCTGATATTATTGCAAGGATTGATACAATAATCAGAATTCCATCTCTGAGACATCTATAGGGCTTTTCCATTGAAAGAGAATTCTTCCTCCTATTTGGGCTCTGTACAGGAGGACATTCTCCATAGCAGTTATGGACCAATTTCAAGATGTTCTATCTGGAGACATTTGGCCAACACATCCCAAATATAGAAAGCAATCTTAAAATATTAACAAAAAGTATAACTTCAACAGTGTTATCTAAGCATTTAATTTTCTTTTGTATCTTCATAACCCCCAAAATGCATCTTTATGACCAAAAAATTCTTGGCTAGATTGATTATTGGACAATGTAGGAGGAAGAATAATGATTTCATTTTTTAAACAAAATTTATATAATTTATAGGACTTTATACATTTTCCATTTCAGTAAAATTGCTCTAATTGGACACTCGGTCCACAAAGTCCACACTGAATCCAAAATAAAATTTAGGATTGGACTTAGATGGAAATTTTTTTATTTGCCTTTTGTAGGGCAATTGGGGTTAAGTAACTTGCCCCCAAGGCTACACATCTAGTTGTTTGTGTGTGTGTGTGTGTGTGTGGGGAGTGTTAAGTGTCTGAGGCTGGAACCAAACTCTGGTCCTCCTGACTCCGGGGCTGGTGCTTTACTCACTGAGCCACTTAGCCTCCCCTTAAATGGAAATTTTAAGGAAAAGGTGAACATATGTTTGGCAGTAGCATTAATGATAATTAAAGCTGACGTTTGCATTGCACTTTTAAAGTTTGTACAATGATTTATTCACAGGTTTTCATATGATCCTCATAACAGTGTGGTTAGGCTTCACAAAATCACAGAATTTGAGAGTTGAAAGGGAAAGGACCTTGCCTTCTGGCCATCTAGTCTGATTCACACATGTAAGAAACTAATACATATGATATTCTTAATTTTATGTATGAGATAATTAACTTTGAAGTGACTAAACTCTTTGGACATGGTTACACAACTAGTAAGAATCAGAAGCTAGATTCATTCCTTGATATGTTCTTAATACAGGACAACATTTTTTCCACTATACCACATCACCTGCCTGTGGCAACCAGTAAAGCATAAAAATGTGATTAAGATCTTCCCTGAGAGCTCCTCTTTTCTTATCTCAATCTCATCCCAAAGGAGATACTATAGGTGCTGTGCCATTTCAAACAACTCTTTTGTGGTGATTGCAACTCTAGCTAATATATGCGGAAGCCTTTCTATAAGGATAAAATACAAGTGAGTTCTGCAAGACAGGAGAGTTTTCAGAATTTACAAATTTGAAAAAGCAGGAGAAGATATAAACATATTAAGATTGTATGATCAAATGTGATTATACTGGTGAAATATAAAATATATTTTAGTTTTTAAAGGTTAATTTGATATAATTCTACAAAATTTTATTTGTAAAGAATTTTACTGGGTGTTGAAGAGATATGTAGTACTTAATATGATTCATGACTTCTCAAGTTTTTTTTAGAGCATTTCTTTATTTGATTTTATTATTGACAAATCTATTCAATCCAGAAATTTTTGAATGTTAAAATATCTACCATGCTGAGAAATTTTTCTTTCTTGATCATTTGTCCAGGTTTGAATCATTTCTGAGTTTCTCCTCCTCCTCTTCCTCCCTTTCATTTAATGACCAATAATAGCCACAGTCTAAGCCTCTGTGGTTCATTGTTTAGGTTTTGAAGGCCTAGAATGAGTGTAAATAGGAATTGTTTCTGGCTAGAAACTCTGAGGGTTTTCCCTTACACAAACTGAGATCTAGGGAAAGACCTTAATTTTGAAAGGTCAAAGTCTCCTGCTGCATCCTGGGCCATTACCAGTTGTCATAACCTGTATCTTGGCACTAGACTCCAATGATTCTGGAGGAAAGAGGGAGGCTGATGACTGCGTGCAGCTCTGATTTACTCAAATCCAAGTCATGAGCAAGTCAAGACATCATGATGTCATTGGTCCTCTTTCAGAATAAAGGATGAACAGCACAACAACCACATCTGGCTAGTGTTAACTTAAGATCAAATACTAATACTAAGCCATAATGTTTCAATATTTTTTTCTGTTCAGTCAAATAGGGTACCCAGAAACATTATGTCAAAAATTGCAAGAGATGGTTTGAATCCCAGATCTGCCAAATACTACATGTATATCGTTAGGCAAAGTGTTTAATAGTTTTGTACAAATTGTTTCCCTGGTTCTTTCCAATTCACTATGCATCATTCCATATAAGTCTTTTCCAAGTTTCTTTGAAACAATAGTGTTTGCAATTTCTTATAGTATAATAGTATTCTGTTACATTCATATGCCATAATTTGTCTGTCTCTTCCCCAATTGATAGATTTCCCTTAGTTTCATTTATTAAAGCCAGTGACATTTTCATATTCATTACTGTTTTTATCATTCCATTGTAACATTGGAGTCATAAATATGCTACCATGTAACACTTCTGGAAGGTTAATTCTGTATTTTTCCTGGATGTTACAGTGTGATAATGATTCATTGATATAAAAAAGCCTTCCAGATTGCAACCAATCCTTGTCACTCCATCATGTTTCACTTATCTGTGTCTTCCCATAAGTCCTCCATAGCAGGTCTACCGAATAATCCAGGGACCTTCCATTACATCCCTTAAAGTTTTTGAATATCACTAATCAGTCAATTTCTTAGCCCTCTCACATACTATGTGACTGATTCCTCTTTATTTTTCAGTCATAAATTTCTTTGAATATATTCCTCTCATTGCTTCTGCCATGGAATTATTGTTTATAAATGTTTCAGCCTACTCCAACCCATTCTGCAGTATTCCATTGCCCTTTTAGTGATCCTCAATTTTAATTCTATGGAGATTGTATTAGCTGATGGCTCCCAGTCATCACAACGCTGGAAGAGCTCTATTTTTTAAAAATGGGCTTCTGTCTCAAGAGGAAGCTTGGGGTCATGAAAAATACTGTTCAATTTTCTAAAGGAGAAATAAGCTTCCCTTTTGTTCAATTCTGGGCCTAGCTCATTGTACATCTACAGTGTCTATTCAACATTGATGTGTTGATAGCCTACGTTTTCAGTTTTTTCCAACTACATAGCATAGTGTGGACTATAGACATTTTCCATTTGCTTGTTTTCTAGGTGGATAGTGAGGTGTTTGTGAAGTGTCCTTCTCATTTCTGCCTTCACATCTCCTATAAATGTATCCTTCTTTTTACTGATACAGCCATAACATTGGATCACATTCCCATCACTTGGCCTTTTTCCAGTAGCTTTTTGATAATTCTCTCTGCCTTGTCTCACCCTTATACTCCACCTAGCTGCTAATGTAACTTATTTAAAGTATATATGACCACATTACCCCCATATCCATTGGAAATCTCTGTTGATACATTTTTCAAGAATTTTAAATGATTTGGCATAAATGTAAGAGATAAAATGTTGGAAGAGAGCCTTTAAGATGGTATTTTTTTTCTATCAAGTCAAATTTTTTAAGTCAGAAAACTAAGAAATATCCCACTGTGCTTTATAGTGGAATTATGAATAGAACAGTAGAATTTTATAGTAGTAAGAAATAGTAGATTATTCTCTATATTTCAGTCAGTTGTGTGACTGTAAATATTTGGTCTGCTATAGAGATTTGTGTTAATGTGAACCTGACTGTTGCCTTTTCTTATCTCCATCAATGATGCTTTAATCTATGTATGTATTATGTAAAAATATTGTGTATAGGAAAGCAATTATATTAGTTTTTGGGATTCCTGCACCTTTGCTATTTTTGTGATATAATGTCCGAGGTTTTTGCTTTGTATTATTTTTATTCCTCCACAAATGTGAATATCTTCTCTTCTTTCAAATAATTTGAGAATTGATTCTTGAATGCCTTAAAATTGGATGGCCATCTAGTACATAACTTCTCTATGTAACCTTGGTATAATCCAGCTGCTATTCCCATCTTTTCTATAGTACTGTTCCCATGCTATGACAGTAATGTGGTAATAAAGTGGTGGTATAGTGAAAAACCATTATTTATAGTGCCATCTCAGCATCTGAGATGAGATGTTCATAAGGAAGGAGATTTTCTTAATGGGATAAGAAATTTAGATTTAGGAGGTCCCTTCAAAGACATCACATCCAAACTCTCTCAATTTACAGATAAGGAAACTAAGGGCCAAAGAGTTCTTTGGCCAAGATCACAGAGATAATAAATGCCAAAGCTAGGCTTTGAACTGAAGCCTGTTTATCTCTCCCTCCCTCCCTCTCTCTTCCTCTCCTTTCTTTCTCTCTTCCTGTCTCTCCCTCTATCCTTCAAGAAAAAATGAGAATTCTTGTTTGGCATTTAAGGTCTTCATAATTAGTTCAAACTTTCCTTTACAGTTTTACTGCATATCACTCCCCTTCATATTCTCTAGAATCCATCCAAACTGGCTTATTTGCTGTTCCTCACATATGGAATTTCCTTGCCCGTGCATGAATCTATCTCCCATGCCTGAAATAATCTCCTTCCTCCCTTTCACATCTTGGAGTCACTCACCTCCTTTCAAAATATAGCTCAAGTTATTTCTCCTTCTTGAAGACTTTCCTGATCCACCCATATTAGCACATGCCCCTACATTACTTCATTTTTGAATCTGTTTATATTTTACTTAAACATATATTTCAGCCTCTCTCACTCTTAGGATATAAGCTACTTGATATCAGTTTAATTTTTTGTCTTTATATCACCAATTCTTAACAGAGAGCCTAGTATATCATAAGCACTTAATAAATGTTTACTAATGTATTGATCATCTAGTCCAGGGTTCTTAACATTTTTTTTTGGTGGCATCGACCCTTTGACAACCTGGGGAAGCCTGTGGACAATTTATTACAATAATGTCTTTATAAAATAAAGTTTTTTTAATAATTTAATAATTTTTATAATTATAATAAAAATTAAAAATTTAATAATTTTATTTTTTATATTTATTTATAAAAATAAAAATTTTATAAAATAAAAAATGTCTTTATAAAATAAAACAATAGAAATATATTGGAGTGTTATCAAAATATGTTAAAAACAATTTAATGGACCTCGGGATAAGAACACTTGATCTAGTCCAATGGTTTCATTTTTAAAAATAAGGAAATTGAGACTCAGAGAGATTGAGTTGACTTAAGTCAGTGGCAGAACCAGGCCCCACTTTTAGTCACTGGCAGAACCAGGTGGTGAGCCCAGGTCCTTAGACTCTAAACTCTATTACACTATGCTTAGATTGCTGACCTCAGTCATTTCTTTACCTTTAGATTTCTAATTTGGCAAGGCATCTCAGTACAGAATGTATTGAACTAAGTTTCAGATGGACTTAATTAAGTTTCAACTCTACCCTTCAGTCATAATAATCTCCTCAATCCTGGACTGTGTTTTTCTTTAAAAAAAAAAAGTATACTTCTTGATTGGGATGCAATGGAATTCTTTGGACATTACAAGGAAAACCATTTGGAACTATGGAAAAAAGCTAGCATCTTAACTTCTTACTTGAGTTTTCAGATTTTACAACCACCCCTAGTGATTTTCTAAGTTGTTATGCCTCAGATTGATTTTCAGATAATCTTCTCCCTTCTCCTCCTTGAAAGCACCATTAGTAGTGTTGTGTCTTTTTAAAATTAAGAGTATATTGGTAATAATTTTAATTTGAGAATTGTTTGGATAATTTTATTATAATGCTTGATAGAATTGAAGATAACTTCAAATGCTCTTTTGGTTGGGAATCACCAACTAATAAGTGGTAGTATTTGGCTATTAGTTGGTGCAATGGAGAGAGTGCTAGATATAAAGTCAGGACATTTTGAGTGCAAATGTAGCATCAAACATTTACTAATTGTGTGATCTTGGTTAACTTGCTTCAG
This sequence comes from Petaurus breviceps papuanus, assembly GCF_028583685.1. Classification (NCBI taxonomy): domain Eukaryota; kingdom Metazoa; phylum Chordata; class Mammalia; order Diprotodontia; family Petauridae; genus Petaurus; species Petaurus breviceps. The sequence goes on along the minus strand of NW_027187309.1, from coordinate 10,978,522 downwards.
TTTTCTTATCTATTAAATAGCAATAATAATAGCACCTACCTCCCAGGGTTGTTGTGTCAGATGAGATAATATTTGTAAAGCATTTATCATAGTGCCTGATGCATAGAAGATACTATCTAAATGTTGACTATTATTAAAATGCTTTTCAAACTTCCAATGACAGCCATTAGCTATGTGATACGAAATCTAGTGACAAATTGTGTATTCTTTTGCTTTGTGTCAGCCACATTGATAAGGCACAATTATATATTTTGTTTTTAGGAAGGTTTTTATTTGGTTCCTTGTGACATTCTCATCAAGAAATTAGGATTGTAAACTCCTAGATATCAAGTCACCCCTTCTATTAAACTATTTCCATTCTAGCTCTCCATATAGCCTGCTGTTATTCATTACATATAAGTGCAGAACAATTCAATGAGAAATAACAAACAAGATCATGTAGAAAGTTATTATGTACATAGGCATCAAAGGATTAGGGGTCATCTTCAGGTTGAATATGAACCAACTGTATGATATTGCAACAAGAATAATCAATCCAGAAGTTGAGCTCTATAAAAATGAATATAAAGTGGATAAATTCATTTTCTATATTCTACATTTTTTTTGTCCTTTGAGAATGAAGTTTGAGTTTCCATGTTTACTGTTGGCTATTTAGTTCCTAGAGAAGTCCCAGAAGGGAGGAACAAAAAATGATTAGAATTTCAGGAAATAGTTTCTGTGAGGAAAGGCCAAAGAAATGATATTTATTTGGAATAGAAAAGAATAGAGACTCTTGAAGTGTATATAGCACTATTCTTTAAATATAAGAAATGATGTATCAAAATACATAATCCAGAGTACTAACTATCTTGACTATGAGAAAGTCACTAAACCTCTGAATACCTCAGTTTCCTCATTTATGCAATAAGGATAATAATAGCACCTAATTCATAGGGTTGTAATGAGGATCTTTTGAGGTAATATTTGTAAGGCACATGACTCAGTACCTATTCCCATTTCATAGTTGAGGAAACTGAGGCAGATGAAAGTTCAATGACTTGTCCGGAGTTACAAAGGTAATAAGTGTCTGAAGTGCCAACACAAAATTTACAGTGCCAATGGCAACTGTAAATATGCTGGCATCGTTCTCATTTGAAAAATATAACAGACTCTCCATAAATAAGACAGATGCAAAACACTTATTCAGAAACCAGAAAACCATATCCCAACACCAGAAAGTCAAATCCATCATAGTAGCAAGGAAGTTACATACACCATAACTCAGCAGAGAGTCATACCATCCTTTAGCCTTCCCACAAACCAACACTCACAAATCTAACTCTTTCTGGTGCATCCTCTCTCCTACCATCTAGCTGCTTGACTCCCAGCTTCCTGTGATCTCTGCTCTACTGTTTAGCAAACTCCTCCTACCACAGGCTCCATGTGATTATATTAAGCCTATTAGGGGGCAGGGGGAATCTTCAAATTCCCTTAGGCTTATTAAGGGGCCAAGGAGATCTTCAAATTCCCATTACTATTACAGTGTCTGAGGCTAGATTTGAAGTCATACTTTCCTGAATCCAGGCCCAGTGCTCTGACCACTGCACAATCTAGTGACAGATCACTATTAGAGAAAACACCTTAAATGCCTGGCTGCATTTAGTGGTATCTGTTATTATGCCTGATCTTTGCTCAAAACTTCAACCTGGCCAATTTACTATAGGTACTAATTGAGAGAAACAAACCAACAAAAAATATATATTGTGAATAGGAAATAGACTTAAATGTCAGGGACTTGGAATTAGCCTTAAATAAGACTTATGTGGTACCCTTTTTTTTGCCTTTCTTTGAACCTCCAGCATTTAGTACAGCGCCTGGCACAAGGAAATGAATTGAGTAGTCACCTTTAATTTTGTGTAATTGAATTGAAGAACTACTTATTTTGAGAGCTGCAAGATACTCGCATAATAAGGTATCTCCATTTTAAGGATAAGGGCATATAGAGGCTTCTCTGAGACAGACAGTACATTGTTCTACCTTTTGTGATGATAAGTTTCCCATACAGACTCTGATAACTTCTCATGTATTCAATTCCCTTTGTTCCTTTCCCTTACTTTTCTCCAAAATGCAGAAGTGGAATTTTTTCTGGTCACATACTTCCATACTTTCTTTCTCATTTACCCATATACCTACTATGTGAGGTTCAAATGTGTGGGATGGATTTTGAAACCTGAAACTCAAGATAACAAAAGTCCTACATCAAAGCACAGCCCACATGAACCCTGCTCTTTTTTCTTTATAAATGTAGTACAAAATTGATATAATTTATTTAATATCTGTGTAACTTTTTACTATATTAACTTCTAGCTTATAAAACAATTTTCTACATTCAGCTAATCTACTACAATAGATGGAAAAAAGTTATATCTGAGATAGCTCTCAAATGAGGCAGCAAGGACCAATAAATGTGCATTTTTGGAAGATTTTAAAGAAACTATTATTGTTCAATTATTGTTTATCCTTATTCATCATTATTTTATCAACCTAAATGTTTTCAAAGTAACATACTGATCATTTAGATTGTGAATAGAATTAAAATCTGTATTTTTACAACAAATTTGTTTGTCTATTCTGTTACAGTTTTTTTTTCAGTTATGGGAATTAATTTTTTAAAGGCAGTAACCTGCTTTTCTATTGTTATGATCAATTTTATTTTGAAGTAGAAATCAAATATAGGTAATTTGAATTTGTAAAAAGCCTTTATACCAATTTTTATTTGATTTCATGTTTCAGAGAAGGAGTTCTCGTCCACTTGACTAATTAGGCGATCAGTCCCAGTTCATCAAGAGCTGCTTTGTAAGTACCCACTGCTTCCAACCCAGAAATAGGTAGCTAAAACATTGCATTTTGTCTTGATTATATAGAAATACTCTCATCCCCTCCAAATTCAGGTAGTATGTGTAGTAAACACTTAATAAATATTTGTTGATTTAGTACAGGTAAGTAGTATTATATTTAGTAGAGTGGTTTTAATATAACCTAAGGCACTCCACTTCCTAAGGGGAAATATTTGTGACAAGAAAATAAGGGTATATGAATAATCAATCATGGAAGAAACACTAAGATAACATAACAAGCGACCTTGTCCTTTTATTATTTATATACTTCATTGTAGCACACAATGATATTTATGAGTGAAATTTTAGATATCAATTATATCCAGAACATATTTTAAAACATAATATCTAATTATGCCCATTACTTATTTGATATTGATTGACTTCATATGGCCTTCAGTATCACCTGAAGGATCAATTGGATTTATTTGACACAAGGAGGCAGCTTAATATCATAGAAAAGAACTGGATTTGGAGCCAGAGGACCTGGGGTTCAATCCTTGACCATGTCACTTATTAGCTATATGACCTGGGCCAAGTCACTCATTCTTTCTGAGCTTCGGTTACCTAATCTAGAAAATTGAGGGTGATATTTGTACTACCTACCTCACCAGGTTGTTGTGAGGTTCCAATGAGATAAATGTATAGAGTACTTTGTCAACTATAAAGCTTCATAAAATGTTAACTTTATTTTGGCCCAGACCTGTGATATCATTCAAGTGGAAACATTTTTCATTAAAGCATGCTGACAACTTCTCTGAAACGTAATTTTAAAGTTTCCCAGTGCCACTGAGAGTTTAACTGGAATGGCCCATTTTCACAGGAACCTTGTTAGGGACAGGACTTGTACCCTCATTTTTTCTTGACTTGAGATTCAGTTCTTTTTTCTCTGTCCTGCTTCCTCTCAGACTATGAATAAAATAATGGGCTTCTTTGCCTACCCCTAATTTCCAAAATTGAAAGACAAAATTTTTAAAATAAGAAGCTTGTGTAATATATATATATATATACATACATACATACATGTACATGTATATATGCAAGCATATACACACATACATTTATATATATGTACACACATACATACACACATTCTATGATTAAACAATATGCTGAAATTATTATCTCATTTTCCATTGAATCTGGAATACTATCTGTTTCTTTTTCTAAATTTCCTACCTTTGGTTTGTGGCATTTACCTGTGGTTTAAGTCAAGGGTGTTATGGATAAACGTTTTGCACACCTACCTTACTTCTGTAAGTTTTGTTTCAGAAAGCTTCATGAAGGTTTTATCTAAGTTTAAAAAGAAATTAACATTCATTGTAAGATCTACCTGCAAGGGATGTTATCTTTTTTCATGAACTATTTCCTTGTATGAAGTAAATGACAAAATACAATCTATTAGTCCCCGAGGTCCATATTGGAATTTACCCTTTTTGAGTGCATTTTACCCTGGGACTCTGGGAATGATTTTTGTCCTTAAGAATGAACATTAAAAAAAACTTGACTATTTGAAACATATTCACTAAAATTCATCAGAGGATCAAAATAATAATGAATATCAGAACATATGAACCCATATGCGTCTTTTCTCCAACTACTATTATGAGTTAAAGTGATGAATGTCATTTATTCCTTTACATGCAAAACACATTTTACAGCAATCAGACAAAAGGTGACAAGTTTCTCTAAATATTTTTATAAAAGTTTTAAATTCAGATGACATATTTTTAGAAATATGTTACTTCTTCTCAAAATCTTCCTGTTAAGGGCTGTGGTCTATAGGTAGTGATCACATCTTAGCAGCCAGCAAAAAGTATCTCACTATTTCCAATATTTTACCAAGTTATCAGAGTTTAATAATAAAACAAGGCTATCAAGAAAGAAATCTATTGGTGAATTGCCCCCTACCTATTTTTAGTGTGGTGTTATTATATTATTCTCAAGTGATGACTCATAGGCTATGTCCTAACAGGCAAAGAGAGGTGGCAGTATTGAGTGATTTAAATCAGTATAGAGGAATAATTGCAGTCTACTCTTCTCACAACAAGCAGAGTCTGAAGTTTGCAGGGACATCACTATAACTCTTCAGTTTCTCTTTGCAGTCCTTGTTACCTGTAGTTACTATTTACCCTTGTAACTGCTTTAGTCTTAAACATATATATTTTTAAAGTTGTATTATTATAAGTCCTCTATGCCAAGTGCTTTCGTGTTTATAAAAGTTTATATACCTTTAAAATTTAACATAAAAGTGAGTTGTCACTATCATCATCACTACCATAGCTTACATTCATATCACATTTTAAGGTTTGCAAAGTTCATTAAATATATTATCTCATTTGATTTTCAATAATATTTCCATCACTAAGTAACTATAAATTAAGCCAGAAATTAAAAAAAAAAAAACTTGAAGGAAAAAAATTGTGACTGCTGTCCTCCCCTCCCCTCCCCAGTAGTTGCATTTAAGCATTTTAAGATATAAACAAAACATTTTCCATTGTCTCCAAGATTACAAATATCTTAGCACCATGGATGTGAGATTTTCTTGTTCTGTATTGAATGGCTATTTCTTTTATCATTCTAGTCTTTGGAGAATGTTGACTCTTCGCAAGCTGTGAAAAATCATAATTACTCAGTGATTATTTAGAGGTTGCTCAAAAATCAGTCACAACTATGTGACTGTCTCTGTCAGGTCTTATATGAAGTTTCATCTTCTGTTCATCCTTTGTTAATTTTGGGTATAAACTCATAATAATGGCTATTTTTAATTGCTATTTTGAATTCAAGTATATTATACTTTTGGTTCTTTTGATTTTGCATTCAACTGAATGTCTTAGGTCTTTTTCACATGAACCATTATCAAATCTTGTCTTCTTTATCCTGTATTTATGCAGCTTGAAAGGAGTATATATAATTTTGTTGTCTTTTTAGTAGCTTTTTATTAGTACAGTAACAAAGGCAGACTGATGTAGCCCCCACAACATAGAACCAATCCACTGACTCCTATTCCATGCCTTACACTTTAACAGCTTAAGGTATGTCACTACAGGTTTCTCTAAGTCCTGATTGAAACCTCTTTTCACACTAAAGTAGACTGGCATATAAAATAAAATACTTTACTCATTTCCTATATGGTGCCATATTATATATCATGAGATGATAGTCTCTAAAAAGCAATTAAGTATCAATGTTCCCTCTCACGTGGGGAGGGGGGGGGGAACCAACATCTTTTTACAAAAAAAAAAAAGAAAAGAAGGGGAAAAAAGGTTGTCTTGGGAGAACTTTACACGAATACCATGTATACCTGTACAAAAGTAAGCCATTTTTAATCTTTTACATATTTCGAGCAACAGAATCCAAATGTCTTAAGTGTACATTCTTTTCTGTACTGGATTTGAGCTAATATTGCAGAACTAATGACAGTCTTAAAAGATGCTATTACCAATTCTGTCTACTGTAGCAAGATACCTTAAGTTACAACAACAAAATCTTAGGAAATAAAAGACTGAATAAAATCTGTTATAGAAATATCCTACTCTTTCTCAGCTCCTACCCTCCCCCTCCCCTTTCAAAATCATAAGCAGCTCTTTCCATCACAGACAAATAACGTAAATTTGGTGAAAACTCAGTTTATGTAGTGTATCTCTTGGTCCACTGCATGGCCATTCTGTCATGCTCTGCTCTGTTGGTCACGTACTGAGTGGTGATACTTCCCACTAAGGTGTCAGCAAGGTTGCAGTCAGCGAGCAGGGAGCAGATGGAAAGGAGCACTTTGGAGATGGTGAGGGCCAGGCTCCAGTTGTCCTTCAGAATATCCAAACAGATCACCCCTTGGCTATTGATGTTGCAGTGGTAAATTCTTGTCTGGTGCGTGACCTTTGGAGGCTTGAAGGGATATTCTGGTGCAAAGGTAATGTTGAAGAAAAAGATGCCCCCCTCGTAGACTGAGCCCAGAGGCCCCAGAGTAGTCAATCTCCATTTGTAGATGTTATCACCTTTGGGACCTGCACTGCAGTTGGGAGGTGGGTCTAAGGTGATGTCCACCAATTCCTTCTGAATCCTCTTGGTGCTGGTGGAGAGGAACTTGGAGTTCTTGATCATGCTGACTTTGCTCTCCTTCTTCTTGGGGGTGGTATTGCTTTCTTTCTCAGTCTGTTGGTTGGAAGATAAGGATGAGGAGGAACTGGTGCTGGTTCTCGAATCGTCATCCAACATAGTGAACCGCCCCACCCCCTCCAATCCCTGTGGGAGACAGAAAAGATAGACCACCGGTGAGTGGCCGTGGCTGGGGGCGCCCAGGGGGCTCCGAGCCCGCCCCCTCCCTGGTCTTCAGGGCTGGCTCCTCCCCGGAGGGGCCTTGCCTGCACCCAGCTTCAAGGCCAGGCCCCCAGACCTCCCAGGAGTATATTTTTTAAATCAGCAAAAATCAATCTTCTGTCTCTCCCACCAAATGAGAAATAATGGAAAAGAAAACTTCAGTTATAAATATGTATAATAAAAAAAGGATTCCCACATTGTCTAAATGCAGTTCAAAAATTGTCCAAAATATTCCTCAATCTTCATTCTTCTGAGTTTTCCACCTATCTCTTAGGGGGTACTTGCCTTGTTTCATCATTAGTCTTCTAGAATCATGATTGATCATTCCATTAATCAGAGTTCCTATGTCTGTCAATGTTATTTCACTTTGCAATACCATTGTCACAGTGTAAACCATTTCCTGATTCTCCTCATCTCAATCTGTATCACTTCCTACATAACTTCCCAGGTTTCTCTGAAACCATTCCCGTCATCATTTTAAATGGCACAATAGTGATCCATCACATTTATATACCATAACTTTGACCCCCACAAAAGTAGCTACTATAAGTATTTTTCTACCTTCTTAGATGTTGTTTTGTTTAGGACTCTTCCCTCCCTTAATCTGTCTTTCCTCTTATCCATACCTTATCCCATTTCCCTCCTTTTTCCTTATTGAGTGAAATGTATTTTTGTACCAATTGTGTGTTTATTTTCTATCTTTTGACCAGTCCAGATGAGTTTGAGGTTCAAGCATCATCTGTCCCCCCCCCACTCCTTGTTTATATTAACTTCAACCTGTATACCCTAATTATGTAGGATAACTTTCCTCATCCTTCCTCTCCCATCTCCCAATTAGTATATTCTCTTCCTCTTCCCTTTCTGTTCCTCTTTTAAAATTGACAACACATGACAAAATCACCCTTAGGCCCTCTGTCTAATTAGACTACCTTTACGAGCCCTGATAATGATAGGGTTCTGAGGGACATGTATCATTTCCCCATATTAGAATATAAATAGTTTATCCTTATTTAGACCTTTATAATTGTTCACTCATGTTTACCTTTTTGTGTTTCTCTTGACTTCAGTGTTTTCACTCTCAATCTCTCTAGGTAGCTCTAGTCTTTTCATCAGGAATGCTTAGAAATCCTCTGATTAATTGAATGCCCACTTCTCATCTGCCCAACCCTAACAACCCTATTATACTCAGTTTTGCTGGGTCAATTATTCTTGATTATAAGTCTATATCCTATGTCTTCTGGGATAGCATATTCCAAGTTCTCCATTTTTTTATGGAGGTGACTTCTATGACTCTGTAATACTTGATACTGTGATACTTACAATATTTGTTTTTTTACACAGAAGCTCTAGATTTTGTCTGTAATGTTCCTGAGTGCTTTTATTTTGGGATTTCTTTCAAGAGATAACCAGTAAATTCTTTATTTTTCCACTTGGCCCTCAAGTTCTAAAATATCTGGGCAGCTTTCTTTCATGATTCCTTGAAATAGAATGTCTATTCCTTTTTTTTGGTCATGTCTTTTAAATAGTCCAGTGATTCTTGAATGATCCCCACTCTTTTGTGGGTCAGTTGTTTTGAAGAAAACTTATATTTTCTTCTATTTTAAAAAAAAATCTTTGGACTTTGTTTTAGTATTTCTTGTCTCATGAATTAACTTCTATTTGGTATATTTTGATTTTCAAGGAGGTGATTTTTTGAGTAAGAATTTTTTTCCATTGTTTCAAGCTGTTTATTCTTTTTCTAGTTCTTGCTTCCATTGCTTTCATGTTTCAATATCTTTTATTCTAGTGTCTTTATTTAATTCATAAACAGTTTTAAGTTCTTGTTTCATCTCGTCTTTATATATATATATATATATATATATTTGATTTTAAAACTTTCAATTCCAGATTCATTCCCTTCCCCCCCTGCCACCCACCCCCACTGGGGAGACAAGCAGTTCAGTATAGGTTGTACATGTGCGGCTAATGCACAACAATAGCATAGTAGTTGTATTGTAAAAGACTGACTATATTTCCCTCCCTCCTATCCCACCTCGCACTTGTTCTATTCTCTACTTTGATCCTGTCCGTTTTCAAAAGTGGGTGCTTCCAACTTCCCTCCCCCCCAGCCTGCCCTCCGTTCCATCATCCCCCCTCACATCCCCTTCCCCCACTATTCTCCTGGAGGGTGAGATCCCCTATTTAGTGTGTATTTCCCTCCCTCCTCAAGCCAGATTCAATAGGAATAAGGTTGACCCATTCCCTTTTGCCTTCCTATTCTTCCCCTCCATTGTAAAACCATTTTCCCTTGCCTCTTCTGTATGAGATAGTTTGCCCCACTCTGTCTCTCCCCATCTCCTCTCATTATATTCCTCTCACCTCTTAATTTCACCTTTTAAGTATCATCCCTTCCTGTTAAATTGGTCCCGTGCCCTCTATGTATACCTGTAAATGTATATACACACATTCATATATGTATTCATATGCCCGCATACCCTCATATAAAGACATATATCTCATATAAAGACATATATATACACATATATATACATATATATATATATATATATATACATATATTTCTAATCCCTTCAAATACTGAGAAAAGTTTCATAAGTTACAATTATTGTTTTTCCATGTAGGAATGTTAATAGTTCAACTTTGGCCAGGTGGCTCAGCGAGCAAGAGCACCCACCGGCCCCAGTGCCGGGACGACCCGGATCAAATCTGGGCCCAGACACTCAGCACCACACCCAGAAACAACAACTGGCCTGTAACCCTGAGCAAGCCACTCAACCCCAATTGCTTTAAAAAAAATAGTTCAAATTTGATAAGTTCCTTATGATTTATTTTCCCTGTTTACCTTCTCATGCTTCTTGTATCTGAATGTCAAATTTTCTATTCAACTCTGCTTTTTTCAGCAAGAATGCTTGAAAGTCCTCTATTCCAATGAATGACCATATTTTCCCCTGAAACATGATCCTCAGTTTTGCTGGGTAGGTGACTCTTGGTTTTAATCCCAGCTCCCTTGACCTCCGGAATATCACATTCCAGGCCCTTCGATCCCTCAGTGTAGAAGCTGCCAGATCCTGGGTTATCCTGATTGTGTTTCCACAATATTCAAATTGTTTCTTCCTGGCTGCTTGCAATATTCTCTCCCCAATCTGGGAATTCCAGAACCTGGCTATAATATTCCTAGGAGTTTTCTTTTTGAGATCTTTTTCAGGAGGTCATCGGTGGATTCTTTCAACCTCTATTTTGCCCTCTCGTTCTAAAACATCAGGGCAGTTTTGTTTGAGAACTTCCTGGAGGATTATTTCCAGGCTCTTACTTTGGTCATGGCTCTCAAGCAGTCCAATAATTTTTAAATTATCTCTCCTGGATCTATTTTCCAGGTCAGTGGTTTTTCCCATGAGATATTTCACATTGCCTTCTATTCTTTCATTTGTTTGGATCTGTTTAACAGCATCTTGATTTCTCATAAAGTCATTAGCTTCCATTTGCTCCAATCTAATTCTGAAGCAATGATTCTCCTCAGTGACCTTTTGAGATTCTTTTTCCATCTGGCAAATTCTGCTTTTTAAGGCATTCTTCTCCTCATTGCCTTTTTGAGCCTCCTTTGCCATTTGAGTCAGTCTGTTTTTTAAGGTATTATTTTCTTCAGTCAGGCTGTTGACTCTCATTTCATAATTTTCTTGCATTGTTCTCATTTCCCTTCCCAATTTTTCCTCTACTTCTCTTATCTGCTTCTTAAGGTCCTCTATGGCCTGTAACCAGATTGTATTTTCCTTTGAAGCTTTTGGTGCAGGAGTTCTGACTTCACTGATTTCCTCCTGTTCCATGCCTTGCTCCTTCTTATCCCCAAAATAGGAGTGTAATGTTGGAATCTTCTGTCTGCTTTGTTTCCTTTGCCTGATCATTTTGCCACTCAATGATTTGACTTCTGGGATTTTTGCCACAGTAGGACTCTGCCACCAGACAGGGGAGTTTTCGTCACAAACGCTGGGGTTTTCTCAGCTGCTGGAGGTATTATATGGGTGCCCTCTCTGAGGTCTCCACACACTCTGGCAAGCTGGACACACACCCCAGGACCTCCACCCTAGACTGCAATCCAGATCCAAGCAGGTTAAAGCAAGAGCGATTACCCCTCAGACTGGTGCTTGGTCCCCCTACACTCTGCAGGCCAGGAGCTGAAGCTGCCACGTGGTGCTGGCTGGCTGTGCCGGTGTCTCAGTGGTTTCTCGCCCCGGGGGTAAAAGCCACGCACTCCCAATTCCTGGGTCCCAAAGTCCAGACTGCACTGGCCTCTCACCTTGTCCTTTGCATCTATGTATTGATAAATCTGGAAATGGCCACAGCTGCTGCTGATCTGGAGTCCCTCTGGCTGGAGGCTGGTCAGACCCGCCCTGGGGCTAAAGCCTCGGCATGGTGCTGGGCTTGGCTCCTAGAGCATTGTGCTGGCTGATTCCTGCCGGCCTGCCGGGCTGTTCTCAGCGGGAGGTTAGCTTCTCTGTGTCATTTTGTGGGTTCTGCAGCTCCAAAATTTGTTTAGAGTCCCCTTTTTACATGGATTGGGGAGGGTAGAAGCCGGAGCCGGGGAGGGTCGTGCTTCTACTCCGCCATCTTGGCTCCGCCCCCCTGCTTCATCTCTTCTAGTAATTCTTACTGAATTTGTCTCCAGGCTGTTTTTATTTTTTTTTAGCTTTGATACTTTGATCAGAGATATTTTAAAGTTGTTTTCTTTTTCTGGAGTTTAGTCTTGAGTATTTCTGTCACCAGAGTTACATTTTGTAGTGGGATTCTTTTTTGCCTATTTTTTTGCTCATTCTTCTAGCCTACTTTCTCACTTTGGACTTATTGTAGTACAAGGCCCTGTGCATTTCTGGAGGAAACATCTGGATTAGTCTTATTCTTGCTTCTTTGGGGTATTGAATGTTGAATTATTTCAAGGTCTCAGGGGTACCTCATGGTAGGGATTTGCAATAATTCAGTATTTCCAAAGTTGCCTGATCCAGGCAAAGTGTGATCCCTACCCTCCTGATCTGAGCCCTGAAAATATCTAACCTGGGTTTTGATCTAAGCAACATACCTTTGGGCTTGCCCTAGGTGGAGTTCCGGTCTCACTAATTATCAGCCAGCTGGAAGACTTTGGGTTCAGAATAATAGGTCTCTTGGTCTGGGATTCCTGACAAAGTGTAGGTTTCTTATTACTCTGGGTTTCCTAAACTGCTTATTCCTCTGCAATCTTCAGACTGAGCTAGAGGCTGGAACTGAGACCCTGCTCAACTCCTGGAGACAAAACCACATAGCTGATGCTTTCCTATGACCTTATTCTTTATTAGGTACAAAGCCTAGGGCCGATGACTGTTCTTCACACTGGAACACCATTTACATGTGGAGATCTCCCTAGTTAGCCCTGGATCTACAACAAAGAACTGACTAATAAGGAACATAACTGCAGTTGGCATCTTTTCCTGCACTCTACACAAGATTGAGCCCCTCTTTGCTAGATTTGGAAATAATATTTACCATGGTATATAACTTAAATCTTACTGTTACTGTCTCCAGACCTTTCTCTGTCTCTCTATGCTAACCTTGGCTGGAAAAATTACTCACCATGATTTTTTCTTTTGATTTCTTGAAGAGGATTTGGTCTAATGCATCTGTTTGTATGTGGTATACATGTGTGGGGAGAAGGGAACCTCTGTTATATTTCTTCCTGCTACTTCACCATCTTGGCTCTTAGGTCTCATTCATTTTTTTTTAACATACATGTAAGTTTACATTTTTAACCATTGAATTTTAAATTACTACTTTTTCTAGAACAGAGTTTCTTAACCTTTGGTTTGTGAATTTGGTTTTAAAATACTTGAATATTTGCATTTCACTACAGTTGATTTCCATTGCAATCTTATATATTTTATTTCATGCTTTTAAAGGCATTATTCTAAGAAGGACTCCATACTCTTGTCACCAGGCTGTACAAAAAGGTTAAGAACTCCTGTTCTAGATATCATTTTAGCCTCTTGAGGTCATTGTGTATCTTGATTCTACTTAGCAATGTATTGGCTAGCCCTCTCCTCTTTGTGTTACCTAAAAACTTAAGCCTTAGTTATGTCTTCAACAACACAAACAATAAAAATAACAATAACAACAAATGGATAGTCAGGGGGACATTCATAAATGACACACTGGATTGACATAAGAACCATTTACAGGGGAGTGAGGCAGTGCCTGTGTATAGGTTCAAAAAAGGACAGAACCTAGAAATGTAATGATCAGACTTCTTAAAGCAGGCTAAATTGTGCTAATACAGATTTTCCATTCAATCATGCTTTTTAAAGGAGGATGAGCCTTTCTAGGTATCCCCATCATGGTAGTTAAGAGGTACATCTTAAAGGTTTTTACCTGAGTTACAGCTTATCTTCCTACAATCTTTTGAGTCAGATGCAAAAAGCACTACAATGGCCAGAAGAGATATAAGTTTTGTTTTTTTTTTCTGAATCCTCAGTGTCCTTATTATTCAATTTGTTTCCTGGGATTGAAACCAGAGGCATACTAAAATGAGGGATCAAAACAACTGTGGCCCTATAACTCCCTCCTCATGTAGGTTTCTCAAATTCCATACAAATGTATACTTCCTAGATATGCTATGCTTCTATTGATTCTTTCTCTTCTGTATCTTTCCTTTAGAGAAAGTTTCATCTTCTATTGCTGTTTTTTAGTTATGAGTCTAATTGTTCCAATTAATGTCACTTCCTTATGTTAATAGTTTAAGTGCACATTGTTTATTACATGTATACTGTATGTTGAACTATTGATATCTATACACTATACCCACCCCCTGTAATTCTTTCTGTCTTCCCTGTGACTTATATTTTTCTGATTCAACATCCCTTCAAGTCTTCCAGAAGTCACTGGAAATAGCCCAAGAGGTCATTAAAGTCATTTTTTTTCACTGACTTAATTTGTTTTTACTTACTTTCCATGATCCTTTTTGAGACATTGCTGAAATAAATTTGTGGGTACTTTCCTCTTGGGGGAAGGTGGTACAGGACAGCATTTAGATCTTTTTTAAAAAATTCTTTGATTATTTTGTTTAATTTTTTCATTCTTAACCCTCATTAGGTCATTTATAAAAAAGTTTTTTTTTTAAAAAAATTAGTATAAATCTACTTTTTTTTTCCCCTTCACTCCATTGGGTGGGCGGAGGGTAAGGAAAGAAAGGAAAACAAATTTCTTATAACAAATATGCATAGCCAAGCAAAGCAAAATCCCTTATTTACTATTTAAAACAAAAACATATGTCTCATTCTCTAAACTCTCAAGGGCAGGATAGCATGTTTCATTAATAATCCTCAAGTCATGGATGGTCCTTGTATTAATCAGAGTTCTTACAACTTTCAAAAAAAATTAAAAACTGTTATTATTATTTTCCAGGTTATGCTCATTTCAATCTTTAGAAATTTATACAAGTATTTAAAATTATTAATTTTATAATATTTACTTTATGGCATAAATTGTTCTTACGGTTCTTCTATCTTTACTCTGCCTCATTTCAAATAGGTCTTTTCATCTCTTTGAAATCTTCCGTTTCCTTTTTTTTTCTTTACAGCATAATAGTCTGTTCATATATCCTAATTTATTACTTAGGGAACATTGTCATGTAGGTGGTATGACTTTACTTTCTAGAGGTAGAAGCCTATCCTTTGCTTTCTCTCTTACTGTAGTTTTTTTCCAAGACCTAGGAATCTGTGCATGTGTGTGTGTGTGTGTGTGCATGTGTGTGTATTTGTATAAATGCATATATTTTTTATCTTGCTTTCTTGGTCATGATAGAGAAAAAGAAAATAACCTAATGAGGGATAAGAATGAAAGAATTAAACAAAATAATCAAAGAATTAAAATAAAAGAAGTAAACAAAGAATCCTAAAAGGAAGAACTTCTCTTAAAAGCTGCCTACTGTGTTCTTTTCCATACTTTGTGGTCTGTTGGGTAAGCATAAGGTATAAGTCACAAAACAGGAGATATATTTTGCAGAAAATACTATTCTTTCAGGCAAAGAAAACTTTCTATGAGAGTATTCCAAAAACTCTGACAGAGTATGTTGAGTCATTTCATCTGGCTAGAAATTTTGCTATTTTATAATGATAATTGATAGCAGAGGATTTGGTAGCTGGGAAAAAATTACATTAAAAAATAAACAGAAACAAAACTATGGAAGAAGTCATACATGTAGAGAGTGATTTTTTTAAATCATAAACCTATAATTTTGGTAGGAAAACTGTATTTGCCAATGCAAAAATAAAATGGGATAGAATTTTGCTAACAAAGTGTTATTTATGCACATTGGAAATATATAAAATGTTATTGAAAATAGACATTTTAAAATGAAATCACTGGCACTTCATCTAAGTGATGGGACATAAACTATATTTCTGGCTGTAGTAACTTCTCACTTGACTGATGATAGAAGGCAGCCATTTGGAATGAAAAAAAAAAACAAAGTAAGTAATAGTCAATCTCTTTCTTTTTCACTTTTATACTTAGTAGTTGTGTGATACTGAGTAACTCGCTTAATTTTTCTCAGACTCACTTTCCTCATTAATAAAATAGAGATAATAATAGCACTTACCTCAGTGTTGTTGTAAGGAAAAAATGAAATATTTATAAAGTGGTTTCAAACCTTATAGTGCTATAGATGCTAGTCATTTTTATTATTATTACAAAGCAATCGATCAAGTATTTGTTAAGTATATCTTATGAGCATTGTATCGATCACTAGGAATTAAAGAACAAAAGGGTAAGGTAAACAGTTCCTGTCCTCAAAGAATTTACAGTTAAAATTTACAGATAAATTTACAGGTGTGGGGAAAGGGGGAAGAGAGACAACATCTATCTACATTTACAGGTGTATATAAAATAAGTATAAGGGGAATTTAGGGGAAGTGTACTAGTGGAAGGGAGAATCAAGGAAGGTCTCATAGTAGTGCTTAAACTGAGCCTAGATGAAGACAGAGGGAAGGAGAGAATATGGTTCAGGGAAGGTGAATAGCCAATAAAAAGACACTAAGGCAGGGAATGGATACCTTTTGACTGGACTACAATGTGTAGAGGGTAGTACTGCATAATACAGATAGAAAGATAGGTTGAGGCCAGTTCATCAGGGGTTTTATGTGTTAAAAAGAAGAGTTTATAGTTTATCTGTCAACAGGCCATCACAACTTCATGAAACTTATGTGAAAACTAGGATTATTATAAGAGAAATGAACATGTATGTGGAACCCAAAGACTTCATAATCCATACATATTTATAACAAAGGTAGGAGGAAGAAACACAAATCTCTGCCTAAAGAGGTGTGTAATGAGAAGGGGAAAGATTCATTTAAAGGTAAGGAAAGGACAAAATCCCTCTTTAAGGGGAGGAACAAAATGAAAGCAAAAGCCAAATTCTTTTCTCATGGGAACTGCTAGAATATGAAGACATAATGGTCTGCATATCGACGAGGGTCCCAGTTGCACAAGCATTTTTCTCAGCTTACTGCAGACTATTTGTCTGCAGTAACCTGTCTTGACTTCCAGTGATACATGAGGAGTCCAGACTTGGATGTGAACAACACATTATGTCAGCGCAGGGTGGGGCTTCATCCTTGACACATTCAGGATTTCCTGCATATTCTGGGTCCAGTGTTTTTGGAAAATATGACAACTCAAAAAGACAAATTGAAGGAACCCTTTAATATTCCTTAACATATCTTAGAGGTAATAGGGAACCAGTAGAGTTTCTTGAGTAGATGAGTATCATGGTCAGTTCTAAGATTTAGGAAAACTACTTTGATTTACAGCTGAGTAAAGAATACATAGTGGAAGGGACAAACTTGAGGCAAGGAAATCAATTAAGAGGCTGTTGCAGTAATCTGAATGAGAGGTGATTAGAGCCTGGACTAGGGTGGTGGTATTGTAATTGGAGAGGAGACTACTGTTAGGGATGCTGGGGAGGTGGAAATGAATTCAGGTGAAGGAGAGAAATGAATCTTATTTTCATCAAATTAAATCAATAAACATTTTTAAAGTATTGACTGTATATATGACAGGCTCTGAGCTAAGCTCTAAGGATAAAAAGGAAAGTAAAACTACAATAAAAACAGCAAAAGCATTCCCTGATCTCAGGGTGCTCAAGGTGTAGCCTAATGGAGGAGATAATGTGCAAATAACCATATAAAAAGAAGATTTATATAGGATAAATTGGAGACGGTATCAGAGGGTAGGTACTAAGAGCAGGCAGGACTGGAAAAAGTTACTTGCAAAAGGCAGGACTCTAGCTGAAAGTTGAAGAAGACAGGAGGTAGAGATTTAGGGGGAAGATCATTCCAGGCAGTAGAGACAGCCAGGGAAAATGTTCAGAGTTACAAGATGGAGTGTCATATATAAGGAATAGCAAAGTGGAGCCACTGTCATGGAGTACATGGAGGAGGATAATGTGTAAGAAAACCAAAAAGGTGAGGGAGGGGCACAGGTTATGAAGGCCTTCTTAAAAATATCTTTATTTCATTAAATATTTCCCAATTACATGTAAAATAATTTAAGTCATTTTAAAAATTTGAGTCCCAAATTCTCTGCCTCCCAGCTCTCCCCTCTTCTTGAAAAAGGCAATTAATTTGATATTGATTTTACCTGTGAATTCAGGCAAAACATATTTCCACATTGAAAAAGAAAACACAAAGCTGACTAGGTGGTGCAGTGAATAGAGCACCAGCGTTGGAGTCAGGAAGACCTGAGTTCAAATCCGACCTCAGACGCTTAACACAAAAACTAGCTATGGAACCTTGAGTAAGTCACTTAACCCCAATTGCCCTCCAAAAAAGCAAAAAAAAAAAAAAAAAAAAGAGAGAGCGAAAGAGAGAAGAAAACACAAACAAAATAAAACAGGAAGAAAGTAAAAAGTATGCTTCAGTCTACAGAGTTCATCAGTTCTCTTTCTGGACATGAAGAGTATTTTTCCTCATACATCCTTTGGAATTGTCTTGGATCATTGTCTTGATCAGAATAGCTGAGTATATATTTCGCAGTCAGTTATTACAATATTGCTGTTAGTATGTACAGTGTTCTCCTGGTTTTGCTTACTTCACTTTGCATGAGCAAAGTCTTCCTAGGTTTTTCTGTCATGTTAGCCAACATGACATATTTCTGGTAGTCTCAGAGTTGCTATAATTAGCATTTCTCTAATCAATAGAGCTTTAAAGCCTTTTTACATTTGGCTATTGATAGCTTTGCTTTCTTCTTTTGTAAACTGTATGTTCATATACTTTGACCTTTTATCAATTGAGGAGTGTTTTTTTTTAATGTAAATTTGGCCCAGTTCCCTATATATGTGATAAATAAGGCTTTTATCAGAGAAAGCTGATGTAAACATTTTCTTGAATTTTCTAATATCCTTCTAATTTTTGCTGCTTTGCGTTTGTTAGTGCAAAAGATTTTTAATTTTATATGCTGTAATCGAAATTTGCATTTTACTTCCGATGATCCTATCTGTCTCTTGTTTGGTCACTAACACTTCTCTTATCCATCCATCCATCTAACAATTACATTTTTCCAGTGCTCTCCTAATATCAACCTTTTTGCCTAAATTGCATACCCATTTAAATTTTTTAAAATTTTTATTATTTTTATTTTATTTATTTTTTCCAGTTTAGTTTTAGTTTTCAATATTCATTTCCACAAGATTTTGAGTTACAAATTTTTCTCCCCATCTTTTCCCTAAACCCCACCCCAAAATAGCTAGCATACTGAATGCCCCTTTCCCCAATCTGTTCTCCCATATATTCTCCCCTATGCCACCCCCGCTAACTTTCTAGTAAGGCAAGATGGATTTCTATACCCCAGTGCCTGTATATCTTATTTCCCAGTTTTATGTAAAATAAACACAACAGTTTTTTATACACATTTGTTTTTAAAACTTTGAATTCCAGATATTTTCCCTTCTTCCCTCCTCACTCACCCCCACTGGGAAGATAAGCAATTCAATATACGTTGTACATATGTAGTTACACAAAATATTTCCACAATAGGCATATTGTAAAAGACTAAATATATTTCCCTCCATCCTATCCTACCCCTCACTTATTCTGTTTTCTCCTTTGACCCTTTTCAAAAGGGTTTGCTTATAGCTACCCTCTCCCCCAAATGCCCTCCCTTCTCTCATCCTCCCATTATCCCCTCCCCCCTATTTTCCTGTAGCATAAGATACCCAATTGAGTGTGTATGTTATTCCCTTCTTAAGCCAAATTCAATGAGAGTAAGGTTGTCCCATTCACTTTTACCTTCCTGTTCTTCCCCTCCATTCTAACAGTTTTCTCTTGCTTCTTTTATATGAGATAATTTACCCTAATCTATCTCTCCCTTTCTTCTTCTCCCAATATATTTCTCTCTCACCACTTAATTTTATTTTTTTAGATATCATCCCTTCATATTCAACTTGTCCTGTGCCCTCTGTCTATGTATACATGTACATACATATGCACACCCTCACATATATATATATACTAATATACACGTACACCCTCCTCTACTTACATATATATGCATATATATTTTGTTCAGCTGTCCTCATACTGAGAAAATTCTTGAGTTACAATTATTATTTTTCCATGTAGGAATGTAAATAGTTCAAGTTTAATAAGTTCCTTATGATTTCTTTTCCCTGTTTACCTTCTCATGTTTCTCTTGCTTCTTGAATTTGAAAGTCAAATTTTCTGTTCAGCTCTTGTTTTTTTCATCAACAATGCTTGAAAATCCTCTGTTTCATTGAACGACCATATTTTCCTCTGAAGCATTATACTCAGTTTTGCTGTGTAGGTGATTTTTGGCTTTAATCTAGCTTCTTTGGACTCTGGAATATCATATCCCAAGCCTTTCAATCCCTTATTATAGAACCTGCTAGGTCTTTTGTTATCCTGATTGTGTTTCCACAATACTAAAATTGTTTCTTCCTGACTGCTTGTAGTATTTTCTCCTTGACCTGGGAACTCCGGTATTTGACTATAATATTCCTAGGAGTTTTCTTTTTGGGATCTTTTTCAAGAGGTGATCAGTGGGCAGCTGGAGGGGTCCAAGGGAGGTGGTGGAGCGGTGGGCAGCAGTGGCTGGCCCGTCAGGGTCAGGGACGTGGCAGCCAAGACTCGGGGTTTTGGGAGGGATCCCAGCTGTCCTATGATGATAGCAAGCCTCTACCTGTTTCCTGTGGTTGTCACGCTGCTCTTCTGTAAGCTGTCGCCATGACCCTGACAAAAGGCTCCTTCAACCTACTCCAGTGGTGAGGAATATTGTGGCGAGTAGAAGGAGGGCTGCAGGCATGGCATTGGTCAACTGATGTTTGTAGATGGTGGCACCTACCTGGGTCATTTTGAAAATGGGCTCTTTAATGGCTTAGGGGAACTGACTTTCTCAGATTGCTCAAGATATGAGGGGGAGTTTGCCCAAGGAAAGTTCAGTGGTGTTGGCGTTTTCATTTGCCATGATAACATGACCTTTGAGGGAGAATTCAAGAGTGGCAGAGTAGATGGCTTTGGCCTTCTTACTTTTCCTGATGGTTCTCATGGAGTTCCTCGAAATGAAGGTCTGTTTGAGAATAACAAGCTGCTACAAAGAGAAAAGTGTCCTACAGTGATCCAGCAGGCACAGAGGGCTTCTGAGTTATCCCGGAACCTCCCAGCTTGATGGGGTGCTGTGACTGCAGGAGGAGCAATTGGGCAGAGCAGCCACCTCTGTTCATTCACTGCAGGTGAAGGAATGAACTAGACCCAAGATTCTTTGAGTTATAAGCACCAAACAGTTGCCTTCTGACACATCCCTTTGTCTGCCAGTCAAGAGTTAGATTGTGGATTGGGGCCTTTCACAGGCTCTGCAACAGCTCTGACCTGCCAAAACAGGGAGCAGATGATTTCAGTTTTGCCTTGGCCCTGCCCCTTGACTGCTGCTGCTCAGACGAGCTGCCTTTTTCCACATCCTGGGACTCTCCATCCCTAAATCCCTGCACTGTCCCCATCCTTGCTGCTTTCTGTTCTATTCTGGGTCCACAGTCATCTGCAGTGTACTTAGTGCCCCACCTCCATTTGGGGGAGGTGATCCAACAGTCATCCCTCAGCTGAGGCCCATAGCTTGGGCTTCCTGGGGGAGGTAGGATGATGGACTCTCCAGGGGCCAGGGAGAGAAGGCATGCAGCAGGCCTTTAAAAGCCTAGGTTGGAGACTTTTTCTTAGGGTACCTTCTTATTTCATTATTGTTTGGAATTAGGGCTCCAGGTCTGTCATGTGAACTGGCCAGGCTGATCTTGAACTCCTCTTTCTCAGTCTTTGAGTACTGTGAGGGGTCTTCACATGCCCTTGACTTTACAGTGTAACTACATTACACAAAAGGATTCCATTTTTGTATCTCATCTTTATGTACCTTCATTGCTATTCTCATATGGGTAAGAAAGTGATACAAAACTGTAATCTTAAACTCTCATGTAGAACAGAGGACACAGCCCTCCAGGCCCACTAACAATGTATGAAGGCCAGGATTGACCTAGTCTTTCTTAAGACTGTAAAGGAACTTGCTAGGCTAGAAGTGGACCACCTGTCCAGACCACTACCAGCTCCCTAGAATTTAAACAGAGGTGGATGAGGGTCAGTCAGGAATACGTGGAGCTAAAAACTATTTGGTGGACTAAATCCAGGTCACCAAAACTCTTTCACCACCAGCCCTGGATATCATTAGACCTGGAGGTGAAAACTACTCATCAGCATCACACAGAGTTCCTTCTGAGACTTCGAACACACCACACTCCCCATTATTCTTACATCAAATGTTTTATTTGCAGCAGATTTTGGTGGAAATACTAGCTGTGTGCCTCTATCATCTCTGGATTTTACTGTTGAAATAAAAGTTTATAAAGAATCAAAAGAAAAAAGAAGTGATCAGTGAATTCTTTCAATTTCTATTTTTCCCTCTGGTTCTAGAATATCAAGGCAATTTTAGTTGATAATTTCTTGAAAGATGGTGTCTAGACTCTTTTTTTATTATGGCTTTCAGGTAGTCCAATAATTTTCAAATTATCTCTCCTGGATCTATTTTCCAGGTCAGTGGTTTTTCCAATGAGATATTTCACATTGTCTTCTATTCTTTCAGTTGTTTGGATCTGTTTTATAGTATATTGATTTCTCATAAAGTCATTAGCTTCCAATTGCTCCAATCTAATTTTGAAGGAATTATTCTTTTCATTGAGTTTTTTAAAGTCCTTTTCCATCTGGCAAAATCAGCTTGTTAAGGCATTCTTCTCCTCATTGGCTTTTTGGGCCTCTTTTGCCATTTGAGTTAGTCTATTCTTTAAGGTGTTATTTTCTTCAGTCAGGCTGTTGACTTGCTTTTCTTGATTTTCTTGCATCATTCTCATTTCTCTTCCCAATTTTTCCTCCACTTCTCTTACTTGGTTTTCAAAATCCTTCTTGAGCTCCTCCATGGCCTGTAACCAATTCATATTTTTCTTGAGAGCTTTTGATGCAAGTGTTCTGACTTCATTGTCTTCCTTCTGTTCCATCCTTTGACCCTTTTTGTCCCCAAAAAAGCAATCTATGGTAGGATTACATTTGCTATGCTTGCTCATGTTGCCTGTTAGTTACTTGACTTTTGAGCTCTTTGCCATGGTAGAACTCTGCTTTCAGAATGGAGAGAGCTTTGTCACAAATCACTGGGGTTTTCCCAGCTGCCAGAGCAATTAGGACGGTGCCCTCTCCGCAGCCCCCACAGGCACTGGCACCTGGCCACACAAACCAGGACCTCCACCCAAGACTGAGATCCAGATACAAGCTTGTTAAAGCAAGAACAACTACCCTCTGAATGGTTGCTTGGCCCCCTGCAGTCTGTAGCCCAGGAGCTCTGGAGGGAGCCACTGGGTACAGCTGCTGTGCCTCCAGCTCTTCTCACCCTGAGGCCAGGGGCCAGACCACACTCTTCCTTCTACTCCTGTTCCAGCAGAGTACCACACTGACCTTTTACTTTGTCTTTGGCGTTTGTGGGTTGAAAAGCCGGGAAACCACCACAGCTGCTGATGCTTCACTCTCCTGAAGTTCTTCTGGCCAGTGCTGATTGGGGCTGCCCTGGTTCCAGAACTTCATAGCTCACATGGAG
Source organism: Petaurus breviceps papuanus (assembly GCF_028583685.1). Lineage (NCBI taxonomy): Eukaryota > Metazoa > Chordata > Mammalia > Diprotodontia > Petauridae > Petaurus > Petaurus breviceps. The sequence goes on along the minus strand of NW_027187309.1, from coordinate 10,955,183 downwards.
CTGGGCTAAGCTCTCAACTTGGTGCAATAGCCCTTTCCTGAAGGCCTGGTGGGCTGCCTTCAGTGGGAGATTTGTTTTTCTCTGTCACTTTATGGGTTCTGTAGCTCTAAAATTTGTTTAGAGTTATTTTTTACATGTATTGGAGGAGGTGGAAGCTGGACCCATGGTAAAATCCTATTTCTACTGTGCCATCTTGGCTCAACCCCCTTGCATACCCATTTTAACCCTGTCTTTGTATATGGTATAGAATATCAGTTTATTCCTAGTTTCTTCAAACTGCTTTCCAATTTTCCCAGCAATTTTTGTCAAATGTTGAGTTCTTACACTTAAAGCTTGGACCTTTGGATTTATATTGTCATTTGCTATGGTTCATTACATACCTTACCTCTTACACTGATTCAGCACTCTTCAGCATTTCTTAGCCAGGGCCAGGTTATTTTGCAGATTACCACTTTGTAATAAGGTTTGAAATCTAAAACTGCTAAACTTCCTTCTTATTTTTTTCACTGATTCCTTTGTTATTCTTGAACTTTTATTTTTTTCAGTTTAATTTTGTGATTATTTTTTCTACCTCTATAAAATAAATTGGTAGTTTAATTGGTATGACACTGAATAAGTAAATTAATTTATAATTATTATTTTTATTATATTGGCACAGCCAGTCAATGAAAAATTAATATTACTCCAAGTATTTAGATCTATCTTTATTTGTTTTTCAATTGTGTTCATATAGCCCTTGGATTTGTCTTGGCAGGGAGATGCCAATGTATTTTTTATTATCTGTAATTATTTGAAATGCAATTTCTCTTTCTAATTCTTTCTACTGGGTTTTGTTGGTAGTTTATAGAAATGCTAATGATTTATGTGACTTTATTTTATGTCATGCAACTTTGCTAAAATTGATTACTGTTTCAAATAGTTTTTTTAGTTGGTTCTCTAGGGTTCTCTAAGTATACGGTCTTATCATCTGCAAAGACTGACAGTTTGGTTTCCTAATTGACAATTTTGTTTCCTTCAAATTCTTTTTCTTCTCTTATTGTATAACCAGAATTTCCAGTACATTATCGAATAAAGTGTTGAAAATGGACATCCTTCCTTTATCCCGATTTTATCACAAAGGCTTCAACTTTATCTCCATTACAGATAATGCTTATTGATGGTTTTAGATAGATACTGATTTTCATTTTAAGAAGGATCCCATTAATTTTTATACTTTCTAGTGTTTTTCATAGGAATGGGAGTTGTATTTTGTGAAAGGCTATTTTCTGCATCTATGATATAATTATATGTTCTTTGTTATTTTATTATTGATATTCCTAGCATAAATTCCACCTTGTCATAGTGTATGATTTTTGTGATATATTGCTGTAATCTCCTTGATAGTATTTTATTTTAAAATTTTGTGTCAATATTTATTCAGGAAACTAGTTTATACTTTTTTCCTTCTATTTTTACTCCCTGGTTTAGGTATCAAAGCCATATTTGTGTCATAAAAGGAGTCTGGTAGAAATCTCTTTTACTTCTGACCAGTGCCTTCTTTTGTTTGCCCTGTTTTTAACAACCCTACCCTTTTTCTATTATCCCTTTCCTTTACTATTTCCTTATTGGATAAGGTAGGTTTCTATTACCAATTGGGTATGTAGATATTTTTTTTCCTCTTTGAACAAATTTCGATGTGTGAGGTTCAAGCATAATTCACCAACTAAGCCCTATCATTTTCTCCTCCATTGTAAAAGCTCTTTCTTGTGGGCCTCTTTTATGTGAAATCATTTCCCCCATTCTTCTTTTCCCTTCCCCCTTCTCCCAGTGTATCTCTCCTTCTCATATATACATTTTAAAATATATCATCCCAACATGATTTAATCCCTCCTGCACTCTCTTCCTATGGAGAATTATTCTAATGGCTCTATTGATAATAAAGTTCTTAAATGTTTTGTCTAATATCTAACCATGTAGAAAAGCAAACAGTTTAAACTTACTGAGTCCTTTATGATTTCTTTCATGTTTTGCTTTTAATATTTCTCTTGATTACTGCATTGGAAAGTCAGACTTTCTATTCAGGTCTAGTGTTTACATCAGGAATGCTCGGGAAGTTCTCTATTTCATGAAATGTAAATATTTTTCCCCTTGGAAATATTATGTTCACTTTTGCTGGGTAGGTTATTCTTAGTTGTAATCCTAGCTCTTTCACCTTCTGGAATATCCACTTCTTCAGCTTGGGTGATCCTGACTCTGGCTCCACAGTTTGAATGGTTTCTGTATGGCTGCTTGAAATATTTTCTCTTTGGCCTTAGAATTCAACAATTTGGCTCTAATATTCCTGGAAGTTTTAATTTCATGATCTCTTTTAGGAAGTGATTGGTGGATTCTTGTTATTTTTATTTTACCCTCTGCTTCTCAGATTTTGGAGCAGTTTTTCTTGATAATTTCTTGAAATATGATGTCTAGGCTTTTTCTTTGATTATGGCTTTTAGGTATTCTAATCATTATTAAATTATCTCTTCTTGGTTTGTTTTCCAAGTCATTTCTTCTATGATATATTTCACATTTTCTTCTATTATTTTATTCTGTTGACTTGGTTTTATTTTCCCTTGATTTCCATTAGTATTTTTGTGCCTCTTTTTTAACAGGATGTTAATTGTCTTTTCATAATTTTCTTTCTGTGCTTTCATTTCTTTTCTAAATATTTCCTCTATTGCTCTTATTTCAATTTGAAAATCATTTTTAGGTCTTCCAGGAATTCTTGTTGGTCTTGTGTTTAATTCCCACTTTTTCTTTTGAGACTTTGTTTGTAGCCATTTTTACTTCATTATCTTCTTCTGAATTTGTTTCTTCAGCTTCCCTGTCACCATAGTAGCTTTTTATGATCAGATTATTTTGTTATTGTTTGTTCATTTTTCCACCCTCTTTTTTGACTTGAAACTTTATACTAATGTTAGGCTCTGTTCCTGACCTTGGTGGGGAGGGGCATTGTCTCAAGCTTTAGGCTTTTATTGCAATACTCTTTTCAGAGCTATTCCTGGGGGTTTGGAAGGTTTTATTGCTTCCATGGTGATGTGATATGGGGAGAGGTCACTACTCTCTTTATGTGCACTCTGGTATTTACCCAAGAAGTGTCCCTGATCTCTTGAGACTATAATTAATACTAATGCTCTGGGCCCCTCCTCCCTTGGGACTGGAAGTGGTACTGTACCTCAGGGCTCCCATTCCCTCTTGCTGACAAATGTTCCTCTCTGCCCCTGAACTGTCACCCAGAAGTGGTTATAGGCAATGGAGCTGCCAAACACCATCTGGTCCTGTGTCCATTGCTAGCATAGGGGTACCATGTAATCTCTTTTTGACCACTTGCCAGTCCCCTTGCCATCTCTTACTTGAGAATTCCTGAGGGTGCTATTGCTTCTGTCCCTACCACCTAGTCCCATTACTGGTCTTTCATTCACAAGTTCTCTGGGTCAGCCTCCACCCCTGCATTATAAATCTCTCTTTCTGACCTCCTATATTGTCTTGGCTGAAAGAATATCTCTGGGCAGCCAGGTAGCACAGCAAGTAAGAGCACCGGCTCCAGTGTTGGGATGACATGTGGATCAAATTGGGGCTCAGACACTTATTACCCACTCCAAAACACCTGGCCACTTAACCTTGAGCAAGTTACTTAACCCCAATTGCTTAGGGGCGGCCAGGTGGCTCAGCGAGTAAAGCACTGGCTCTAAGTGTCGGGATGACCTGGGTATCAAATCTGGGCTCAGATATTTAGCACCACACCAAGAAATAACTGGCCATGCAACCTTGAGCAAGTTACTTAACCCTGATTGCTTTAAAAAAAAATAATATCTCACTGTAATATTTTGTTGGATCTACCATGCCAAAATTTGACTTGAGGTGTTACTTTAAAGTTGTTTGGAGGAGAATGTTGGGAGAGTTCAGCTGAGTCTTTTCCCTAGTCCACCATCTTGGCATTGTCCCCAAAAGTCCTCTATGATAGACTTTAAATGCCAAATAGAAGATTTTATATATTTGATCCCAAAAGTAATGCAGTAGAGTTTATTGACTAGGGGAAGAAAGGGTGAGATGACTTTGATGGCTGACTGGAGGAAGGATTGGATAATTGGAGAGGGGAGACACTTGAGGGAAACTGACCAACTGGTAGGCTATTGTAGTACAGGCCCAGTTATGCTGTCCTTCTGGAAATTGTACTAAATTCAGCATGTATTATAATGGTGCACTTTATTCTTTGCCTCAGTGGGAAGACTGTTTTCATCTACTGACAATTTCACTAGCTTCCATGTCATTATCTGTGTTATTCTTTTTCAGTGTTCTAATCATTCAGGAGCAGGGCTCTTCACTGCTTCCTGTCCTGTGCAGACTGGAGAATGGAATTGTTTTCTCCACCCACTTTTCAAATCTTGCCAAAACACTTGTTTTCCTTTCTTCTTTTTCTTCTTTCTTTCCCTTTGTTTTTTGTTGCTGATTCAGTTAAGCTAATTGGGTTGAAGCAACAGCTCTTTTGAACAGGTACGCAAGTTGCCTACATGACCACCAGAAACCAGAGCCTCTGTTCCAAGTAGAATCCTTCCTGCCAAGGTATTTGCCACTGAAATGTCAATAGAAACTGCTTTGGTGGCATTCGAAGAAAAGCCACTCGTATTGCTTTTTAGTAAAGCAGTTTGTCAGCTTTCAGAGGGGGCATGCTCCAACAGCTCTTTGAAGAAGAGAAAATGTACCACATCTCCATTTGCTGCAGAAACCGGGGAAGCTTCAGTCATTGTTCTTTTGGTTCTGCATATGGTTTGATTTATGAGCCTTTGTAATTATGTAAACTCTCAAAAAAATGCCCCACAAAAAAAAGGCAGCCTTTTAAAATAAAATCGTACACACACTCAAAAATTTGAAGGAAGTCTGAATTTTTCATCTCAGCTATAGCTTTTTCCTTTCCACTCCCATGGCTACCACCCAGGTTACATTCTAATTAACTCACACCTTGGTAGTAATGAGGATCATAGACCTAGAGTTTACAAAGACCTTAGAGATCATCTATTTCAAACTCTTCATTTATACAAGAGAGAACTGAAGCCCTGGGAAGTTAAATGACTTGCCCAAGGTAATAAATGGCAGAAGTGGGATGTGATTGGATTTCTGACTTTTTTTAAATCTTGCACTTAATAGTCTTCTAACTGTATTTTCTGCTTCTATTCCCTTCTGTTTCCAATTAATCTTTTGCACATCTGTCAAAATAGTCTTCCAAATATAAAGGTCTGATCACATAACGCCTCTGTTGAAAAATCTTCAGTTTCTCTCCTACTGAGTAAAATGTAAAATACTTAGTTTGGCACTTAAATTTTTCCATAATCTGGTTCCAAACTTTCTTTTCTTTACTCTTTATTCCAGATAGACTGCTATATTTAACAGTCACAAATCCACCTTCTCCCACTTCCATACATTTACATACATCATTCTACATGTCTAGAATGGACTCCTTTCCTCCTCATTCTCTCCTTTCTCTTCTACCCAGATATACATTTCTACCTGTTGAAATTCTTCACGTTCTTCAAACCCCAGCACCATTTCTCTAGGATAATAATCCCTGATTACCTCAGCTGAAGTAACCCCTCTTTCATGGAATCCATATTACCATTCAGTTTCATCTCTCACATGACCTTCCATTGTAACTTGGTTTACACTTATTTATTTACAGATCTTATCTATACTACTTAAGAGCAGTTCCTTGAGGGCAGGACCTATATTTGCATACTTTTCAACCTTTGTGTCTCTAGTACCTGGGAGAGAGAATTTCACACAATTGACTTGAATTGTCTCATACAGAGTCAATTTAAGGTAAAAAGTCCAGAAGTTTCAGAAAAGGAAGATGGGTGATTAGAGCAAGGTCAAGCAGAACCATATTTCAAGCATAAATAATCTTTTTAAAGCCTCACTGATTATGTAAAGTTTTCATTTTTAAAAGTTGTGAATATTGTGAAATTTTAGTTGTGAATCCTTTGAAGCTGCTCATTGAGCATTTCCAGATGGCCTGACCATTCAAGGCTATGATAAATTGAGCCTGTTGGGTTAAAAAAAAAGTATTAACCACTTTTTCTTTTCCAGAGGAATAAACTAGAGAAATATAAATAAGAAAATTTCTTTTTTTCCTGACTAGCCCTTTGTAAAATTAAGGTAGGATCAAAGTTCTATGTCCATAAATGACCATTTTTAAGGATGGGAAAAATTTCAGAAGACTATTTTTTCCAAAGAAGAGGGGAAGGAAAAGTTCTCCAAGTTATAGACAAATAATCTTGATGTTAATTCAGGACAAAATTTTAGAATTTATCATTAAATAATAGCTAATAATAGCTTTAAAAATAAAAATCCTTAAATGGTGATTACTAGGAACCATACGGAGGTTCACTAACATTTCCATGCCCTCCCACCCCTAACCCAATTCAGTTGAATAATAAAATTCTACAAACTTTTATTAATTGCCAACTATGTACAAAAAACAGAATACTGAAAGAGAAAAAAAAAGTTGATCCCTGCTCACAATTTATAGTCCATCATGGAAGATAAGGAAATACATACAATTTGGCAAAATGTGTAATGATTAAAGAAGAGTAGTATGAAATAAGATTGGAAAGGTTTGGATTCAAATTGTGCTGTTATTGTCAATGCTTTATATAAACTTAAACTGTGGAGTTGTGACCCACAGTTTAAGAAACCCTGAATGACAGACTAAAGAGTATATATTGTGATAAAAATGGAGAATTTTTTTTTTTATCAGGAGATTGGAAATTCAAATCAGTGGGTGTAAAAAAAAAGAAATGTACAGGTCTGATCTGCCCATTAGGGAGTTTTTTTGGCAATAGTGACCAAGATTATTTGGAAAGGGGAGAGACTACAAGAAAAGAGATGAGTTAAGAAGTGGTAGTGCATAAAAAAAGGTTAGTTATGTGGCTTAGTGGCTAAAGCACTGGACCTGGGCTCAGGAAGACCTGAGTTCAAATTGGACTTCATACACTTATTAGCATCTGTGACCCTAGGAAAGACACTTAATCCTTTTGGCCTCATTTTACTGATCTGTAAAATGAGCCAGAGAAAGAAATTACAAATCACTCTAGTATCTTTGCTAAAAAAATAACCCATATGAGGTCGTGGAGAGTTGGACACAAGTGAAACAACTGAATGACAAAGTCTATAAAAGATGTGATAAAGTTGGTGGTAATGTGAAGGCAGTAACATCTGAGAATTATTGTGAAAGTGAAGCTGACAGAATTTAGCAACTGAAAAGATTTGGGAGTGGAAGAGCTATATGAGTGATAATTACAGGGATTTGAGCCTGGCTAACAAGGACAAGGGTGGCTAACTGGTAGAGTGGATAGAGGGTTGGGTCTAAAATCAGGAAGACTCATTTTTCTGTATTCAAATCTGGCCTCAGATGCTTAATAGTTTTGTGACCCTGGGCATATTACTTAACCCTGTTGGCCTCAGTTTTCTTATCTATAAAATTAGCTGGAGAAGGAAATTGCAAACCACTGCACTATCTTTGCCAAGAAAACCCCAAATAGGGTCACAAAGAGTTGGTCATGACTGAACAGCAACAACAGCAAACAGGAAGAATGATGCTATTCATAGAAATGAGGGAGGGGCAGTGGTTAGGGTGAAGGTAATTAGTTCAGTCAGAGATGTGGTGGTCCAGCAGTTGATCAGGCAATCCACAATTATTTATTAAACATTTAGTGTGTTTTAGTCGTGATACAAAGACATGCAAAATAGTAATAATAAGCCACTGTCCTTATACATACTTCTTTTTAAAATTATATTTAAAAATTTTATTGTATTATTCCCCCTCCTTTTCAGGGGAAGATGAGATAATAATTGTAAGGCATTTAACATATATGCGTATTCTCTTTTGGCAGATGAATTATAATGTGGAGAGATCCAGTTATAAGAAAATGGCAAAATCACAGTGAGATGTGATGAGAAACAGTACTAGACTTGTAGCTATATAAATAGAGAAAAAGAGGGCACATACAAGGGATTTAAAAGATTTGTAAGGACAGAAATGATTAGATTTGGCAATAGATTGGATACATGCAGTGAGTGAGAAGATCAACAATCATGCTGAGGATGGGAGGTTGGGTGACTGGGAGAGAAGTGGTGTGATTGAAAATAATAATGAAATTCTGGAATGGGGAGGGTTGGATGAGGAAGGGTCAGAAGTTCTGTTCTGTCCATGTGTCTGAGATGCCTACATATATCCTGTTTGAGATGTCCAAGAAGCTCTTAGAAATATATGAGTATAGGTCAGCAGAGAAGTGAAAATTGGATATATAGTTTGGGGAATCATCAGCATAGAAATGACAGTTGCACCCATGGGAACTGATAAGGTCATCACGTAAGGTAGCATAGTGCAAAAAGAGAAGAAGACCTTGGCCAGAGTTATATAATTGTGGGCCTGACATGGATGAAGAACCAACAGAAATGTCTGAGAAGGATCAGTTGAACAGAAAGGAGGGAAAGCAGTATCACAAAATCCTAGAGAGGATAGCTGGCAGAAAATGTTAATAGAATACCTCAGGTGAGACATTAGAGACTAGGTCTGGGAGTTGTCGGCATAATGATCACAATTGAAGCCATGAAAATAGATAAGACTGGCTAGAGAGTTTAGAGACAAAGAAAGTGGGGACAAAGCCTGGGAAAATACCCTCACTTAGTCTGCCAGAAAAGGAATATGAATAATTGAAGAAGATGAAGCAAGAGTGGTCATACAGAAGGAGAATCAGGAAATAGCTCTGTCACAGGAAGCTAACAAAGTAAAAATCTGCTCAGGGGTAGGGTGTGACGATTGGCAAAGATCATTAGATGTGCTGTCAGTTTTGGAGAGAAAAATTTCAATAGGGTGATGGCAAAGCCAAAATTTGAACCAGAAAGATTTAATAAGTTTCTGGTTAGTCATATCTGACTCTCCGTGACCCTATTTGGGGTTTTCTTGGCAAAGATACTGAAGTGGTTTGCAATTTCCTCTCCATCTCATCTTACGAGTGAGGAAACTGAGGTAAAAAGGGTTAAGTGAATTGCCCACATATAGGAATCACCATTTAGGAAGGATATTGATAGGCTATTAGAATGAATCTAGAAAATTATGTTCAGGATGGTTTGGGGTCTAGAAATCAGGATTTAAGGAACATTAATTTACAGAAAAAAATTAGGACCTGCAATGTACAAATAAATTCTATGTTTGGTATAAATTTAAATGGGCCACTCTGGCATGTGTGCATATAATTATACTGCATGGTAGAATGTGATATGTGCCATAAGAGAGGCAAATCTTTGAACAAAGATTGAGAGTTTAGAGGAGACAAATAATTTTGAAATTGCCTTTGGAGGCTATCCATGAATTGCAGGGAAAAAAAAATCATTCTTTTTTTTAATACCTACAGTTCATTTCTTGCCGCTTTCCCCCCCTTCAATTTCCTGCAAAAGCCTAACTTATTTGCCTGACTTAGCATTGAGTGACTTGGATAAGTTCTAAAATCCAATTATGCTATCAAAACCCAAATATTGTCCATGATTAAGAGCAGCTAAGATAATTTGCTGCACATCAGAAGAATATTCTAAAAAGAGGAGGTTTTTCCATAATGACCACATCACATGAATAATTTCATAGTTTCTGAAGATGAATACCTCAGAGAGGGAATGTTGATTTGAATGCAAAAGTTCCATGTATCTTTGTTTCTTAAATCACATTCATTTATAGTTACAATCTGTAAAACCTATAGTTAGAGAAACAATGCCCATATGCCCATAGACATTTAATTGAGCAAACTTTGAAGTAGTTCCTCATGTCTGCAAGGCATAGCATTCATTACCTAGCATATAAAGAGCAATCAGTGCATACATTTGTAGCAGTAATTTCTTTATATGGAATGATATCCTTCCAAGGTTAAACAAAGTATTTCTCTCAACCCACTTTGTTTTCTTTGCTTAATGCAGCTTTGTGTATCTAGATCAGTTAAGACAGAAAGTTATTTGGATAATACTGAGAGATGTGTCATTCATTCCTCGCATATACTACAATATGTGCAAGCTAATGTAGGAAAAACTGTCCAGGTTTTCTCCTATGTATGTGAATCTCACATGTTACTCACAGTATCATCAATGTTAGCTATTATTTTTATTATTATTAATTGACACCATTGAATGCCTCTATCATGCAAAGAGTATCTAGAAAAATTAAGTGGAAAGATGTTGCATTTAATTAACTCCTTATACATTAAATGAAAATTATGGGAAAAACTTGGATAAATTCTACTCCATGTGCAAAGTATAGCAATTAAGATATGGTAGAAATATGGTGTTTGAACAGTCAAGTAAAGAGTTTATATTATATTGATGCATAAAAGTGTTCCATCAAATAAACCTTTTACGATAGTGCTTTTCTACTAAACAACCTGGTTGACAATCAGTGAACTAATTAACACAAAATAATGAAATCATGGACAATGGGTAATTAAGAGATAAGAGTTCAAATTCCTTATTTTACAGAAGGTTAAATGGCTTGCCAAAGCCCACACCAGTAGCAAATTGGAATGGAAAGATTCAAACCCAGGCACTCTACTATCAGAACCAACATCTCTTCAGATTCCCCCTGACCAACATATTTATTAAGAGTGCCCTTTGGTGTCATAGGCTTATAAGGTTTTTGCAAATAACATGGGAATCCTACAGTTGTCCTTAGTACCCTACCTGAAATTCTGTTATTGGAGTCCTATATGAAAGATGATGCTGTGATAGTAGCATGTGTCAGGTACTCTAGAATTCCAATAAAGGAAGGCATTAGGAATGGTTTTAGAATAGGGATATCCAGTAATAGAAGAGTATTAAACTCTAAAATGAGCTTGTTCTAAAATATCAATATTTCTGGGATGCAGTCAACCAGTATTTAGGGGGAAATTTATATCTCTAAATGCATTCAATATCAAAAGAGAGAAAGAACAAATCAATGAATTGCTTAAAAAAAAAAGAAACTAGAAAAAGAACAAATTTAAAATCCCCAATTAAATACCAAATTGGAAATCCTAAAAGGCAAAGGAAACTTTAATAAAATTGAAAGTAAGAAAAAATCATTGAATTAATAAATAAAATTAGGAACTGCATTTTTGTTGAAATATATATATATATATATACATAAATCATTGATTAAAAAAGAGGAAAACCAGACTACCAATGTAAAAAATTAAAAGGATAAATGTACTACCCATGAAGATCAAATTAAAAAAACATATTTTCCCAGTTACATATAAGAAACAATTTTAACAATTAAAAAAAAGTTAAATACCAAATTGTTTTGTTCTTTGCTATTCCCCTTCCTTGAGAATCAAAGCAATTTAATACAGATGATATATATATAGTAATTAAAACATTGCCATATTAGCTATGTTGTTAAAAAAAAAGAAAAAGACAAGAAAAATAAAGTTGTTTTTTTTTTAAAGTATGCTTCAATCTGTAGTCTGACTCCATTACTTCTTTCTCTAGAGATGGATAGCATTTTCATCATAAGTCCTTCAGGATTTTCTTGAGTCATTGTATTGCTAAGAATAGCCAAGTCATACAGGTGATCATCATATAGTAGTGCTATTTTTGTGTACAATGTTCTCCTAGCTTTGTTTACTTCATTTTGCATCAGTTCATACAGTCTTCCCAGGCTTTTTTGAGCTCAGCTTAATTGCTATTTTTTTTATGGCATAGTAGTATTCCATCACAATCATACACTACAACTTGATCAGTGATTTCCCAGTTGATGGACATTTCCTCAATTTCTAATACTCTGCCACCACAAAAATAGCTGCTATAAATATTTGTGTGTGTGTGTGTGTGTGTGTGTGTGTCTGTCCCTTTCTTTTTAATTTGGGATACAGACCTTGGAGTGGAATTACTGGGTCAAAGGTTATACACAGTTTTATAGCCCTTTGGGCATAGCTCCAAATTGCTTTCCAGAAAGGATAGATCAATTTGCAACTTCACCAACAGTACATTAATGTCCCATGAAGATGAAATTAAAGCATTATTAGGCATTATTTTGCCTAATTATATGCTAGTAAAACTGACATGTAAGTGAAATGGATGAGTATTTACAAAAATGTAAATTACCCAAATTATCAGGAAAGAAAATAGACTACTTAAATAACCCTATCCTAGAAAAAGAAATTGAATAATCTATAAATGATATCCCTAAGGGGGAAAAAATCCCCAGGACCAGATGGTCTGGTGAATTCTACCAACATTTAAGAAGCAATTAGCCCCAATATTATAAAAACTATTTGAAAAAATAGATAAAGGAGTATTACTAAATTCCTTTTGTGATACAAATATGGTACTGATACCTAAACCAGGGAGAGAAAAAATAAAGAAAAACATGGGCCAATTTCCTTAATGGGTATTGATGCAAAAAACAAAATACTAACAAGGAAATTACAGCAATATATCACAATGATAATACAATATTACCAGGTCAGATTTGTCCCAGTAATGCAGGACTGATTCAATATTATGAAAGCTATCAGCATCATTGACCGTATTAATTTTTTTTTTTTAAAGCAATCGGGGTTAAGTAACTTGCTCAAGGCTACATGGCTAGGTGTTTCTGGGTGGGTGCTAAGTGTCTGAGCCTGGGATTCGATCTCCAGGTGGTCCCGACACTGGAGCCCGGTGCTCTTACTCGCTGTGCTACCTGGCTGCCCCCTACGGTATGAATTTCTTAAACAACAAAAGAATATATATGATTATACCAGTAGATATAGAAAATGGTTTTTGACAAAATAAAACTCTTATTCTTATTAAAAACACTAGAAAGTATAGGAATAAATGGAGACTTTCTTAAAATTACAAGTAGTATCTGGGAGGAGAAAGTAAAGCTGGTAACTTTGCATAGCCCTCTCTCACTTAAATCTAATACTTGCAGTGAATAGAGCACCAGCCCTGGATTCAGGAGGACCTGGGTTCTAGTCTGGCCTCAGACACTTAACACAAAAACTAGCCATGTGACCTTAGGCAAGTCACTTAAACCCCATTGCCCTCCAAAAAGCAAAAAATAAATTTAAAAAAATCCAATACTTGCATATCATGGCATTACCTCCTTGATGGCATGGTCTTCTTCATGAATGAAGGATAAACAGCAAAATAGTATCTAGCAAAAAACAAGAAGAAGCATTATCTATAATGAAAATAAGCTAGAAGTCTTCACAATAAGATCAGGGGTGAAGCAAATTGGTCTGTATTATCACTAGCTTTTATAGTAAGGCAAGAAAAAGACATTGAAGAGAACAAAATAGACAAGAAGGAAACAAAGTTATCACTCTTTGCAGATGATATGATTATATACTTAGAGAATCCTAGAGAATCAAATTGGAAAACAAAAAAAAAAAACTAATTGGAATAGTAATTAACTTTACCAAAGTTCTGGAAATTAAATAAACCCACAGAAATCATTTCTACATATCATCAACAAGAAACATCAGGAAGAGATAGAAAGAGAAATTTCATTTAAAATAATTACAGACATTATAAAACACTTGAGAGACTATGTGCCAAGGCAATCCCAAGAACTATATGAAAACAATTATAAAATGCTCTTCACAAAACTAGATAGATCTAAACAACTGGAGAATTTTAACTGATCATGGGAAGAAGTCAATATAACAAAAAAATCACAATTCTACCTAGATTAATGTACATATTCAGTTCCATACCAATAAAACTACTATAAAAGTCTTTTAGAAGAGTAGAAAAAATAATAACAAAAATCATCTGAAAACACAAAAGGTCAATGATATTGAGGAAATCAATATAAAGAATGTGAAGAGAGGAAGTTTATGAGTACCAGATTCAAATTTTATTATAAGGTAGTAATCATGAAAACAATCAGATATTGACTAAGAAATAAGAATGGTGGATCAGATTAGATAGAACAAATTATGTTATAGTGCATAGTATTTGGGCACCATAGTAATCTGGTGTTTGATAAATCCAAAGATCCAAATTTTGGAGACAAGAATCATCATTTGACAAAAATTATAGAAAACTGAAAAAGACTTCCATAAACTAGGCATAAACCAACATTTCACACTGTATGCCAGAAGGTCAAAAAGTGTCCATGAATTACACATAAAGAGTGATGTCATAAGCAAATTAGGGGAGTATGATTAATTTTACCTCTCAGATCAATAGTTTAGGAAGAGTTTGTGACCAATTGAGACATAGCAAGGATCATTGGAAGTAAAATGGATAATTTTGATTACATGAAATTAAGAAGCTTTCTTTTTTGGAGGGCAATTGGGGTTAAGCAACTTTCCCAAGGCCACAAGGCTAGTTTTTGTGTTAGGTGTGTGAGGCCGGATTTGAACTCAGGTCCTCCTGACTCCAGGGTCAGTGCTCTATTCACTGAGCCACCTAGCTGCCCCAAGAAATTTTTATACAAATAAAATAAATGTAGCCAAAATTAGAAGTAAAGCAAGAAATTGGGAGATTTTTTTTTACAGCAAGTTTCTCTGATAAAGGCCTCATTTCTCAAATATATAGGAAACTGAACCAAATTTATAAAAATAAGAACCATTCTCTAATTGATAAACAGTCAAAGAATATAAACAGGCAGATTTCAAAGGAAGGAATCAAAGCTATCAATACTCAGATAAAAAATGTTTCCAAGTAACTGTGGATTAGAAAATGCAAATTAAAACAACTCTGAGGTACCATTTCATACCTATCAAATTGTGTAACATGACAGAAAAGAAAAATGATGTGAAAAAAAGAGGAGCACTAATGCATTGTTGATAGAATTGTGAACTGCTCCAATCATTCTGCATAACATTTTTGAACTATGCCTAAAGCACTATAAAACTGTGATCTGGTGATACCACTACTAGGTCTACATCTTAAAGAGATTAAGGAAAAGGGGACAGGACCCTACATGTATAAAACTGTTTATAATGGCACTTTTTGTGTTGGCAAAAAATTGGAAATTGAAGGATGCCCATCAGTTGGACAATTTCTGAAGAAAATGTTGAATAGGATTGTGAAGAGGAACTATTATTGCCATAAAAAACAACTAGCAATATGGTTTCAGAAAAACCTGGGAAGACATATATGAATTGGTGCAATGAATTGATACAAGCAAAGTCAGGGGAACATTGCAAAGATGATCAACTGTGAACTTAGCTACTCTGATTAAGACAGTGATCCAAGACAATGCCAAAGGATGCATTATGAAAAATACTATCTATCTCCAGAGACAAATCTGATGAACACAGAATGAAGATTCAAGCATAATTTTTTCACTTTATTTATGCTTCTTGCTATTTTACATTTTTTGTAACCTGGCTAATATGGAAATTTGTTTTATATGACTTCACATGTGTAATTTACATTCTATTGCTTGCCTTCTCAAGGGGTGGAGGTGGAGACAGTTGGCAGAGAATTTGGAAATCAAAAATAATTTTAAAATAATATTTTAAATAAATAAAATTAGCTTGTTCTATCTCATTGTTTATCATCTAAACAAGTTTTTAAAAAGTAAGATAAATGGGCATTATAATTTACTTTACATTTACCCAATGTAACCATAATTTAAATGATATCAGTTAAAATTTAGGACATTGATTAGAAATTGGATATTCAAAATGTGTTTTTGTGAATTAAGCAATTTAGATGCTGGACAAGTCACATTGGGTGGTTAATATTTTCCTTATAAGAGGCAGTGTGGTGTAGTAGAAAAACTCTAGGTTTAGAATCACAAGAGAAGAGTTTAAATTCACTCATGGTGTGACAATCGAAACTTATTTTGTTGTTGTTCTTCACCTGTTTTTAGTCTTGCCCAACTCTTCATGACCTCTTTGGACTTTTTTGGCAAAGATACTAGATTGATTTGCCATTTCTTTTTCCAGTTCATTTTATAGATCAGGAAATTGAGGCTCAAGGTTTACATGACTTGACCAGGGTCACACAGGCATTATGTGCCTGAGGTCAGATTTGAACTCAGATTTTCCTGACGCCAGGCCTAGTATTCTATCTACCTTGTCACATAACCCTGTAAAATGAAGATAATATGGATATCAAATGATATTAACTATAGGCAAAACACTTTGCAAATCATAAACTACTTTGTAATATTTAAGGCATCCTGAAATACCAGTTATACTTTAAAAAATAGTTATTTGAACATTTAAAAAACTTTTGAAGGGACCAATAAGTGCAGTAGAAAATCAGTTCATTAAATTTATTTGAGGATGTGAAATCAGTCATACTGCTAAGTCTGTGTTAGTCCTCAGACTATCTAAAGATAATATTTACAAGATAAAGCTGGGATGGAGAAAATGTTTGTTACAAGTTTATTTGACTTCAGTATGGAATGGAACTTGGTTAAGAGAAGTTTATTTTATTAATCATCAAAAGACTAATTTAGTCTCAGATGTCATTCCATGACACAAATCCAAAGATGATTTATGTAATCAAAGACTGATTGTATTAGAATGGAACCATGTTTTGTTGTATTCTTTTTGGCCAAATTGTAATTCTGAATAGGCTGCTAGGTAGCACAGTGAATAGGGTGCCACACTCACCTTTCTGAGTTCAAATTTGACCTCAAACACATACTAGCTATGTGAACCTGTTAAGTAACTGAACCCTGTTTACTTCAGTTTCCTTATCTGTAAAATAAGCTAGAGAAGGAAATGCCAAGCCATTCCAGTATTTTTATCAAGAAAACCCCAAATCAGGTCACAGAGAGTTGGACATTACTAAATTGACTGAACAACAAATAATTCTGAATGACCCAAGTGTACCTTTTGCCTTTATTTTGATATACTCAGAACAAAGGCTCATGACTCATCTATTCAGTAGTTTTAATATAAGGCAATTATGGTAATACAAAACTAGAATAAAATTACTGTAATAATGTCTCCCCACTTGTTTCTCCTCCTCTAAATATGGAGTCATTATTTGGGCTTTGTGTCTAGAAAGTCAAATTATATTTAATCATACTATGGTAGAGCTATGAGTTGTTTGCATTTATTTTTATTTATTTGGATTTGTCCAGATGAATGATTTCTTTGGTCTGGGGGACTCCCAAGGTGGAAATTCCCTCCTCCAAGGCAGATAGTGAGTTAAAATGAATAGAATGTGTCAGAGGTTGAATTTTAACCAAAATCTTCTTGATATCTAAGAATATCCTTTTGATCACCTTTAATTCTACTACCAATCTATGAGTGATGTATATCAACTTCATTTAACTTTCAAAGTATATAAAAATATAATTTGCATTATGGAGTGAAGAAATTATTCAGTTCCACAGAGCCTGAAATTTAAACAAACTGGTTAGAAAAAAAATCAGTGAACCTTTCTAAACTTAACTTTCATTTAACATTTGGCTAAACATTTTTTGAAATATGTGGTTCAGTTAGTCACTGCAATCCCACTACTCTTTATAGAGATGGTAAATGATTAGCTGAATGGAAAGTTATGGGTCATACTGTTGTTAATTTTCTGCTAACTGGTAGATTGTTTCCACCATGTAGTCTTTAAATTACTAAAGATATGAATTAACATTACCAAGTTTTATTCTGAAGCATCATACATTTATAGGCTTCTGTAGCTCTTTTTGTCTATTTCCTCTTACTGTTAGAAACATATACTCTGATAAATATGTATTTTCATAAAATTCTTCTTAAATTACCATTGAGTAATACTCAAAATTCAGTGAATATGTTTTTTGAGAAAATATAGTACTTGAAGCTATTAAAATTCTGTATAACAGTTCACATTTTATGTTTTACACTACTAAAATGTTGCTAGCCAATGATCTTTATTAGACATTCTTCCACCCGCCATTCCACCTCCCCCTCAAATCATATTCTAGTTCACAGACCCAAAGGTCAATATATTTTCTTACAGAATTTCTCTGATTATGGAAAGCAATTTCCCTTTTTAAAAAGTGTGTTACTATGGTCATTTTAACTCAGTGTGATATCCAGCAAGTTGCAGACTCTTTGATATTCAGATTTTATAGAATCATACAGTATTATGGTAGAAATAATTGTACAAATATTTCTAACCACCTTATTTCTAGATGAGGGAACTGATACCTAGACAGGTTATTACTTATCTGCAGCTAGTACACAAAGCACTTGAGACTCAACCAAGATCTTTTGGCTTAAAATCTAGTGTTTTTTTTTTTTTTTACCTCTCCACCACATAATTTCCCAAATGCCTGGGTAACCCACAGGTTAAATGATTTAGATCTGAAAGTGACCTTGAATATCATCTAGCCCGATCCCTTCATTTTTTAGATAAACTGCTGCAAAAATAAATAAAATAAATAAAATAAATGAAAGGGTTAATAAGTTACTTGGAGTCACACTGGTAATAAATGGCAGAAACAGAGTTTGAACCTAGTTTCTCTAGTGTCACATATAGAAAAAAACAACAACACTTACATAGCTCCTACTTTGTGTCAGGCATTATTGCTAAGCACTTTACAGATATCACCTCACTTGATCTTCACAACAACCATGTGAAGTAGGCACTATTATGTTGCCCATTCTGAAGTTGAGGAAACTGAGACAAACAGAAGTTAAGTGACTTGCACCAGAACACACATCTAGTAAAGGTCTGAGGTTAGATTTGAACTCACCGACCACCCTGAGTTCACCATCATATAGACAGTGAGTTTTTGAAGTAGAACTTAAATCTAAGTATTTTTGACTTGAAGTCTGGTCCTTTGCCCACTATGCCATCTTACTTCTCACAGAGATAAAATTAGATGATGTGTATGATATATTACCCTTCACATTTAGCCTATGCCCAGTTACTCTTTCTGCTTTCCTAGAGGGTGGGTTCTTAAGCTATTTTTATGTCATGGAACCCTTTGGCCATCTGGTAAAACCTGTAGACCTCAGAACAGTGTTTTAAATTCATAATATAAAATATATAAGACCGCAAAGGAAATGAATTGTGTTTAAATGTTATCAAAATTTGAGGGTCAGAGGGAAACAAGTTCACAAACATTAGGTTAAAAGCCTTTTTTCTAGAGAAGTAGGAATTATTTTTCTCTAAAGAACTCACTAATTCTTCCTAAGACAATTGATAATGACAAACTAGTGACACATAAAAACTGTTAAGACACTAGAGTTCTCTTTTCCAGAACTATGGGGTTTTATATCATTAATATTTTAAGGTAAGAATCTCAGTGAAACTTGTAATTGCATCCCTGAAAGACACAGTCCCATGAGGTAAGGGTTAATCGGGCAAGGTGTTTTTTAATCTATCATTGTGTGTCAGTAGAGTCCAAAGTTTCTGATAAAGGTAACAGGGTCTTAATAGTCATATTTCAGGCAACACAGGGCAGTTGTGAGAAGTGAGATGCGACGGAGAATTTTCCTGTACTTAGTTTGAATGGATAGTGGATGATGGTGCCTATTACAAACCAGCAGTGTCATTCTAAGAGTGTTTCCATGGAAACTAATGATATCAGAGGAGAGCAATATCTGAATGTTGTTGGCTAAAATATCTAGCTTAAGTTATAGGATCTCGGATAAAAACTTGACCTCTAAGGAATATGGAAGGACAAAATAGATAAACATTTTCTTCACAGCAGAGAGACGTTTTTAAAATATTATATTGACTCAGTGGTATGTAGTTGATCTTACTGCTTCCTCAAGGACATATTACCATAGAATCTAAGGTGCTACCTTTCTTCATTTGAATAATTTCTTGAATGATGCAAATAGTCACTTGAAAAGGAGAAATTTGTATTGGAAAAAATATTTTTCTGTGGTTATTTTTACCTTTCAAAAAATTCTTGTTTTGAAACACTTTGAGTCCCTTAAAAATAACAACTCACATTTAAAGTGTATAAAGAATTTTCCTCACAACTCTTTCAAGTAGATTGTGCAAACATTATCATCCCCACTTTAAAGGTAAGGAACTGGAGGCACAAAATTAGATAATCTATGTAAAGCTTTATACAAGCCTTGAAACCCTATATAAATGCCAGTAATTAGTAATAAATATCAGGGACTTTTTTTTCTAATTCAAATTGCCCAATTCTAAGGGCACTTTTTATTCTTTATTGAACTCCTTGGATGTGGGAACACAAAATCAGATACCTGGTTAAAAAGTGAAAAATTCAGCCTATCTCTAATTTCCAAATATCAGGTATCATATAACACAGACTGAGCTTTTTTTTTTCATTTTGCCTCTAGAAATTTTGGTTCTATATAAGAATAACCTTTGTTTAGATCTGAGCTTACCTTTCGTTCAGTCTAAGATTGTTTTAAAATGAATGTGTTGGACTATCACTTTCCTGATTTTCATTTAAGTTAGGATATTCTCAGATCGATTTACTATGTCATAATAATAAGAATTTAATATTTATGTGGGGAAATGTGTTCCTAGTTCCTACTTCTTCATTTTTTGTCTCTTTGGAAAAAGGACTTACTTATCTTTAACTCTTCCCATCTTCCAGGCAGTGGGAAACAGATTTCTCCAACTCTAAGCCACAAAAAGTAAGTAAGAAACCCCTTTAGCAGGGAAAGTACCTGGTAGAATGGTGAGGTTCAATGATAGGTTGAAAGAAAGGGAAGGAGGTGGGTGAGTAGCAACTCTAGAGTAAAATCAAAGTAGATGATAGCTGGAGTAGGAATAACTTCAGTCAAAAGAACAGGGAGGGTTTTGTACTCCTCTTTCCCCCTTGCTCTGGATTTAGAATCCTGTTCCAAATACCCATACCTTACCACAAAAGAGAAGTTTAGGGAAGGAGAAGATGGTTCAGGCAGCAGAAGGCTAAGAATAACAGCAAGTAGTGCCGTGGTGAGGAACGGACTGCTACTCATCATTTTGTCCTGGTGACTGGAGGTCAATAGTGCATGATTATTACCTTTACGGTCTTCTAGTTTTGCTTTTTGAAAGTGGTCAGTATAGTAAAGGGACAATACAGTTTTCTATAAATGTTTCTCTCTTTCAGTTTATGAGCAAGAAGCCTTTAGATTTAGAAAATTTGACTTCATTATGAGAATGTGGTTTGCAGATGATCTAGTCACCAGGCAACGCCACATTGTTATATGGCCCCTGTTTCAGATGATTCTTATTACCACAAACATCTGTTTCTGTGATTTTCCAGGACATAAAAGGTAAATGAAAATTATCACTAGGGCCATGCCAGCATTTCCTTTTAGTGCAGTTTACCAAGACATGGATGACAGCACTCAGGAACCATCAGATTAAACCTGAAGAACTTTCCCATTTATCTCTGAAAACATTCCCCCCCCCGCCCTTTCCAGAATAACTGTGTCACGTATACTAAATAAACAAGATGATGAGAATGAGATTTATTTTCATTGTCTGCTCTATGATATACTGTGACTCCAGAATTCTGTTACTATGCTATTGCTCTGAATTTCTTAACAATATAAGAGATGTTATTATTAGACCCACCCCCCCCCCACCCCACTCAGGGGATAAAAAAAAAACTACTTTAGCTCACATTTACCAATGCTACCCTTCTGCCCAAACCCTCAACAGATCTGGTTAATCCTCAGGAATGGGTTTCCAAAAAAAACAAGGAAAGAGGAAATCAATAGGGGGTGGGGATAATAGTAGATACACAATTTTTTGTTGTTGTTGTTCACACTGTCTCTACTAAGTAAATTCTATTAGGCTTGCCTTAATTTTTGTTTATTTTTCTCTTTTTTATGGCCAGTAATTATTTCATGATTTGGGGAATACTTCTCCTTCACTCTATTGTATTTCCTACATGTTCTCATTTTTCATCCATCAAATGGGCAAGAAATATCAAATCCACATCAGTCATTGATTCAGGAGGCCAACTTGAGACAGACAGATAGATAGATAGATGGATGGATGGATGGATGGATAGATAGATAGATAGATAGATACAGCACAGAGAAGGATTAATTAGATGTAAATTAAAAAAAAAAACCCTCACGGTTATATCTGATAACCAACTGCATTTGAATCAGCATTATATGACTTTGAAAAAAGCCAGTATATTGGGATAACTTAAAGGAAATATGGCAAGCAAACTCTGAGAAGTAATTCTTCTATACCTGACATCATAACACCAGAATACATTGAAATCAATGTGGGTATCCAAGATTTTAAAGTAATATGGCAAGAATAAAGTGCCATCAAGAAAAGAGTAGCAAAGATAATTAAAAGAATGGATAATAAATAAGTGGATTTGATACCATTTAGCCCAGATGACTGAAAGTGACTGTTTCTAAGTGTCTGAATAGTTTTAAAGAAAGATACTAGTCAGTTTTTTTCTTGTCTATGGAGAAATTAATGAGAACCTATTGACAAAAAAAATTTCACATGAACATAAGGAAGGAATTTTTGAATGTCAAGGTGATAAAAAACATGAAGCAATTTTATAATTTTGATTACTATAAAATACCATTGGCAATAATAATTTAAAAAAGAAAGCAAACTACCCATCCAGTGGAATACAAAAAAATGAAACTCCATCTTAAATGATTCAGATATTTCTGGATTTCATTCAGTCTTCTTCATTCACTTTCTCTATGACCTTCTGAACATCTTGGCTCCCTACAACCACCATGGCTTGCATCCTGAGTCTGTCTGTCAGTCAGTCTGTCTCTGTTTTTCTCTGTTTCTGTCTGTCTGTCTCTGTGGCTCTGTGTCTCTGTCTCTCTCTATGTCCCTGTCTCTCTGTCTCTGTCTCTCCTCTCTGTCTCTCTGTCTCTCTCTCTCTCTCTCTCTCTGTCTCTGTCTCTGTCTCTCTCTCTCTCTGTCTCTCTCTCTCTCTCTCTCTCTCTCTCTCTCTCTCTGTCTCTGTCTCTCTCTCTGTCTCTGTCTCTGTCTCTCTGTTGATGACTGTCTTATACACCACTATTTCAGAAAAGCCCCAGCTATGTTCCACTTTACATCCTTTTCTGTGACCTCCTCTTCCACAATATCCTCCTCAACCATTCCATTATCTTTTCCTCCTTCTTCCTCTCCCCTCCCTATTTCATAGGGAGGGGAATAACAAACCACAATCCAATCAACTTTGCATTTTTTTTTAATGAAGTGTGTTAGTCTACTTCCCTATAATTTCATTTCACATTCCTGGTACTTGCTAAGCTGAAGTACCCTTTCTGGCCATCATTCTTCTATGGGTCTTTTCTACCTGTATTTGAAGGTAAAATTCACGAGACAGGCAATTGTCTTTGTTTTTATATTTGCGTATACAGCTCTTAATACAATGCTTTGTATATAGTAAGCACTTCATAATTGCCCTTCCATTCATTCATTCATCTCTCATGGTCTCTTCCAGGGCTCAAAATCTTGGACTCTCATCTTTTCTTTTTCCTACCTACAAATTTTTATTAATTCGGGGCACTTTTTAAAAAATTGTAAAATGCTATTAGATTATAAACTTCCCATGATTACGGCCAGTGTACTGTTCTGTATTTCTCCTGGTAGCTAATCTACAGAAAGTACTTAATAAATAATTTTTTTAACTTTTTAGGACTTAACCTATATGCTTAATCATCTAGAACCACAGTATTAGGGACATGAAACCTTTTTAAAAAATAAATAACTAAGATTCTAACATTCAAACATCTGTTTTGAATGATGTAGGCATAGTATTGCTTGAAAAAGGGGTTCTGGAGGTGTGCCAGATGAGATCTGGAGAGAATTTCTAGCTATGTGATTCTTTCATTGGGACATGGCCCCTCAAACTGGGAATATTTTAATATGGCATAAAATCTCATTCATGACTCATTTCTCCTTCTTTTCCATGATCAACTTTCCCACATCTCACAAAAAAACCCCAAGTGAATTTGGATTTCATTTCCCATTGCAAATTAAATTCAGTTTTTAAAAAACTGTAAAAAAAAAAAAAAAAGAATGCTGTATAATATAGCAAAGAACCTAATGGCATTTTTCCAAAATATATTTCCAAAAATATTTTTGGTTTTTAGTAAACTTAATTCCTTTATTAAAGACAGTAATTTAGGCATGGGGAATTTTAATTTGACTACCAGATTTTATCAGAATTATGAATTAGATTGTGATTTTTTTCAATTTACTTAGCCTTGGGATCTGTCCTCTCTTAAATTTCATACTCTCCTAAATTCCACAGACACAATCAAGCAAACAAGTCAACACCCATTTACTAAGCACCTAGCTATATACTAAACAAATAGCAATATATCAGTCACTGTGCTAAGCACTGGGAATACCAAGAGAAGCAAATAGTAAGACAGCCCCTACCCTCAAGGAATTTACATTCTAATGGGGAAAGACAAAACATAAAAGGGAATTGCAAAGGATTGTGTGATGGATTGGGGAAGAAAAGTCAAAAGTCAAAAGGGAAGAATGGAGAGTAGTGAAGAAGTAGATTGAGGCGAAAGGGAGGGAAGTTTGAAGATTCTGGACATAGGAGATTAATAAAAGGAGTGAGTGTTGCTGACTTGAGCTCTTCTTTAAAATATTCTAGAAGGGAATTGAGCAATCAAAGGAAGGGACTGCAGAGGACTCTTTCATGAGGGAAAGATTCTGGAACATGTAGAAGTCTAGAATGTCACAGTTGTGTGGGAACTGGGGAGGAAAGAAGGAGATTTCAGTTCCATGCTACAAGCATTTATTAAGTACCTACTTCATACAAGCTAGTACATAAGGCTTTAAGAATACCAAGGAAAAAAACAAACAAACAAGGACAACAAAAACAGTTCCTGCTTCACAGGGTTTACATGAAACAGAAATAACACAACATGTAGACATTTAAGTAAATAGAAAATAATTTGAGGAAGGAAATATCTGAAAAGTCCCTTCATAATGTTGAGCATGACTCCACTTTTCCCTCCCCCAACTGATCCATGAGCAGGAATTTTAGCCTAGGGTAAAATCCCTGTTGAGTATTTCCCCATCCTTCCCCATCCCCTGTACTCATCAGATATTCCTCATTCTCCCCCATCCCCTACCCCACCAGTATTTCCCCATTCTCCCCCGTCCCCTGCCCCCTGCCTCCCACCAGATCTTCCCCATTTTTCCCCTGATCTTTGTCCATTCTGGGTTCCCTGTCCCTCAGCCTAGGGTTAACTTCGAGCATTTGGGAAATTCAAATATATACCGTCAAATCACTGATTGTAGTCTCGGTTCACGTAACCTGATTATTGGCCTCGTGGAATCATTTTAAAAACCGCACATTGTCCGTGCCAACTCACTCTCTGATCTGGGTATGTGACCCCGGCAGTCCCATGGTAATAAAGTCCACTTACACATTTTAATCTTGGGGATCTTTTGTCTTGTTTCTTTCTGCTCAACAATAAGACATGACACTTTGAAGGAACATAGGTAGAGCTGAGGAA
The DNA here is from genome assembly GCF_028583685.1 of Petaurus breviceps papuanus. Taxonomy (NCBI): domain Eukaryota; kingdom Metazoa; phylum Chordata; class Mammalia; order Diprotodontia; family Petauridae; genus Petaurus; species Petaurus breviceps. Next base: position 10,929,807 of record NW_027187309.1, on the reverse strand, counting down.
GGAGTAAATTCCAGTCACATGAAGACAACTCATGCAAAACATGGAGGTGAAAGATGACATAGCAGTTTTAAGGATCACCAAGCCGGTCCTTCTTACTCCAAGTGTATTGCTCTCTGTCTATTGCAACACCTAGCTGTCTCAAAATAATTTACATATAGGAAACTCTTTTTTCTAGAGTCAGTTCATTACACTTTTGAATAAATATATTAGGGAGTAAGCATTAGGAAGTTTTTCTTATATTTGGAAAAAATTCACCTCTGATACTTCCATTCTCTGATGCTTCTTTTTCTGCCCTTGTAAAGCCAAGCAAAAGCAACTCTCCAGAGGAATGCTACTGTGGATAGCTCTAAGATTTGATCATATAGTATAGTGAACTCTCTATTTATTCAGCAATAAACTAAGGCAAAACATTCACAGAAACCCAAGTACAGCATTCACAATGATATAACAACTTATAACTAAAGTGGCCCCATACTTTTAAACAAAAGACCTCATTCAGTAAGTCTTTAACTCAGTCATCCTTAAGGAGCAATCCTCCTTAAGGAATACAAAGTACAAAGGTCAAAATTTTCCTACCACTAGGTCACATTGTCTTAATCTCTCAGTCAAAAAGTCTTCTTTCTTTTTAATTGAAGATTAGTTTCCAATCATCCTTAATTCAACCATCCTTAAGGGGTACAAGGTACAAAGTACAAAGTTCTTCCACCCCTAGGTCACAGTAAATCATGATCTTGTCAGTCAGCACTAAGTAGCCAAGGAAAGGTCTTGCTCCAAGTTGACTCTCAGATTCCATGTGTTTCCATGGTCCCAGCTTTTGTCTGAATTCAACCAACTGTGACCTGGATTTACAGGTAGGCAGCTCTCAACTCCTCAACCAGCTGCTCAGTCAACTCCTTGTCCAACTCCTCATCCTGTTCCTCGACCAGTTCCCATTCCATGTTGAAGCTCACAGTGTCCAGTTCACCTCAAGTCTTTCACAGTTTCTGTTTCTGGGAAGACAAAGCTTAATAGAGCCAAAACAACATTCATGCACGTTGCTGGCATCATCATCAATTCACTTTCTGCCTGTGAAATCAATATAGACGCACAAACTAGGGCTGAGAAGTCAACACAAATGATCAGGATAGTCCCAGGACCTCTGAAACCCTCCTCCAGGACTTCTGTAAACAGACAACAAGAAAATCCTCTTTCAGGGATTCCAGTAAGGTCCCAGTACAAAGTATCACAAACACAAATCAACACAGACAGAACATTCAAACAGGGCAAGATACCACACGTGTTCTCCTCAGTTCTGCTCTGTCCCAGCTTGTGCTCCTCCTTATATATGGTGGCTCTCCTTCCTGTGCCACCCTTCCTGTTGTATCAACAAGTTCATCCCACCTTCAAATCACAAGGGGCTCAAACACAAGGTGCTAAATACTTAAGTAGCTGAAACAAGGTGCTAAGTACTTCTTTGCTTGCCGTTACAGCCCTGTGGGGCCAAACTGACCAAATCTAATACATTTTTCGTGGGATAACTTTCCAAATTTTTAAAGATAGCTATTATGCCTCTTATAATGTTTCTCAGAGATAGAGATAGTGAGTGGTCCAATTGGGTTGGAACCTACAGCACATGATAGAACATGGCAAGTCCCTGGAAAGTGGGAGGTTAGTATCAGATTGAGAAGGATTAAGTCATTTGAATTTTATTCCAAAGGGAGAAGGGGATAACAAAAGGGATTTGAGGAAAGAATTGATACAATCAGATCTGTACACAGAGAAAACCTGCTAATGGTATGAAGAAAAGATTATTTGAAATTGAAGGCGAAGTGCATGCTCTTTGACTTGTTTGGGTGGGAAGGGGCACATTGTGAATAGAAAACGTGGGGAAAATCCTATGTAGCTTGTGATTATTAAGCCAGCTTTTTGGTATGTAACCTAGCTATAAACTGAGCTACAACTTTGTGAAGTTGGATTACAAACTTGATGAAAGGGACTGTGCCTTGTATTTTGGCTGCAAGTTTCTGTGTCCCATTCTTTAATTTGACTTCTGAGTGTCTGTTATCAAATCTTAGCAAAGACATTGACTTCTTTGGTCTTTTGTTTCCTCAGCTGCAAAATGAAGGGTTTGGATAAGACCTCTAAGATGTCTACCAGATAAACCAGTCAAATATTACTTTCCTGAATTTTGTACATTATCTAGTTGTTTTGAGATTGTCTAGACACAGCCCACGTTTACTTGTAAAAGTATTTCATTTTATTCATATATTCATTTGTAATAGTTATAACTGATGGTTTTAACCTTCCATGTGAGTTTGACATGGATAAACCAAAGCATAAAATAAGAAATTTAGGGATAACACAGAGTATTAGTATAAAGGAGAAGAGGCCATCAGGTATCTTTACCTATTTATGAGAATAAGACACTGAACTCTGACATGTCTGACATGTCTGGAAATGTAAAAGGGGAGATGCCTTGGTTCACAGTTTTCTTTTCCTGATGAAAATCTGAAAATTTATTTTGAGAGATCTTTTCCTCTAAAAAAACTACATTTAAAAAGGTAATTTGTTGCATGAATCCTTGTATCTTCTGAAAGTTACTATCCTGGGCAAGAGATACATTTCAATGTATACTTGTATCAATAGCTGTATCTGATTGTGAAAAATAGAAGAAATCAGGAATATGGAGAAAATGTTGTGTGCTTGAAAATGTACTTAGGAGTCTTAATTTCTTGGATCAACTAGACCATGAAAAATGCCTTAATTGATTAACATTTACTTTTTTAAAAAAATTAAACTACTGAAGTCCTCTCTTAACACAAATGATTTCTGACTTGGTCATTGTAGCTAATACCATATTTGACAATATTTTAACATTTGAGGTTGACTTGAGCACTTGTCTGATGTGAGATGAAGCAAAAGTTTTGGAGGTTACAAATAAATTTGATAATCACTTAAAACTTCTCAGAACACTGTAGTTTTTTTGCTTATTATGTTTTTGGCATACTTGGTATATCATTAGGCTTTTATGTGATATTAATTCAAAAGAAAGGAATTTGTTTTTTAGAGTGGAAAAGTTAAATCTGGCTTTAGTAAATCTCTTCAGTGTTTTGGAAAGATTTATCTTTTAAAATAAAATATCATAAGTTGCCTTAGTTACATACTTACATTTCATGGTTCATATCAAATGGCTCCACGACACCTTCCCTGATCCCACAGCAGGAATTGATCTTTTCCTCCTTAGAATTTCCTTATATTTATTTATTATTTTCCATATTGTATTGCTTATTACTGTTATATATGCATATGTTTCCTTTATTCCGCTGACATAAGTTTCATAAAGAGACTATATGTTATTTTGGTTTTTATGAATTAGTGAATAAATGAAAAATCATTTGTATAAGCAAGCAAGATAGCATAAGGATCTTATGTTTTGTATTTATTTACTTTTAGTTTACAACATTCAGTTCCACAATCCTTTGAGTTCCCTATTTTCTCCCCCTCTTTTTCCTTCCCCCTCCCCCTCCCATGGTAGCATGCAGTCTGATATAGGTTCTACAAATACCTTCATATTCAACATTAGTCAAGTTGTAAGGAAGAGTTATAACCAATGGAGTGAACAATGAGAAAGAAGGAATGAAACAAAACAAAACACAAAAGAGAGAGAGCAAGTAGTTTACTTCAGTCTGCATTCAGACTCTGTAGTTCTTTTCTCTGAATGTGGATAGCCCTTTTCCTCATGAGTCTTTTGGAGTTGTCTTGTAACTTTACATTGCTGGGAGGAGCCCAGTCCATTGAAGTTAGTCATCATACATACATTGTGTCTGTGATTGTGTACAGATTTCTCTTCTTCTTGCTCAGCATCAGTTTATATAAGGCTCTCCAGGTTATTATGAAGTCCGTCTGCTCCTCATTTCTTATAGCACAATAGCATTCCATTACATTCATATACTGCAACTTGTTTAGCCATTTCCCAATTGATTGGAATCCCCTTGGTTTTCAATTCTTTGCCACCACAAAAAGAGCTGCTATAAACATTTTTGTACATATGAGTCATGCTTCCATTTGTATGATCTCTTTTGGATATGATACTAGAAGTGGTATTACTGGGCAAAGGGTATTCACATTTTTATTGTCCTTTAGGCATAGAGGAACTTATATTCTTACTGGGGAAGACAATACATGTAGGAGAGCAAGAGTTGGAAGGAGGAGGCAGGGGAAAGTGGCTTGGAGATGGCCAGGAAGTGACATGGTGGGTCAGGGACTGAGCAAGATAAAGTAAAGTTCACTAGTCAGGACACAGAGTCCCAGGTCCTGGAATCAGATTCCAGTGGGAGGAGGCCAAGTGGGAGGCAGCATGGTTAGTAGATAGATGGCTGTTAAGTGGGTGTTGTTATATATAAATACACCCTAGTCATCATCCTTTGTCTCTATTATGGTTACCATAACACACCACCCTTCCTTTCAAAAATTGGCAAAGTGACTGAAGATGCCTCAAAATACCAAAGAAATTTTTGCAATGTAATCAAACATCACAGGTCATTGGTTTGGAAATTGTAATCTACTCCATCTTCATGATTCTGCACAGAGCCACTCTTGAATCATCCTGGACAAAGCAATCATAACTCTTTTTCTTCCTGGTGCTAGGAATCCTTTTTCCCTTTCCTAGACTTCCCATCACATTTGCTTCTGGGTATGGCATAGCCAATGGAAGAGTCACCTTCTTGCTAAAATAATATAGTATCTTATCTACTGTATTGATTTGTGCTGGGCTGACTGGGCCAAGAAAGTTACTCCTCAGGGCTGGCTTCTTAATGGACAATACTCCCCTTGGTCCTGTCAAGATTCTTCTGCCAGCCCCAGTTAAGTCTTGTGAGTCTCTCTACAATTTGAAGATCACAAGGTTGTAACCTGAACATTTAATCTCTAGACACTTATTCGCCCAAGATCAGAAAAGAATAAACACAAAAAGAGAAAAGAAGCAAAAGTACCGTGCATTCTTGGACACGTGGCAACTGGTGAGAGATAGATCCCAATACTCCTGCTCTACTTGGAGGCCCATAGCAATTTTTTACTTGAAGGGTGATAAAATATCCTTGAAACACCTAACATATGCTCAGTAAATATTTCCTGAATGAATGAGTAATCTCTTGTAATAACTTTAGCAATAGAAAATTATAAAAGAATTCAAATTTCTTTATAAATTTATAGCTAGTACCTTCTAAATGTTTGGCTGCCACTTTCATCTGACTATAGCATTATATCCGAGAGCTACTTCATGTTTTCCCAAAGCCACCATTCTCTCTAGGGAATGGGTTTACGATTAGTCGTGATAACAGATTAGGGTATGAATGATCATGACGTGAAAGATTTTGGCCATATACAGTTCTTATGGTCTTTAACCCTTTCTGAAGGTACTGAAACAGATGAACTTGGATGCAGTCTGCTGTCAATCCCTGCTCATCATGATTTACCAGTTTCCTAATTAGCACATTATCCTCATGTATCTGCCATCCTGTCCAGGAATTCCTAATCACAAAAAAAAGTTAGAGACCTATGATTTAGGACTGAGATACCCAAGCTCTATGCCATATCCAAAGGCAGCTTGCTATAGTTGATAGAACTTTGGATTTGGAATCAGGAAGATCTAAGGTGGTATGATGCTCTTAAAACTTAGTAACTATGTAATACTGGACATAACACTTGCCATCTCTCAGCTGCAGTTTTCATATTTATAAATGGAAGTAATAATAGTACTTATCTCACAAGATATGAGGATCATATAAATATTTTGCCAAACTTAAAGTGCCATATGAATGTTAGTTGTTATATATGTTATTATATCTAGTGTTCTACACACTCACACACCCATATTCTTTTTCTTTTTTTCCTTTTTTTTTTTTGAAGGACAATTAGGGTTAAGTGACTTGCTCAAAGTCACATGGCTAGTAAGTGTGTTAAGTGTCTCAGTCCGGATTTGAACTCAGGACCTCCTGACTCCAGGGCCAGTACTCTATTTGCTGTGCCACCTAGACGCCCATATGTGTGTGTATGTGTATGCATGTATATATGTATGTATGTATATATATATATATATGTATATATATATATTCTTATTCATCAAAACAGCTAAGGTCAGTGTTTGTGAATACTTGGACATTAAAAAAGACTACCTAGCACTGGAAAAGATTGGAAATCACTAGGCTATGGCTTACCAGTCATGTGCTCAATCTTGAAGATAATATTTGACTTAATACTCTCTCTAATCACCTTAGCCTGAGGACTCATATGACTCTGAATCTCTTAGAATCATAGACTTTCTGTACTGAAAGCAGCATTAGGGATAATTTAGGCCAATTTTCTCATTATATAGATGAAGAAACTGAGAACTAGAGTGATTAGGTGATTTGCCTGAGGTAACAGGATTGTCTGAGACTACTGCAGAAATCTTGCTCCATTTATACTGGTCCGTTGTGGATGTTTTAGAGAGTTTAGAGTTCCACAAAAGATGCAAACCACCAAATACTGTTAAAACACAAAAGATCTTTTATGTTCTATGCATTTTACCTACCTTACTCAAAGGAAATAGCTTAACTTTAGTCACAGAGGCATAAGAATGGAAAGAAAGGATAATCTTTAGGTCATGGTCACCAAGAAGGACAAGTATACAACCAGTCTCCAGAAAGATCAAGTGATATAGGATTCTGGCTTTGAATAAAACTATATTTTTGGCAGGAGGTAGAAGCAGACAGATGATGCAGGTAAGAGGTATATTTCTGCCTTGGAACCTGGGCTGACCAGGAACATACCATGATATTGAAGAGAACCAGGTATTCTATAAGGAGAGGTTGGATCTTTTTCAAGGTTATATTATTGGGAACCTACATATCATAGACAGTAAGATGTTTGTGAAGTTCTTGAAAAGAACCATGGAAGGTTCCTAGAGGTTTCTAGAAGACATAAGTTGGCTAAGCAGGAGAGGCTATATGTCAAGGACAGAGAAAACTTGCTGAAGAAAAACTGGTGTAAAATAGAGGGTTTGTTTGGTTTTTTTTTGGAAAATTCTACCATTATTTTACTTCTATGAACTGAAGTTGACCCTTATTTACCACAACATAAATGTATAATAAATGACATCCTTTTTTTTCTTTTTCCTTTACTTTTTTAAAACCTTCACAAGACTGTGCACATTTCTAGAATTAATTTCTCCCATTTTGTTCTACCTTATTTTCCACAGTTCTACCTTAGTATTTTCCTTCAGATTTACATCTTATATTTGACTATGAGTTCAAGTTTGAGTATATATCATAGAATATATTCCCCCAAACTAACCTTAAACCTAGCTACCCATAACTTTATACCACTCGAGTCATGTGGGAGGTACAGAAATTTTTCAACTTCATACTTGAATATGTGATTATTACCATTTTTGGATGCATCTAAGGCTCTTAGTGTTCACCAACTGAAGTTCCTGGCGGCCTGAAAGGTTCCCACAGCCAAAACACAGGCTTGCAGATTTAGAAGCTGTTATTGAAAATTTGGCCCCAAACACATGTTAAGTCCCTTTTCTGAATGCATCAAGACTTTGAAACACTAGATAATTGCATCTTTAGCACTGTTTCTGTCAAGATTATATAACAGTCACAATCAGTATTTAAAATATTTTTTATAGTACTTATCCTATGTGATTTTTCTAATGGGATGAATTATTGCTAGAAAGTAAATGTGCCTACAAATAACATCAGTTCATCCAAACAAATGCAAAACAACAAGAAAGAAATTACCAAAACATTGTTGCTTTGCCTTTCTTGAGCCATAGATACTTTAAGTATGTGGAGAAATTGTGGATTAAAAGATTATATTAGCTTCAGTAAGGTACAAATGTTCCCATTGTTAGGTTGTATATAAATTCATGGAAAGACTGAAACATTTAGAGAAACAAAAATGGAACTGACTAAAAAAGGTAAGTGTCTAATTCACATTGAAAAAGTCAACAAATATTTTATAGTTCTGATTGGACAAAAAATGTTCTCAAAATCTTTAATTTTAGAGTGTAAAAATCACATTGTTTAAATAATTTTGTAAAGACAGATTAAAACAGTTTTCATAATTCTTCTTTGATATCAGATATGTATTAAAATTAGAAAGTATTTATGTAATAAAACCACTAAGCTACTTTGGCCACCTATATAGAATCTAATACAGATAAAATTTTAAAAATGCCCTTAGTAAAGATGGATGAAGTTACATAACTTCTTAGAAACAAGTGAATGTACCAAGAAATTTAACATTTTGGAAACCTAGAAATAATTTTTCTCTTTGTGTCAAAACCAGGTATTCACAGAATTTCATTTCAATCTATGATAGAAAAATCCTTTCTTTTGCCCTTCATATTTTGATGACTTAAGCATGAGTTCATTGATTAATCTCTTCATAATAGCTAATGGCTAACATAAATATAGCACTTACTATGTGCCAGTCACTATGCTAACTGCTTTATGATTATTATCTCATTTAATCTTCACAGCATCCCTGGGAGGTAGGTGCTGTTATTATCCCCATTTTACAGATAGGGAAACTGAGGCAAAAAGAGGTTATGTAATTTGCTTAGGGTCACACATCCAGTCAGTGTCTGAGGCCAAATTTGAACTCAGACCTTCTTGACTCCAAGTCCATCCCTCTATCCACTGAGTCACTGTAGCAGCAAGCACCCCAAGCGTCCCCAGGGTTTGCTGCCAACACAGGTTCTTGGATCTGCTTTGTTAAAGGAAAGCAACTCAAAAAGGGTTAACAAGTTTACTTTAATCAGTCAAATATGTATCGTTTACCTAGTTCAGGGGAAAAAGGTCAGCACCCCGAACTTCAGAATATACAGACAGAATTCTCAAGACAGAGAAACAGATCAAGTAGACAGTTTTCCAAACTGTCCAACCATTACATCCATACCAAATCAACATCTGGGTTTCAAAGCCAGGGGCTCTCAACAATGGCTTCCCAGAGTCTCATCTGACCAAATCACAGAATACTTCTCAAAGTGAGCCCCTGTAATGTAATGCCAAAAGAAGGCAACTTCCCAGGTTCAAAATACCAGCATAGGTGCTCTCTATTTTATTCAGTGACCAACCAAGAACAGAGAAGATTAAAACATGACATCATTCAAAATACAGCATTTACTAAGTGTGATTAAATAATCTCCAAGTACTACCCCACCCCAGGACCTTCCAATCATTCAATCAATTACAAAGTCTCTGTTCTAAATACTTCTCCACCCCTAGGCTATACCTTAATTAAGTCCACCACAAAGCCCCTCTTCTCAAATGGAGATTAGTTTCCAAACATAAGGTCAAAAGTTCCCCACCCCTGGATCACAATTGAATCTACCCCAGAGTTACATCAAGTTTAAACACAGCACTTAATACCCAAATGGAGGTCTTTTCTTCATCTTGACACGAGGCAAGTTCTCAGCAATCTTAGTTCCTGGGGAGACAAGGCTTAGCAAGGCCATAAGATACATTGCCAGTCCCTTCATGAATTTGTCCTCTGTCTGTAGAACAGCCCTAGAACCCCTGAACACATTAGCAAAGCCCTCTCCCAGGATTTCTGTAAACATACAACAAGAAAATCCTTCTTCAGGGCTTCTGAACCAACAGAAAGGCTCCCAGACCCTGCAACAACAGCACTGTCCTTCACCAGTGGACAGTATTCATTCTGTCTGCAGGACAGTCTCCAGACCCCTGCAACAACAGCACTGTCCTTCACCAGTGGACAGTATTCACTCTCTGTCTGCAGGACAGTCTCAGGGCTTCTTAGCGAACAGCCAGGTTCCAGGACTTCTTCAACAAAAGGACTGTCTTTCACCAGTGGACAAATCTGGGAAAACAACATCAAAACAGACAGACAAAGTACCAGCAAAACAGCCATGTCTCCTCAGTCCTTGGCAGCTCAGGGGGCAGGTCTCCAAAGTCCAGGGCAATTCAAAGCGGCCACCAGCAATTCTCTTAGTCTCTCTCTCTCCACGAGGTGCTGCTTCCAAAAAAATCTTCCACCTCTCTCTAGTGTCTCTCCAAATCTACCTCACCAGCTCCTCCCAGTTCAGGACTTTCTTTTCACATCAACAAGCCCATCCCACAGGTGGGATTAACAAACTCTGGGTTTTAACACAATCAATTTGAAAACCAAGCCAATACAGGGGAATCTTTAATTGCCATTACTATCACAGCCCCCAAAACAAAGCTACACATCAGGGCTTATATAGCCTTTTCCTGGCTCAGAGAATGTTAACAACCTTATTGACTCAATGCACAATCAAAAAGTATCTACTGAAAAACAAGCCTCCCACCCCAGGCTCCAGGTGTACTTTAGCCTAGGGGCAGGGAAGATCTTAAAAATTTACATTCCCATTACAGTCACCTACTGTTCTAATTTCCTAACTTGTGTAATTCTTGTTCATATATCTGAAAAATACCGTAAATTTTTTTTCTAAATTCAATAATCATATTATCTCAGTTATGTACAAAATACTTTGCCTAGATGCTGGGAATACAAAAATGAAAAGACAGACATGCTTTGTTTTTATGGATGAAATAATAATCAGACAGGTATAATGCACTGAACACAGTGCCAGTACCCATAAAGGAATGTACTTGGAATCCTTTAGGAAAAACTGAGGGAGAACAGAATCTACATGTTCTTCCTCTAAGTCATGTCCTTAGATTGGACTCTGAGAATTTAAAAAATATTTTGATGAGTTCTGTTTTAATATAATTGGTTTCCTTTGTAATCATAAGCATTTTATTTTATGTTTTTAAAACACTGCCATGAGAAGGGGTTTGTAAGCTTAAACTCGACCTCCAAAGGGGTCCATGATACAAAAACAATAAGGACCTTTGCTTTAAGTATTTTAATCCATTGAGAGAACAAATGCATTACTTGAACTGCTCATCTTTTTTTTTCTCTCCTTACCATATACCCGATTCACTTTTTATCTGGTCACAGACATCTAATGTTTTTAATGTGACTCATCAGGTAAAAATCATCATTGGTAACATGCTGTAGCCTCCTTAGGCTTGCCATGCATATTTGCCTCTTTCTTTAGTTTATTTGTAATAATGATTCTTCCAGAATCATGGCATTTCATAATTTATAATATCATTGGGAAAATGTGCTGGTATTAAGGAGATCAACGTTTCTGGCAGTGGGCTATTTGGGATCACTGAAAGTAATGTATGGTTATCTAAATAAAATCCAATCTGATTTCAAGTAATCAGTCAATCAGAAATCATTTATTAAGTACTTAATGTGTACTAGACACTCTTCTAAGTGCTACTAGGAATTAAACATACAAAGAAAGAAATAATCCCTAATCTCAAGGAGTTTGCATTCTGTTGGGAGAAACAAGTACACACATATATGCATATATACATACACATATACATTCTATACATATACAAAAATCTATTATATATGTACAGAATAAAAACAAAAAATACATGAATACAAAGTAAATAATACTATAAAGATAGAGCATTATTAAGGGTTTATTGTGTTCTAGATAACAGTATCTTTTGGAAGATTGAAAGGAGAACAGATAGGAAAGGCTTTGTATAGACAATAGTGCTTGAGTTGCATTTTGGATAGAAAATAGGGATGCTGTGACCTCCTCAATCTTGTTCAATTCCATGTCCCATCTAAAGCAGAGATATCAAATTTAAAACAGAATTAGATCCCTGCTGGTCACATATTGACTTAAAAACTACAAATTAACACCATCTTTTTAGTTTAGTATTTTTATTTATTTTGTGAAACATTTCCTAATTACTGATTTAACTGTACTAAGGAGGCCAGTGAGTCTGACAAAGCATCTGTACAAGGTATAACTCATATATAATATGACCATCTGACCCATTAAGCAGCATACTATAGTAATAACAAAAATATTTTTATTCACTTCATTTTTCTACTAAAATTTTTGGACAAATTTTTCTCTCTCTCACTGAATTTTCTTGAAGTCAGTGTGCAGTATTTCAAGACTTATTGTCATTAACATCACAAAATTCTTTGTAAACCTTAAAGTACTAAGTAAATGAGACTTACTGTTATTACAAGTTCTTAATGTCACCTGTAAATAGAAGCATTTGTAGAATCTAGCTATCATTAAAAAGTTCTTCTTTCATTTGGAATCTGTAGAGCACTGTCAGTGTCATTGATTAACAACCTAAATGATAATGGTTCCATATTTTATGCTACTTAATTTCATTATTCTTGTGAGTTGCTAAACATTTTTTCCTTATCTGCACATCTAAAAGACTGTTGAATAATTTTAATTTGTGCATGGGATATACTTTGAGGAGAGCCTTCAAGGAAATGCTTTCTTTTGTTACATCTAATTATTATTTGTAGTCACATTTCTTTTAAAATAACTACAATATTTTGGAATGTACCTGACAAAACACATAAAGGAACTATATAAATATAACTATACAACACTCTACTCAAATTCAGACTTAAATAATTGAAGAAATATTAATTGCTCATTGGTAGGTTGAGCGAATATAATAAAAGTTAACAATGTAGTATACATGAATTTATTTGTGCCACATCAATCAATCTTTCAAAGGATTATTTTATAAAGATAGAATAAATAATGATGAAATTCATCTACAGGAATGATAGGTCACGGATCTCAAGAGAAACAATTTTTTAAAATGTGAAGAGATTCTAGAAGTACCTAATCTCAGAGTACAAAGCAGTAATCATCAAAATGATTTGGCACTAATTTTAAAATAGAGAATTTAATCAGTGGAACAGATTAAATATGCAATATAGAAAAGCAAATGAACAGAGTAACCTAGTGTTTGATAAAGACAAACACCCCAAATCCTTGAGTAAGAGCTAACTATTCATCAAAAAATACTGGGAAAATTGGAATGTAGTCTGGTGGAAACCATGTATAGATTAGCATCTTACACCATATAACAAAATAGGCTTAATAAGCATTGTCATAATGAGCACATTTTTTAGATTTGTGGAAAGGAGAAGACTTTATGACCAAAGGATAGAAAGGAACACAGAAGACAAAATAGACAATTTTGATTATGTAAAATTTAAAAGCTGTTGCATAAACAATACTAATGCAGTTACAATTATAAGAGAAGTAGGTACCCGAGGAAAAAAAATATAGCAAGGTTCTCTGATAAAGGTCCCATTTCCAAGATATACTTAGAACTGATTCAATCTTAAAATACCAAATTGATAAATGATCAAAGGATTTTAAAAGGCATTTTTCAGAAGAAGAAATCCAAACAATCAATAGATATATAAAAAATGCTCCAAATCACTAATGTCTATAGACATTTAAATTGAAGTAATTTGGGGGTTTTACTTTATACACATTAGATTTTCAAAGTTGACAAAAAAACAAAATGACAATTGTCAGAAAGTCTGTGGGAAAGCAAATCTATTAATGTAAAGTTTAATTCTAGGAAGCAATTTGTAATTCTACCCCAACAGTAACTAAACTGTGCATATTCTTTGATACACCAATACTGCTGTCCTAAGGTGGTGACCAAGAAAATAGTAATTCTTGTTGTGGTGTTAGAAACCTGGAAACTAATGGATCTACCATCATTTGGGTAATACCTGAACAAGTCATGACTCATGAAATACTGTTGTGCTATAAGAAATGAAGCAGGGGATTGTTACATAGAAAGCTGGGAAGACTCATCTGAATTGATGGAGAACAAAATGGGTAGAACCCAGAGAAGAATTTATACATAATGACATAACACATCTCCCCTTAATCTTAATTTTACCATTGAATGATATTAGGAAAGCCAAATTTAGTTCTATAATAATTTTAGTCTGTTATTTCTTTGATTTTGAGGCTGAAAATTTTCAAAAATCTTTTATATCAATAGTGGAATCTCTTCACTGATGCAGATTACAATAGTTTTGGCTGAAAAAAGTTGTCATACTGGCTTAATCTCTATGAATTTGTGTGGGCTTAGTTGGATTTAGGGTTACAACAATAGTTTGTTTCTGTCCACAAATTCAGAGCCTTTCTAGCAATGTCAGACCTGCCAGAGGTGGCGTTCTACTAAAGTAGCATTTGAGACCTGAGTGTTAGTCTGATACTGAGCAAAGGCATCAAAAGACCTTAATGGAAGATACATTATTGTTATAAAAGAAGTTTTTAAAATTCTTTTCCCTTTTAAGAAGAGAATCTATTTTAAAAGGCATCATCGCTGAGCTAGTACTTGGGTACCAATCTCCTTAATAGTTTATTCATACTGAAGCAGTTTAAAGGACTCTTGGCCACATCTCTTTTTTCTCCAGCTGTTTTCTCCTCATTTTAGGTTGTATAACCTATTTGCTATTTCTCTATGTGTATGTGTTTATATTAAAAAAAAACTTCACCAAATCAAAAGAATTTTAAAAATATTATTTAAATGTATGGTTTTTCAGAAGTTTTAAAGTTTTCTATATTTCATTCTTAGAAGTATCTGGGGGAGGCCAGGTGGCTCAGCGAGTAAGAGCACCGGCTCCAGTGTCGGGATGACCCGGGGATCAAATCCGGGCTCATATACTTAGCACCACACCCAGAAATAACTGGCCATGTAACCTTGAGCAAGTTACTTAACCCTGATTGCTAAAAAAGAAAAAGAAAAAAAGAAGTATCTGGAGGTAGGCCAAATGCTTCCTCCCTTTTTATTTATTTATTTTTTTTTACCAATGATATGCTAAACTCAGGAAGTCATTAGTGATATTTAGGTTAATGCATGTAATAGCTATTGATACCATGTTGTTGTTTTTTAGATGATTCAGGTTTTAAAAATCTGTGTCCATGTTGACATCATCCACTCTCTTTAATGCTAGCATCTTCCCTCTGCCAATTATCTACAGCTGATGCTGTATTTAGCTTGTTTGCGCATAGCTGGTTGAATGTTGTCTCCTTTAGACTGTGACTTCCTTGAGAGCTCAAATTATCTTACCTTTCCCAATATCCCCAGGACTGAACTCAGTGCTTGGCACATAGTTGTGTTTTTTTTAATCCTTATTGAATAATTGACACTAACAACATTGCAAATAGGAAAAAAAACTTTGAAAGATTTTAGAGTTCTGATCAATGCAGTGGCTTGCCACTATTCCAAAATATTCATGGTGACACATGATTTTCACCTCCTCACAGATGGGTGATGGACTCAGGGTGCATGTGAAAAATGTACATATATACAAATGTGTGTCTGTTTTGGATACAGCAGTTGTGGAAATTAAATTTTCCTTGACTATCTATATTTGTTACATGGGTATCATTTTTCTTTTTTCTTTATCCCATGGCAGAGATAAAGGGGAGAAAATGATAGCAAGAGGGGGAAAAAAAAAGATTTTTTGTTAATTGAAAAACAGAAAACTCAACAGTAGATGTAAGGAAAATTAATTTTCTATTTATTTCTTAGTTAACTGTGTGACTATAAAAAAGATGTAGAAAATAACTTGCCAAAACTTACCTTTCTCTTCCTATACTTTCATCTTGGGCACTTCAAACATATATTTATAAAATTTTCCTAAATATTTCATTTTAATGAGAAAACATTTATATTTTTAGTTTGTGAATAAACATTTGTAAAGATCTGCTATGCACCAGGGATGTGCTAAGTACTTTACAAATATTTATTTTATCCTCAAAACAATTTTTAAATAAGTGCTATTATTATCCTCATTTTATATATGAAGCAACCAGGACAGACAGATGTTAAGAGCCTTGTCCAGGGTCAAATAGCTAGCATATGGGACTGGATCTGAACTCAGGTTTTTCTGACTCCGGGCCTGGCATTCTAACCACTGTACCATCTACCAAACTGTAAGTGCTTGGAAGATCTGTTCTATCTGTTTCACATAGGATGATGTCTTGGCTGTGTCTCACATAAAACTGTTAACTGAATGGTTTCTCTTCATTTTTTGTCATTGTTTGTGAAACTGGATTTCTCACAATGTTCCATAATCCTGAATAGGGGAAGCTCAGTCCAATGCTGGGTTGGACTAGGTTGCTTCCTTAATCTCTTCCAACTTTGTATTGTAGAATTTTGTAATTCTGTGATGTGACTGATGCAAAATAATTATTACAGCTTTGGATGAATCAAAGACCCCAGCAAACACCTTTGTCCTTATCCTGAATAAAAAGGGACATTTTCTTAAGTACTTACAATTTAAAATTTCTTTTGACTAAATCAGTGCTTTGATATAGAAAGGAGAAATGGATCACAAGATTCCAAATAAATGCATGTATTCTCTGGCCAAAATTGTAGCTACAATAAAAAAAAATGAGTTTCCATTTGTTGTTTGGTTGTGCCCAACTCTTTTTGACCCCGTGGACCAAACGAAGCCAGGCCCTCCTGTTCTCCACTGTCTCCCAATGTCTTTGCAAATTCATGTTTGTTGTTTTCATGGCATTATCCATCTCATCCTCTACTGTGCCCTTTTCCTTTTGCCTTCAATCTTTCTCAGCTTGAGGGTTTTTTTTCCAGTGAGTCCTGTCTTCTCATTATGTTGCCAAAGAATTTAACCTTCAGCTTCAGTATTTGACCTTCCAGTGAATAGTGTGAATTAATTTCTTTAAATTCCCCATAATGACTTAAATCATTTGATACTTGAGAATGTCTTCTTGAAGCTCTCATACATATGAATATGTATACATATTTATGCATATATATGTATCTATATGAAGATGATAGAAGAGAAAAAGAGCACATGGTAGCCATAAAATCACAGTTGACTTTTTTAGAGCCCTTTGAATGTGACAAGTTATTATCATTGCCTTGTGCTCTTCCCTATGTGGTTCTTAACTGTTTGTTCTTACTTCATGACCTGACTTTGATCCAGTACTATATTTTACAACTCTCTATCCACATCTCAGGACTGGCTACCTTCAGGAACTTTTTTTAGTTCGACTTAAAGAATGGCCAGCTGTTTGTCCTTTGAGATCATAACTTAAAACCAGATTTTTCCCCCACTTCAACCTGGTTTCTTCTGTGTCTCCAGACTTGTTAATGGTTGTTAAGGTTAAAATAAGTCCCTGTCCCAGCACATACCTGATACCTTGTAGGCTCAGGGAGAGTACTTTTATTCAACAGCTTTTTACTGGATATTGGAACTCTGATTTTTAAAAGACCAGAGGAGAAAGTATTCTACCCTCTCCTACATGTAACTCCAAAATTCTTTACAACTGATTTGATTCAGGATTAATTAATCTTCCTCCTTCTTCTCCCTAAATTTGTAAACCTTAGGATAGATTAATCATCTGAAGTCTTTCACTTGGCGAAATGGACAATTAGATTCTACTTAACCTCTAGGTGGATAGGTTATCAAACATTCTAATCCAGTCTTAGACACTTGGTAACTAAGTGATCTTATACAAATCATTTAACCTCCTTCAATTTCTTCATCTGCAAAATGGGGATAAAAATAGAACTACTTCCCATGGTCATTGTAAGGATCAAATCAATAAATATTCAATGCCTACTATGTTCCATGCACTGTGCTAAGTACTATGGATACAAAAAGAGGCAAAACACATTCCCAGCCCTCAAGGAGAGATAATATTTTTAAAGTGCCATGTAAAAGCTAGCTAGCTATTAGTGTCTAGCTGTTGTCAACATTCATATAACCCTTTAGTGCACTTTTCCTTATTTTTCTTTCTGAAAGATATTTAATTTCCTTTTGCCAAACTAGAAATCTGGACCAATTATTATTTCAATATTTTACTACAAATCCAAAATTTCATCCAATTTATTTTCCTAAATAGTTTAAAAATTAAATATTGTCCTTCCAACTTTTCCATGATTAATTAATCAATCTGTAAACATTCATTAAGTGCCTACTATATGCTGAGCACTGTGTTAAGATCTGGGGATACAAATAGAGGCAGAAAATAGTCCTTGCCCTCAAGGGGCTTATACTCTAATGAGAGAGACAACAAGCAAACAAATATAAACAAAGCAAAGTATATATAGCATAAGTAGAAAATAATTAGAAAATGGAAGGCATTGGAATTAAGAGGGGTGAGGGAAAGCTTCCTGGAGAAGGTAGGATTTTAGTTGGGTCTTAAGGAAGCCAAGGAGGTCAGTAGTCAGAATACAGGAAGGTGAGTCTCCCAGGCATGGGAGCAGCCAGAGAAATTGCTTGGGTACCACTTCAGCAGCTTAGAATTTTTTTTTCAGTTTCCAGAATTTATTTATTTACTTTTAGTTTTCAAAATTTGTTTCCACAAGATTTTGAGTTCCAAATTTTCTCCCCATCTCTCCCCTAACCCCTAACCTCAAGAAGGCATGCATACTGATTACCCCTTCCTAAAGTCTGCCCTCCCTTCTATCCTCCCCTTTGACCTCCAGAATATCATATTCCAAGCCCTTTCATCCCTTAAAGTAGAAGCTGCTAGTTCTTGTTTATCATGTTTTTATTCCCACAATACTTGAATTGTTTCTTTCTGACTGCTTGTAATGCTATCTCCTTGACCTAGGAACTCTGGAATTTTGCTATAATATTCCTAGGAGTTTTCCTCTTTACGATCTTTTTCAAGAGATGATTGGTGGATTTTTAAAATTTCTATTTTATCCAATTGGTTTTAGAATATCAGGACAGTTTTCCTTGATAATTTCTTGAAAGATGAAGTCTAGGCTCTTTTTTTTTGCTCATGGCTTTCAGGTAGTACAATAATTTTAAAATTATCTCTCCTGGTTCTAATTTTCCAGGTCAATGGTTTTTTCCAATGAGATATTTCACATTATCTTCTATTTTTATTCATTCTTTTGGATCTGCTTTATAATACCTTGGTTTCTCATAAAGTCATTAGATTCCATTTGTTCCAATATATTTTTGAAGGAACTATTTTCTTCAGTGAGCTTTTGGACTTTCTTTTCAATTTGGTCAATTCATTTAAAAAAAATTTTTTTTGCTTTTTTTAGGAGGGGGAAGGCAGGGCAGTTGGGTTTTAGTGACTTGTCCAAGGTCACATGGCTAGTTTGTGTGTGTGTGTGTGTGTGTGTGTGTGTGTGTGTGTGTGTGTTAAGTGTCTGAGGCCATATTTGAACTCAGGTCCTTCTGACTCCAGGGCCAGTGCTCTATTCACTGTGCCACCTAGCTGCCCCTTCAATTCTGCCTTAAAAGCATTCTTTTCCTGATTGGATTTTTGGACATCTTTTGCCATTTGGGTTAGTCTATTGCTTAAGATTTTATTTTCTTCAGTATTTTTTGGGTTCTCCTTTAGCAAGCTGTTGACTCATTTTTCATGATTTTCTTGCATCACTCTCATTTCTCTTCCCAGTTTTTCCTCTACTTTTTCCTCTACTTGATTTTCAAAATCCTTTTTGAGCTCCTCCATGGCCTAAAACCAATTAATATTTTTCTTGAAAGCTTTTGATGTAGGAATTTATTTTCTTCTTCTGGTTTTAGGTTTTGTTCTTCTTTATCACACAAGAAGAATTCTATAGCCTGATTTTTCTCCTCTGCTCATTTTTCCAGCTGATTACTTGACTCTTGTGCTCTTTGCCAAGGCAAGACTCTCCTTTCAGAGTGCTCTGTA
Source organism: Petaurus breviceps papuanus (assembly GCF_028583685.1). Classification (NCBI taxonomy): domain Eukaryota; kingdom Metazoa; phylum Chordata; class Mammalia; order Diprotodontia; family Petauridae; genus Petaurus; species Petaurus breviceps. Next base: position 10,910,252 of record NW_027187309.1, on the reverse strand, counting down.
TTAAATTTCTGGGGTTTTGTGCAGCTATTGTCAGAATTACTTGTAGGCATCTGTAAATTTTCAGTTCTTCTAAGGTGATATGATCACTGGCTTGTGGTCTGATCTGTGAGTGACCATGATCATTCTTTTCTACTTCAGAGCTGTGAGGAGGACTCCCTCTCCACACCTGCCACAAGCTCTTCCATGCCAGCACTCCTTGTCACCCCAGGACCACCACCCAAGAATGCAACCCAGATATAAGCAGGGCAAAACAAGACAATCCTGCCTCAGTGTCAGCAAAGAGATCCCTGCAATTGCCCTCTGATTGCCTGCTTGATCCCCCCACCATCTGTGGGCTTGGAGCTCCTGAAGCAGTTGTTGCTGCTGTTGCCACTGCCACCACCTTGGTCACCCCAGGGCTGGGGTCAGATTATGTTCTTCTCTCACCCAGGTCCAACAGTTTCCCCACTGACCCTTTACTCTGTCTTTGGTATTTGTGGGTTGTGAAATCTGGAAACCGCCATAGCTGCCAGTGCTTCAGTACCCTGAGGTATGCTCTGGTCCTGTCTGCGCTGGTGTGACCCACACATAACTGAACTCCACTCCCAGCTCAGTGAGATAGACCCCTCCTCTCAGCCTGCCAAGCTGTCTTCAGCTGGAGATGTATTTCATTCTGTCATTTTGTGGGTTCTGTAGCTCTAAAATTTTTTACAGGTATTTGGAGATGAAGAACAGCTCAAGCAAGTTTCTGATTTTAAACCACCATCTTGGCTCCACCCATCTCAACATTTTTAAGAAATAGGTTCTCCTGAGGATTTTATTTCCCTGGGATTTTTTTTCTGTAACTTTTTAATATCTATCTCTCAGCAAGGTTTCAGCGGGAAGTAAGTTGAGTTGAGTTCCAAAGCTTTCTAGTTGTTGGGCTTTGAATTGATATGTGTGGCAAAGATAATTCATGGTCTCATGTCACTTAAACCATGATTTCTCTCATCTCATAGGGTATGAGGAGTAAACTCAGCTTGTGTAAAATGAAGAGCAGTTACCAAGTAACTTTTTTAAAATGTAGGTCAGATGAAGTTTGAGGGAGAAGTAATTAAATTGGCATGCAGAGATCATTTCTTTTGTTTTTGGTTTGTTCGTTTCATAGCTTTGACTTTGGCATTCCCTTTGAGAGCAGGCACTAACTCCCTGTTTTGTACACTATTCCCTAATAGGAAAAGATTGAGTTGCCTTAACTAGTCTTGTCTTTTTTCTTTCCATGGCATATAGATTCGGAAATTTGTATTCTTAGTCTCATTGACAAAGAATCCTGTGATTAAACCTTGTTTATAAGACTATGTAGTCTTTATGTAAATTAAGTAACCTTCATCATTTTGAGAATTTTTAATTTTGGGGTGGCTAGGTGGTTCAGTGAATAGAACACTGGCCCTGGAGTCAGGAGGACCTGAGTTCAAATCCGACCTCAGACACTTAACACTTACTAGCCATGTGACTTTGAGCAAATCACTTAAGCCCAATTGCCCTGCCTTCCCCTCTCCAAAAAGCAAAAAAAAAAAAATAATTTCTAATTTTCTTGATCTGCTAAATGACGTCTGTTAACACTGACTTAATTTTACACAGTACTCACTGCTACCCAGTTCTAATGATGTATTCTCAGTCTTGATAACCTTTAGTTTTGATGTTCAGTTGTATCAGTCCTGTGTGACTCTTCATGACCCCTTTTGGGGTTTTCTTGACAGAAATACTGGAGTGATTTGCCATTTTCTTCCCCAGATTATTTTACAGATAGGAAAGCTGGGGCAAACAGGGTAAAATGGCTTTCTCAGGGTCACACAGCTAGTAAGTGTCTGAGGCCAGATTTGAATTCAAAAAGAGGATTCCAATGCTGTATCCATTGTTCTACTTAGCTCTACTTTCTTACCATATCAGGGCACTTTATAGATTTTCTGCTTTGATAATTTTTTCCCAAGATATGGTTATTCAAAATGCTTGATAGATAGTAACAAAAGGTATTGTTATTTGGGGTAAAAGTATATTTGATGCTTGATAGTATCAGGGATATAATCTAGAAACTAGAGATGAAAAGTGGCACAGTGTATAGAATGCTGGACCTGGAGTGAGGAAGACCTGAGTTCAAATTTGACCCCCAACACTTACTATCTGTGTTACCCTGGGCAAGTCATTTAACCCTGTTTGCCTCCGTTTCCTCATCTGTACAATGAGCTGGAGAATGAAATGGCAAACCTCTCCTGTGTCTTTACCAAGAAAATCCCAAATGGGGTCATGAAGAGTCAGACCAACTGAAAATGACTGAACTGCAACAAAAGAGATCAAAAAAGCCATTTTCCTGTCAGTCAGGGGAATGAAGGAGAAGAGCTTTCTGGGTAAGTGCTAGATTCCATGTTCCTCAGTGAAGCTTCCACTACCTATCTACTTAAATAGTTTGTTAGATAACCCTTAGAAAGCAACAGCCCTTTTAAACCTGTGCCCAGTGGTGACCTTGACATTACCATAGTGCTCTTCCCTTCCCCCTCACATAGGTAAAAGCATTTTACTCTCTTGAAAGTGGTCCTCAGAGTTGCTTGGTCAAATATTTGGGACCAGTACCTTGAGTGATTTTATTCATTCTAGCTACTAATCAAGTGAGTGAGATCTCATTTGGTCTCCAGCATAATCTAAGCACTATTTAAGTAATGCTCCTAGTTGAGCAAAACTGAAAGGATCATTGAACCACAGCATCAAAAATTTAGAGCTGAAAAGGACCTCAGGGGGCATCTGGTTTTATAGGACAGGAAACAATCTCAGAGACTTTAAGTGACTTGTCTAAGGTTATGCAATCGTAACCAGACCTAGGACTTGAAACCACATCTGCTGACTCCAGATGCAAAATCTTTAGGCTACCTGGTGTTGTCTTTATTGACAATGAGAACCAACACACCTAGTATTAGTTCAGTGAGTAACCCTCAGATTTCAACCCCCCCACTCCCAGGAAAGAATTATTTTTTGTTGCCCTTCATTTTGGTAATTCACTAATTTCTATAAATCTGTTTAGAGAGTCTAAGGCTAGAGCCATAATTAGTACTTCAGGCCCCAAGGACAAATACTGCACAAAACATTTGAAACAAGCAACAAAAAAGGCAACCTCAAAGAAATTTGTATAAGATAAATTCAGTTGGAAAAATGGATGACTAGGATACTATTCAGCAGAGAAAAAACATTGGGACATTGATTCTTCATAGTTAGAGACCCTGAGAGATCATGTAGCCAGTAGCCAAGGGTTTGATTGTAGTATAGGGAAACAGGCCCTCAATGTCTTCCTATATTATCTTATTATTTTTGCTAACTAGCTAAGCTCAACTGTTTTTACCTGCTGAAAGAAAAAAAATAGAATAAATAATGTAATTTTTTTACAATTCAGGGTAAAGGCCCCACATCCTTCCTATTCCCCATCCCCCTATTGTTTTGGTGAGGGAAATTTCAAAATAAATCATTTAAATTACATGTAATTAACTACAACCATCATTATTTTCCTTCATTTTTGGCCCCAATTCCCAAGTTCAAGGACAAAGACTATGTAATTCCTTCAAATCAATATTAAAATTGATTCTCTCCTCCCTCCAACTGAAGTACTTTTAAATACTAAATAGATTATATCTACTGCATTTCATTTTCAACAACCAATTTAGGACTCATGGGAAGTCTACATAAATGCAATGAACTATGCTACTGTCAGTATAAACAAAACAAATTAAGTAGCTACATAAATCTTGATTGCATTGGTAGCTGAAATAGGCCAGCTTTGAAGTAATCAATAATACAAAAATATAATAAGAGTTCAAATTGTAAGGCCTATATTTCAACTTCTTTTAAGATAAGAGGGAGAATATTTATTCTTGTCCTTCTGGTATCTTGTACAGTGTGGGAAAAAAAAGACTACTTTAAAATGGATAATGAAATGGTTACCTAATCTTAATCAATAACAATCTTTTTAACAGTTCTTAATATTAGATCAAATGAAGCCTTCCCTGAGCACAAAAGAGATATGTCCTGGGGCACACTTTAATGAGGACAGACCCACTGTTTGTGTTCCTTGTCATGGGCAGCTGATGTAGCTGCAGTTTTATTTGTTCATACGAGATGACCCAGAACTGTTACCTTATTGTTAAAACAAGATCACACAATAAATTTGGGCAGTGTCATAAGGAGTCCCCAGGGTTGCACATGCATCATACCAGTGTTGCCTTCCTCTCATTATGAATTGCACATTGCCATCCTTTACTTTACTTTCTGGAGAAGAAAGTGGCAAACCACTCCGGTATCTTTGCCAAGAAAACCCCCAATGGGATCATGGAGAGTCAGATAGGACTAAAATTTATTTAATACGACACCACCAACTTTTACTTTATTTGAAGTGTGTAGATTGATAAAGAGAGATAATGACACCTTAGTTCAGCTGGTTAAAGAATAATGATGAGAAGAGTTTGTAGTCAATCCCCACTTGGGATAATTACGTCAGCTCTTTCCTTCCAGGATCTCTTACCAGAGTACTCCTGAGTACTTCGTTCTGAGTGCTCCTCCTCCTCCTCTTCCTTATTGCTAACATTGCTATATAATAGCACCTACTGTGTGCCGGGCATTGTGCTAAGCTTTCTCCAAATGCAATTTCATTTGATCCTCACAGCAATCCTGGAAGATAGGTCCCGTTATTATCTCCATTTTACAGATGAGGAAACTGAGATAAATAGGGGTTAAGTGATTTACCAAGTGATTTACACACAGCTAGTAAGTGCCTGAGTCTGAATGTGAACTCAGGTCTTCCTGACTCCAGCTGCCTCATATTTTTATACCTGGTTCCCCTTTGTTGTTTAGCCAACCCGATGTCCCCTTTTCCTCACACAGGGCATTCTATCTTCTGCCTCTAAGCCTTACTCTCCTCCATGTCTGGAATTTTTACTTCCTTCTAATATCTACCTCTTAGAATTCTTACTTTCCTTCAGAGCTCAGCTTAGATGCCACCTTCTCCATGAGACCATTCCTGATGCCCTCAGATAATAGCGCCCCTATTACTACCACATTACTTTGAATTTATTTTGGATATATCTATTGTATAATGTCTCACCTGTTAAAATATAAGCTCTTTGAGTTAGGAAATATTTTATTTTTAATTTTTGTATTTCTGACCCCCATGGGCTCAGGGCCTATTATATGGGTTATCCATAAAGTCTCAGTTTTAAGCTACTAAAGCTTAAATAAAAGCTTATTGTATAGTCTTGTTTTAATGACAAAGCAACAGTTCTGTCATTTTGTATGAATAAAGTGGATGCTTTATCAACTACTATTAAAACAGTTAATAGTTTAAAGCAATTAAAGCTGAAAGCTACATTAAGACTTTTGAGAAACCCTATATTATGAAATACTGAAGAAATGCTTATTGATTTGAGTTCATCTGTTTTATTCCTCTCTCCAAAATTATAAGCTCCTTTATATTTTTGATATTGCTCGTTTCATCTTCATATACCTAGCACCTAACACAATGGACAGCATGTAATAGATACTTGTTGAATTGAATAGGGATGCAGACTTTACTTCCAATCCTCTACAGTCTAATTTAGCAAGATAACTGGGGAAATGATCCTAAGTAGGTAAGTACAAATCACTCACTTCTAGAATAAGTACGAAGGCAGTATTATTAGTGATGTATATTGTTAATGGCCAGATTAATGGACCACCAGGGAACCATGTTTTATCCAAAATCAATTCAATTATGAAGGGTTGTAAAAAGTATGCAGGAGGTTGCAATGGGCTGCCACACTTGAATGAGAAGAATGGCACTATTTATGAGTCAAATAATTTTTATTATTTTGTGTGTGTGTGTGTGTATATTATTTCTAATTGTCATTTTCAAAAGAGCTGACAATTTACACAAACAAAATTTTGAAGTAGAGATAATCTATTCTTTGATCACATATGGGAGATTTAACATTGATTCATGGATGGCCATGAATCAACTGAAAACTCAAACAAGTTTGTCCCATACATACAGGGGGTCAGTAGCAGCACCCTTATATATATATAAACCTGCAGCACTCATCCTTGTAGATTGAACTCTTCTGCCTTATACCTTTGGTCCTTCCATTTTATTGGCTTTCTTCCTTTGACTACAAAGTTTATTTAGGTCTCTCAACCCTAATAACACCTCCTGGTAATATATTTTTAATTAAATGCTTTATTAACTTCTAGTTTATATCATTCATTTCTTTTTTTTTTATTTTTTTTTATATTTTTAAGCAATCGGGGTTAAGTAACTTGCTCAAGGTTACACGGCCAGGTGTTTCTGGGTGGGTGCTAAGTGTCTGAGCCCGGGATTCGATCTCCAGGTCTTCTCAACACTGGAGCCGGTGCTCTTACTTGCTGTGCTACCTGGCCGCCCCTATATCATTCATTTCTGCAAGACTTTGAGTTACAAATTTTCTCCCCATTTTTCCCCTACTCACCACCCCAAACTCCTGGTAATATTTTAACCACCTTCAGCTACTTACTATCCTTTTCCTCCCTTCTGTAACATTTCAACAAGTTCTCAGATCCTTTTATGCTTCTCTGGTCATGATGACTGAGCAGTGACTGAAGGGGCAGAACTTACTAAGAATCATAGTCTTTAGGTTGTCAATAAACTTAATTATAATCCCCTGTGCAAACTTTTGGGGCTGACACAGACCAGGTGAGTTTCTATGCATTGTTGGAAGGAACTCTTAGATAGATGAGATCACTGTTCTGTTTGAATATTTGAATTTTATTGCATGACCTACACACTTCCTTGTACATTCTTGATGGGTATAATTCATACTACATCTCATATTCACACCCAAGTTATACCCTTTGCTCTTCTGGTATATGAATGACACCAGAGATGACCCTTGAAACCTGATCTTTTTATTCTTGCTTATTGTGTCTGTTCAAACATTAAAATCCATCATACTGTTAAATTCAAACCAACTTCTCCATTTAACTTCAATAAGAGTGGCAAAGTTTGGAGATCATAGCCTGAAAGTTCAAAGGTTACCAAAAATTACAAGCAAGCACATGGGTCATAGGAGAGTCATAGAACATATCCCCATTTAAATCTAGGTATTTTTCTCTGGCTTCTAAATTACTCTAACTATTCAATAATTGGAAATTGCATTGTAAACTCCACCCATTCTGACCATTCTCTCTTTCAGATACCTCAGTAATGTTAGTTATCATAGAATTCCAGAATTTAAGAGTTCAGTGGGTTCTCAGAAATATAACCCTTATACCATAGGGTATATAATGGGGCAGATACAAGAAGGAGGACCATGTTATTGTCAATAGTGATAATAACTGATATTGAAAGGCATCACGGGATAGTAACTAGTGAGACAATATTAGAGCCAAGAGGACCTGGGTTCAAGTCCTACTGCTGACTAATTCTGGTCATGTGACACAGGACATATCTCTTAACTTCTTATTCCCCTCAGCAATTCTCTAAGAGTTTTAAGTTGTAGAGATTGCACAGACCTGCATTTGTTAAGGAACTTTCCTCACTTGGGAGTTTCCTATATTAATGAAATTGTAGATCCAGTACCTATCCCTAATAATTGATATTAATATTGCACATCAATAGATATTCCTATTTTACAGATAAGAAAACAGAGACTTAGAGAGACCAAGTGATTTACCCAGATTCACAAAACTACTGTTAGTGACAAATTGAAACCAGGACTCCAAGTTCAGTGCTCTACTACACTCTACTGCCCCTCCCACTATGTATGAGGGGCATGTCAAATAATTACACCTGCCTTAATTAGTATCTCTTCTACTTTGTTTCAAGAGATTCCATCCACTATGTTGAGGTCAGAGATAGATCTAGGGGAGACATTTTTTAAGTTACATGTAAAATAGAGACTTGTATCGGCCAGTGAGAGACCAACAATTCTGAGTTCATTTAGCATGCTCTGCCTGATCCAATATTCTCCAGGTCTACACCCTTGAATTTTATAACATGTGTAAGTATTGTTTCCAGTGTGCTTACATTGTGAAGAAGTAAAGCCATTTTATTGGGTTGGAACTGAGAATACTTAAAAAAATACCCCCTGGATGATCCAGTCCCTATAAGAAATAAGCTCTCATTTATCCAGTCTCAGACCACTGTTATACTACTATATAACCATGTACTGAAGTTGAGGTATGATTGAAATTATATTTAATAATATATTCATTAATTTCATGTTTACTAATTAAGATACTTAATGACATTCATTGATTAAATTGCATTAGTTTCCATGTTTAGCACTGATCTTTAAAAAAAAATGTATGCCCAAATAAGCTTTGTGAGGGTTAACTCCAGATATGATTATGGAGAAAATCATTAGACAAAAGCTTATTAGAAAAGACAAACTTGGAATAGTATGGATACAGATTCAGAAGATAAAGCTCTCTTAATCCATTGAATTTATGAATCCTACAATCCTTAATTTAGGAGATTCTTTTCCAGGTTCCAAGAGTTCAGAGTTAATCTCCCTTTAAACTGAGAGCTCCCATGTAGCTTAATATTTTTGAATATTAAAATGAACAAATCTAGAACATCCTAGTCTCAGGGAAGTTGATTCAGTTGGGAAAAATCTTTCATTTATGTAGCTGTAAATTGAAAAAAGAAAAGCCTTTTCTTATGGAAAAAATGGGATTATGGCAGCATGAAGCAACCAAAAAGAAAAGAAACAAGAAGTTTGTGTCTGAAGCAAGCTGTGGAGACATTGTGTATAAGGCCATTTTCACAGTCAGAAATTTCAGCAATGCTCAAGTAGTGTGAATGGAATCTGTTTTCTGTGTCTTTAGTGGAACAGCTGAACATAACTGGGATGGACTGTTCTGGCTAGATATTATCACCCAGGTATGATGTTTCAGGAGACCAGGTTTTCCCTTCTTCACTAAGATCAGTGATCTCATAGGTATATGTATTACCTCTACTGATTGAGATCTAAACTTTTCCACCCTGTGGGATGCTCCTCTATGGCCTTGCATAGATCTTCCACAATGACAAATTTGTGAAGTAGAAAGTGGAAAGAAAGTACTAAATTTGAATTCAGAAGCCCTAGATGTGAATCCCATGTTTATATTTTACTCATTTTGTGATTTGTGGGCAAATCATTTAACTTCTCTGCTTCACAATTTCCTCATTTGTAAAAGAAAGGAGTGAGACTAGATTTCTAAATTACTTTCCATTTCTAAATTCTATGCTCCAACATACTGTAGCCTTTCTTATTGGCATAGTAAATATAAAGGTCTTCAGGCTCTTTGTTACCTCTCTTTATTGCCAAATGACCAACCCAACCCACCCCCTTTCCAAACATGTATGTTCCATTACATTAAAGCCCCTTGAAGGCCTGGACTGTTTTGCTCTTAACTTTATATATTCATTGCCTGGCACAGTATTGTATTCACAAAAGATAATTAATACCTATTTGTTGAACTGAATTGAAGATATCTCCCAAACAAGATTATTTTCAACTTACTTTAAAAAATTACCAAGCATTTTTCTATTACCTTTTGTGAAAATTTACAAAAAAAAAATTGGGGTCAATTTTTTCTGCTATTGTTTATCTTGAGACCTTCATTCAATAAAAATTTACTAAATGCTTATTTTATGCCATTCTCTATGCTTGACCCTAGAAATAATAGAAAGACAAAGATGAAAGTAGACCCTATTTTTAAGTACTGTATTATTGTATTGTGTACAAAAAGCATACACATAGGTAAATTCAAAATAATTTTTAAAATAAGACATTATGAAGAGGTCAGGAAAGACTTCCTGTGAAAAGTGACAATGAAAGACTCCAAATTTAGCAGATGAGGAAGGAAGGCAAAAGTATAGAGACCAGAGATGGACAGAGTGCTAAATTCAAATAAATAAATAAACAAAAAAATAAAAAGTAATTTAGCTATATTGACTAGTATATAGGGCATGTGAAAGGAGTAATGTGAAGCAAGAGTAGAAAGATAAGCCAGAGTCATATTATGGAGCACTTTAAGTGCTACACAGAGGAGTTTGTATTTTATGCTAGAGGCCACTATTGCTTTTTGAGGAAGTCACTTTAGGGAGGTTGTTTGAACTGCCTTGTCTAGAGTGGATTGAAAATTGGAGCACTAAAATCTGGAAGACCAATTAGGTGATCATTATAACAGTTCAGACAATAGGTAGTGAGAATCTAATTTGGGGTGGTGACCATGTGAGTAGAGGAAAAGTAACAGATATAACAGATGTTGTGAAGATGAAATCGGCATGACTTCACAACCAACTTACATGGAGGTTAAAAGAGAGTGAAAAGTCAAAGATGATTCAAATTAATATGACTGATAAACCTATAATATCACAGAGAAGCTATTGTTAAAAAGATGGACTTTTTATTTTACTGCAGACAGCTTGGAATCGGTGACACTGTATAAATGTGAAACTGTCTGATCGATGGACTAACTCAGTGGCTTCATCCTGCTTTATTACATAGCTAAGCATTATATCTATTTCATCTAGTTTTTTTCCCCTCCCAATGTGGGTACTGGAACCAGTCACTTCCATTTTGCTATGGATGTCACTGAAGATGATGTATAGTGTTCAGGGTGGAGTTTGATGTAATTATTGCAATTTCATTTTTGAATAGGATTATTTGGAGGATGTCATAGGGAATCTGTATCCTGTTTAGATTCTGCACAGTGTCCCATATTCTGAGATACTGGTAACCAACCTTTCTGTCTTCTTTTATTGATTTTTTTGGTTCAGATCTGTGATTTCATTGGTATATCAAACTCCTCACCTGGAATTTCCCTCTACTGATAGAGTACTTTTAAAAAGTACTACCTAAGTACTTTTACAACTTTAGAAAATTTCCTGGGGAATTGAGAAATCAAGTGAGTTACTCAGGGCCACAGAGCTAATTTTCCTTAGAGGTAGGACTTGAACCCAAGACTTCCTGAGGTCAAGGTCAGTCATTTGTCTTCTATGCTAGTGGTGTTAAACAAAAATAGAAAGGAACTCCTACAGGCCAGATTTTCACCTAGAAAACCACAAGTTAATATTATCTCTGTTTTATTGTATTTTCATTTATTTTATCACACATTTTTCCATTTGCATTCTAATATGGTATTGGCAGTACTGGGGAGTTTTGTGGCCATGCATCCCATGGGCCTTGAATATGACCTGTCTGTTTTATGCTACGCTACCTCTCAATTTCCTTAAAATTCAATAGATAGAGTGAATCATGGATTCTCAAAGCTTTTCACTTAGTTATGTGACTATAAAAATATTTTTTCTATTAAAAATTATTTATGAAATCCTGTCTTCTTTTTATGTTTTTAGCAAATTTGCCCTTAATAAAGTTTTTTTTTGAGGTAAGCAAGTAGGTATGTGACTTAAAGGCGGTTGAAATTTTTCATTCAGTTTTTTTAAAACCTATGAGCCTTTCTTAACTTTTAGAATCTTCTCCCTTTTGAGATAAATTGAAAGTGAACCCCTGAATGCCTTTCAAATTATATTGTTTCCATCCCAGATTTCTTTCAAGGTCTTTGGATAGTTCTAATCACTCCTCTCTATGTCATCTTAAGTGAATTTGCCATTGAGTCTCTTCCTACATCAATCTCTCACATGGTAGTGTTCAACAGTGGTAGAGACACAACAAGGGGAAAAAAAAACACTGGTGTCTACGGTTGGTGTCTTGTCCTTCTTGTACAGATGTTCTTGGAATGATATGGCTTACCTAGATCTTAAACCAAATTCTCATACCATGGTCAGTTTCTCCTAACTGATTTTTAAAAATCTGTCATCATATGGCTTTTTAATGATCCTCTATAATGTTTTCTAAGTCTTGTATTGTAAGTACTATGCACACTATGAATACCTGATTCATCAACTGGAGAGTTAAAGGGTGTAGTTCCAGAGCATGCGCTACACCTAACTATATTTGTTTTATATGAGGGAGGGGGTCAAGAAAGAATAGACCAGGATAAAAAAGGATAAAATAGAAGCAAAAAAGCAAGAATGAAATAAGGGAGAGAGGTTCAAAAGGAGAAAGAATATTAATAAAACAATAATAGAAAAAAATGTCCAGAAGGTTACAAAATGGCAACTTTATTAGGTCCATGTGAGCTTTATGTAACAAATGTTTAAATTCATTTCAAATGTTCATTTTTTATTTATTAAAATGTTAATGCTTAAAGATGATAAGTTCTTTTAAAAAAAGAGAGACTTCAGGGGGCAAAGATAAGACAGTAGAGTAGAGAAGCACTCAGTTGATCTCTCACAACATTTCTCTCCAAACAAATTTAAAATAACATTTCAAATTGAATTCTTGAGTGGCAGAAGCAACAAAAGTTTAGTGTGAGAAATTTTGTGGACCAAGACAACAGAGGAGGTCGGTGAAAGAGAGATGCGTGACACCATGGGACAGGCTAACCTGGAGTCTACATCTAGTGAGAACTCCCCAAACTGCTGACACTTCTGTTGCTGACAGCAAGTCCTGCCACTGGTGTTTCATCCATGTGGAATCAGGGACCCTGAGGGACACTATTGTTTCCAGTTCCAAGAAATCAGGGACCCTGAGGAATGAAATCAATTGCCATCCCAAGGGATCAGAAGCCCTTCCTGGGTAGGACCAGAATGCAGACCAGGAGAAGAGAGGCTACCTCTCTCCAGATTACACTAATTTGAAAGCACCAAATAAACTCCCAAACCTCCAGAACTAGCTCTAAACATGCAGTGTGCAAAAAGCCTGAAGCTTGAGACAATGCTTCTTCCACTCACATGCTGGTAAAAGAGCCCATGTTTGACACAAAGTTCAAAAGCAAGAAATAGAGTAGGAAAATGACCAAACAACAACAACAAAATTGATCTGTCTGTTAAAAGCTATTATGGTGAAAGGAAAGATTGCAAACTCAGAAGAAGACAAAGTCAAAATAGCTACAAAGTCTCAGAGAAAAATAGCAATTATACACAAGCCCCAAAAGAATTCCTGGAAGGACTAAAAATAATTTTCAAAATCAGAAGTTTGAGAGGAAAAATTAGCTAAAGAAAAAAAGTAAAGGAAGAAAATTAGGAATGTATAATTAACAGCTTGGTAAAAGAGGCACAAAAATGTTGAAGAAAATAGCACCTTAAAATAATATTTGGCCCAATAGAAAAGAAGGCATAAAAATTCATTAGAGAAAAATATATTCTTAAAAAGCAAAATTGGCCAAATGGAAAATGAGATACAAAAGCTCACAGAATAGAATAATTCCTTAAAAATCAAAATTGAGCAAGTAGAAGTTAATGATTCCATGAGACATCAAGAAATAATAAAACCAAGTCAAAAGAATAAGAAAGAATAAACTATGAAAAATCTTATTGGAAAAATAACTGACTTGTAAAGTAGATTGAAGAGAGATAATTTATGAATGGTTGGAATACCTGAAATCATGATGAAAATAAGCACCTGGATATCATATTTTAAGAAATTTTCAAGAAAAACTACCTGGGATACCCTCAAAGCAGGAGATAACACAGAAATTGCAAGAGTCTCCTAATAACCCACTAAAAGAGATCATAAAATGAAAACTCCCAGGAAAATTATAGCCAAATTCCAGAGCTTCCAGGTCAAAGAGAAATACTTCAAGCAGACAGAAAGAAACCATTAAAATCTTATGAGGTCATGTTAAGAATCATACAAGATTTAGTAGCTACAACACTGAAGAAGTGGAGGACTCAGAATATGCTATTTTGTAAGGCAAAGGAGTTATATTTACAACAAAGAACAGCCTACCCAGAAAAATGGAGTATAATCCTTCAAGGGGAAAAATGGATATTAATAAAATAGAGAACTTTCAAGCATTTCTGATTAAAAGATTGGAGCTGAATAGAAAATTTGACTTTTAAATACAAAACTCAAGAGAAGAATTAAAAAGTAAACATGAAAAAGAAATCATAAGGGACTCAAGGTTAATCTGGTTATCTTTCTATATGGAAAGATAAAACATGTAACTTCTAAGAACTTTATAATTATTAGGGCAATTAAAGGGACTCTACATAGAAAATGGGCACAGAAGTGAGTTGATTATATTGGAACAATGGAAAAAAAGGGATAGATATGGAGGCATTCCATGGTAGAAGGGCAAAAGATGTAAAATGCAGAACATTATCTCAAATAAAAGAGACAAACAAGGAAGAGTTTTTCCAGTGGTGGAGAAAATGGTGAGGGGTGGGCAATGCTTAAATCCCACTCATCTAAATTGGTTCAAAGAGGGAAATTATACACACACACACATATATACACATACATATACATGCACATATGTATATACACATATGTATGTTTATATGTATGCATATATGCATGCTTTTATATACTCAGTTGCTAACATAAATCCATCCAAGCCAACAGGAAAGTAGGAGGAGAAAGGGATAAGGGAAAGTTGATAGGGAGGGATGTTGAAAGGGAGGGCAGCTAAAACAAAAAAAAAAAGGCAGTGGTCAGACTTTAGAGGAGCAACAGGATAAAAAGATACAGGGAAGAAAAAAGAAGAAATTAGGATTGAGGCACACGTACAGTTAATAATCTTAACTGTGAATGTGAATGGGATGATCTCACTATAATACAAAAGCAGATAGAAGAATGTATTAGAAATCAGAATCCAACAATACATTGATTACAAGGAACACACTAGAAACAGAGACACATACAGAGTTAAAATAAGGGACTGGAATAGAATCTATTATGCTTCAGCTGAAGTAAAAAAAAACAGGAGTAGCAATAATGATGTCAAACAAAACAAAAGCAAAAAGGCAATTAAAAGAGATAAGCAGGAAAACTGAATCTTGCTAACTGAAACCATATAGACAATGAAGTTATATCAATACTAAATATATGCACCAAATATCATAGCATCCAAATTCTTAAAGGAAAAATTAAATGAAATACAGGAGAAAATAGACAGTGAAACTGCTGTAGTGGGATATCTCAACTTTCCCCTCTTAGAACGAAATAAGTCAAACCATAAAAATGAATAAGAAAAAAGTCAAAGAGATGAATAGAATATTTGTTGTTTTTGAGTTTGTTCATGAAATGAACAAAACCAGGAGAACATTCTCCACAATAACAGCAATATTATAAGGTTTATTTACCTCCTCTGATCAAAATGATGACGTAAGAAAATTCCAAAGGACCCATGATGAAAAATGCTACCCACCTCCAGAGAGAGAAGTGAACTCAGAATGCAGATTGAGATACAATTTTTATTTTGCTTTCTTTATTTTTATTTTTATTTGTTTCTCTGTGTTTTCTTCAACATGCCAATATGGCACTATGTTTTTTATGACTTCACGTGTATAATTGTTAAGGCAACCAAATTGCATGTCTTCTTAAGGAGAGGGGTGAGACAGGAGGGAGGGAGGAAGACAGTTTGGAACCCAACATTAAAAAAATATTATTAACATTGTTTTTACATGTAATTAGGATATATTTAATGAAATACATTAAAATGTATTAAAAATAAAATTTAAAAACCAATCAAAAAATAAAATTAAAAAAATAAGAATCCAGTGTTACTATACTTTTTATGAAAACTTTTTAAAAGACCTTTGTGGTGATTTTCATATTCACTTAAAGAAAATATTTTAATGTATGTTTGTAATCTATTTTATTCAAATATTTTAATGTATAAAATATGAAATATTCCTAATCTTTTATACTATCAATATGCAAATGTTGATAGTAATAGGAAAATAACGCAAATATTGAAATAAAAGCTATGTAGTGGTAAATTCTTTGGCCATGGAAACTCATGAAATAAAGTAAAATGACCAATTCTCTGTCCTCCCAGTCCCCAGAAAATACATACTATTTCCTGTTCTGTCTTCGTGCATTAATGACTAGATATGTGATCTAAGTTGGGGAGAGGGGTTAGGCAGTATGATGTAGTACAAACATTATTTGAGCAGGATTACAAAAAAGGTTCTTGCCCCAGTTTTACTAGTTACTTTAAAATGAGGGGGCTGAATTATGTTAAATGTAATGATGTTTCCTGCTATAAAGTTCTAATACTTTATACTTCTCATGCATTTTGCTCATAAGAAAAAAAATTTTGAGAACTTACTAGATTTATTTTTGAAATAATTTACTATTATGACATGGATGTAGAGAGTTTAAGAGGCTTTATTTTGTTAACAAAGGGGATATTGCTGATTTAGAAATATTAAATTGTATATTCTTAAAATAACAGTAGAAATAGATTTATGCTGCTAAGCAGATTCACATTTAAAAAGATCTCGACATGCCATTCTCACTTAAATTTTGTGTGACTTGAAATGTTATAAATTTTAAGAGTTTGAAGTTTTGTTTTGTCTTGTTTTCCCTACATTAACACTGCTAATTCTTTTCCATGACAATGATGTTGTTAGCCCTTACACCTCAGCTAACAAACATTTTTTCTGATCAGGAGTGGGGGGAATAATGTGTTTTATTTCTTTCCAGTTTTCTCCCTTACTTCTTAAACTTTATTTCTATGATGTCCTTAGTTGTTGCTTTGAATGGTATTTCATTTTCTCTTGAACAAAACTACTTCATACTTTAACTTTTTATTTCTATTCTCAGTTGAAATAATCATCTCTGACTGAATTATTTCAAAAGATTTACTTTTTTTTAAAAAGCAGTTTACCCATCTTGGCCTCTAGTATCCTCTTTTGAAATAAACAATTGGGACCTTATTTATTAAGAAAAGGAATAGAGAGGCAATGCTGATGGGTTGCTTTTCAGTTTATCACTGCCTTTGTAGGGGTCTAAATAATGTCATCATTTAGCAGGTCAAAATTCAAGTGCAAAGTAGGAATTCTATTTTTACAATGTGAAATTCCCCAGGATCAATTAATTGCAACAGTAGAACCTGCTCAGTTGACAATAAAGATGGGAAGATAGCCCTGAGTAATTATCACCTCAGAGTGGAGCTAAGTAACCTGAGATTTCACTTTCAGAAAAGGAGAGATCAAATCTAGAGGAGACAGAACAAAAGGTATGGGCATGAAACCTATTATGCAGTGAGGAAACCTTGCTGATGTGCCATTTTCTCTCTCAAAAATAAAGCAACACAGAGTAAACTTACCTAGTTAATTACTTACTTTCTATTTAATATTCTCTGAATTGTCTCTCTTGTTGCTTAATATCCCCTTGGGTATCTTCTTAAAAAAAAAAAACATTTATGAATGCCATCCAAAATCGGAAAGTCTTTAGAAGTAGAGAAACCACATATGTAGGGTTTGTCTTTTCACTTAGAAAAGGTTCTCAGATTTTATTTTCTTACCATCTTTATTTCCTATATTTATTTTGGCTCATTTACTAATATTAATGGACACTGACCTCATTTTTTATGTTCTTCCTTGTCTAGCTTTAGAAACCAGACCCCTCTGCAAGGCGACTAGTAATATTTTGAAAATATTCCTATGGTTTCAGTAGAGCTCTAACACATCATGAAGATATGACATTCCCTAGTGATCCAGAGATGTGGCTGATTGCTAATGATGCCTTTTCTTACTGTTGAAGCTCTGCTGTGCCACATGGGAAGTTTTCTTTTAAACAAGTCTGCAGCACCTATTTTAAGATTAATAAATCCGGTTAATTGTTAATGCTGGGAATGTACAACAGACAGCCTACAAAGAAAATACTTTTAGTTATTCTAGTGTCATGCTTTATTTATCTCTCTCTATGTAGGTTGATAATTGGCTTGGAAAACAATAAAAGATTAATTGTGAAGCTAGGTTAAATTACTCTTCAAATGTAGGCAGAAAGAAAATTTTCATATGTGGTATTGAGAAATAAACCAAACCAGAGAGGAGCTTCATTATAAATGTAGAATCCTTCAACTATAAAGCTATGTTAGAGGTTTGAAATAATGCTATCTAATGAAGACTAATTAATCAACAGTGAACAAGCATTTATTAAATGCCTGTCATTTTCCAGTTACTGTGCTACTACTGGGACAGCTAGGTAGCCCAACTGATAGAGCGTCAGAACTGGAATTGGAAACACATGAGTTCAGATCTGGCCTGGGATACATACTAACTCGCTGAACTTGGAGAAAGCACTTAACCCTGTTCGCCTCAGTTTCCTCATATGTAAAATGAGCTGGAGAAGGAAATGCCAAACCCCTCTAAGTATCTTTCCCAAGAAAACCTCAAAAGGAGTCATGAAGAGTTGGGCATGACTAAAACAAACGAAATGCTAGATATTAGGGAATAAAAAAATATAATAAACCAAGAAGTCTCTATTCAGAAGAAGCTTAGATTCTAAAAGAAGACACAACAAGGACGTGTGAAAGTGTAATAAACTGTTCCTTTAAGGTTTTATCCTTTCATTGTTTTCATTGATTGCTGAATTAAATTCTAAGAGAAACAGTTACTGATGCAGTTATCCATACCTAAAATTCTGAGAGTTGCTTTTTTTTGAATGTGTCAGCGTGGGAAATACTGGCGAGATATTGACATCAGAATTGTTTTCTGCTTATGAGAAAATGTAATTTATTTGATTCTGATAGAGATGAGAATTTCTTTTCCTAACTATAAGCTATGGTGTGATCATTCACAGAAAGGACTCAGAATCTCCATACAAAAAGATAATAGAGAAGAGAACAAATTTCCCAAACTGGTAATCTTGAATCTGGAAGTGATTAATTCTGCAGTATCATTATTATCAAAGAACATGTCCAGCTGAGCAAAACAGCTGGTTGGAAGCTCAAAGTCAGAGAAGTCACTGAATGGATTGACTGCTTAGACTGAGAAATTGTGCTCAATGAGGTATTGGTCAAACACAGTTTGTAACAATTCAGCTTAGCAGTGGAAGCATCTGTTTAAGAAATAACTGTTTTTTAAGGCACTTTCATGAACAATTTTTTTTTTCTTTTTGGAGGAGTGAAGGTAGGGCAATTGGGGTTAAGTGACTTGCCCAAGGTTACATGGCTAGTAAGTGTGTCAAGTGTTTGAGGCCATATTTGCACTAAGGTCCTCCTGACTCCTGGGCCAGTGCTCTATTCACTGCACCACCTAGCTGCCCCTTTGTGAACAATTCTTGAGACAGAAAGAGGAAACTTAAATTTATCATTCTAGTGTTGGGTTTTCCAAGCTCATGGATTTCTTGATAGGTTTCTGTAAGTGTTTGCCCCCTTCCCCTCCCCCACTTCACTACAGATGCCGAGTGCATTGATGGAACAACATAAGTTTATGTGTGTTATGTATTTTATTATTTTTGCACTTGATTCAATATGTGAATATCTGTGATTTTGTTATGATTTCTTTTGCATTGTTACTAAGTAGATGATTATCCAGAGATTTAAAAGTGTGATCATTATAGTAGCTGGTTTGCATTAATGGAAGCATATTAGTGAAAGCTCAAAAGTGAGAGTGGTAGATAGTGAAACGATATTCTCCCTTCAGCAGGGTTATTCTTAGAGCTCCTGAGAATATTTGAGTAT
The DNA here is from genome assembly GCF_028583685.1 of Petaurus breviceps papuanus. Taxonomy (NCBI): domain Eukaryota; kingdom Metazoa; phylum Chordata; class Mammalia; order Diprotodontia; family Petauridae; genus Petaurus; species Petaurus breviceps. The sequence continues at coordinate 10,890,776 of NW_027187309.1, read as the reverse complement.
TAACATGTGATATTGTTAGTCCTCAGGGAGCCTAGAACTGCCAATGTGAAACTTTGAAAAGAATGAGCTAGCCCACAGTAAGTAGATGTAGTAGAGTAAGTAGATGGCCATATGCCCATGGGAGAGGTTTGAAGTGCTATACTGTGGCTGGTCACCTGGTGTACCTATTATATAATAGAATTAGAATTAATATGAAGACAATATGTAAAATAAATATGAAGTGGTTTGAGAGAAGGGGCATTGCACAGAACTGAGATTCTAAGTGGTTGAGGTATATAGAGTATATTCTATACATGGGGGAAAGATGAAGATGGGAGATGGAGTATTGTATGCAAGGAACAGTGAGAAGGCCATTGGCTTGGGTCACAGAATACAGGGGCCAGAGGGGTAGAAATAGTGTCTCATAATGCTGAAAAGATATCTTTAGAGACAAAGTTATGGAGGTCTTTAAAATTAAACCAGGAAGTACATACTTTATCCTAAAGAAGCCCCTTGAGTTGATTAAATAGGAGAGTAATTTGGCCATATCTGAGCTTAAGGAACACCACTTTGGCAGCAGTGTTACATGGACTATAGTAAAGAGGCAGGTCGATCAATTTGGAGGCAATTATAATAATAAGTGAGTGGTGAGTAGCGTCAGAACTAAAGCAGTGGCTGAGCAATTAGGGAGAAAGGGTTGCTGTGAGAGTTGAGAATTTATTATGGGAGGTAGTAATGCTGCCCAACATTTTAAGGAAACTAGAAAAGGATATATTATTCAGCTTCAGAAACCTGAGGGAATTTGTTAGTTAGTAGTTATCCAATTTGGAATTAGTCCAGTACTTGAGGGCTTATCTCTAATTCCTTTTGATAGTGCCCCGTGATTTAAGTTTTCACAGATAGCCAAGGCTTCACTTTAATATCTCCACTGAAATACAACTACCTGGAAGGATCATAATTACTTATGCTTAGCTGAGAGGACAAGGGTACAGAATCAAAGGAAATTCTTCCAGCTGATTGATTGTTAAAATCATTACCAAAAGTATTGTCATGATTAACAAAACCAAGATGGCATATAATTCAGGTGATGGCAATTGCTATTAGCTTTACAGGCCTTTCCAAATAGATGCAGTCTATTTGGGGGGACGTCTAGGTGGAGGGTCAGGTGATCATCAGTGCTTAAGAGCTGACATTTATATAGATGTACCATGCAAAGCTATCGACAGTGTATTCACCAGGATGCAAGATAAGTGAAAATACTAATAAATGCATCATATCTGTGACACATTTAGTGTAAGAAAGACAAAGAATTACAAAAGTTTATTTTACTTGTGGTCATATCAGGAGTTAGAAGACAAAGATCCAAATGCCAGCACTGCTTTTTTTAGATACAGGACCCTGACAGGGTCTCTTTAAACTTTTCTCATCTCCATATTTTTTTCTGCCTCTACGATGAAGGGGACACCAACTACTAAATAAAAAAAAAATTCAAAAACATTTTAAATACTTAACATCTCAGGAAAAATATCTAGTACAAGGTGCTTTATAATACTAGTGTTAGGGGATCGGACTATCATTTACCTTATGTTGTTGTTCTTCAATCAAGTCCAACTCTTTGTGATCCGTTTGGGGTTTTCTTGGCAAATACTGGAGTGGTTTGCCATTTCCTTCTCCAGCTTGTTTTAATAGATGAGGAACTGAGGCAAATAGGGCTAGGTGACTTGCCCAGGGTCACATAGCTAGTAAGTGTCTTAGGCCAGATTTAAACTTAGAAAGATGAGTCTTCCTGACTTTAGGCCTAGTACTCTATCTACTTGCAATCAGCTAGCTACTCCATTTGCCTTGTAGGCTGATCATGCTATTACAGGCCTTTACTTCATGTATTTGGTAGATTTTAGGGGGATATCATTTCACTTTTAATTATCCAAAAAATAAGTTATCTGTAAAATAATGAACTTTGTTCTGTGAGTTTTATTGCATGATATCTCTAACTGAAGAAATAAAATAAAATCCTGAATTTCAAATAGAACTATCATGGTGCTTTGTAGGAAAAAAGAAACAGTGATGCTAAGGAAGGATATGAAGACTCAATATAATTCAGTAAACATTTCTCAAATATCTACCATATGCAAAGTACTGTGGATTAAAGATGACTAACATAATGCCCTTGCAAAGCTTTTAACCTAGTATGAAAGACAAGGCAGGGAAACCAATAAATTAATACAAATTTGACAATGTTAAGTGGATAAGAGAAGTACGAAAAAAATTCATGGGGAGATTTGTTGGAGAGATGAATAAAAGCAACGTGGCACCTCATTCAGGTGATATCAATTGTTGTTAGAGTGATGAACCTTTCAAAACAGATACAATCTCTCCAGCTAGGTAAATCAGATTTTTTTTTTAAATTTGGTAGCAGCTTTTGCAGTAAGCTATGGGCTATTAAAAACTTTATACACTATAAAAGCATTTTTAATTGTATATCTGTGTCATGCTTTGTTAGGTGCTATATCCAAAGCAGGTTATACACTGGGATCCTGAATCCAAAGAGTACCTGATATCTAAGGCCTTTATTAACTTTAGTAGTCTTTGATTCTATGACATGTAGCATAATGGAAAGATCTCTGGGTTTGAAGTCAGAAAACTTGAATTTACATCCTAGTTCTTTCTCTAATAGGTGACCTTGGGCATGACTCTTAAACTTTGAGGGCCTTTCTTTTCCTCCTGTGTATAATGAAAGGGTTGGTCTAGATCAGTCGTGTCAAACTTGAATCCTTGCTGGTTGCAAATTGACTTAGAAAACCACAAATTAACATTATCTCTGTTAATAGATATAGTTGTACTGTGGTTTTAATTATTTTATTTAACATTTCCCAATCACATTTTAATCAGGTTCAGGCTACATTTGGGGCTTTTGCTTCTGTGAGTTTGTCATTTATGGATTAAATCATAAGCTTATAAATCTAGATCTGGCAAGGACCTCATGGGTCATCTAATGCAGACCCCTCCTTTTACATATGAGGAAAATAAATCCCAGAAGGAAATATTAGATGCTGATAATTTGTAGTAAGTGGAAAAATCAGGAATTGAATTTGTCTGTTGTTGTTCAGTTGTTTCAGTTGTGTCCGACTTTTTGTGACCCTATTTGGGGTTTCCTTGGCAAAGGTACTGGAGTGGTTTGCCATTTCCTTCTCCAGATCATTTTACAGATGAGGAAACTGAGACAAATAGGTTTAAGTGACTTGTCCTGGATCACAAAGCAAGTAAGTATCTGAGGCTAAATTTGAACTCAAATAGTCTCATCTTCCTGACTCCAGTTGCAGTACTCTATCCATTGATTCATGGAACTTTAAAATAAAGAGATGGATTCCAGTGACCTGTGCATTTGTCATTTGATTGCTTTATTCTAAATGTCCTCAGAGTTTGTCTGAAGTTATTGTTTATGTTGGGGGATGGGGTAAGGAGAGAATATCATTTAGAACAGCCTTAAAGGTCAGAAAGGTGTAGCAAATTGGTTTGTCTGATTTTGTCCTCTGGTTTGTACTTAGAGAACACAGCTGAACTCATTACAGCTGGCTCTGACTGCCTACAAAGTATATTGCCAAGAAAGAGAAAAGAATGGTTCTAAATGGTAGAGGATAGATTTGGAGAGAATAGATGGGAAATAGTGTGAACTCCTGAGTCCATTATGTTTTGTAGCTGGCCTTATGTGATATTAAGATTATAGTTACTTTATTTGCATAGAATTTCAATTAGAAATTTAGGCCCATGAGTATTCAAAGAAATAGCAACTTCAATGTCACCATCACCACCATCAAAATAATGCCATTTGTTTAGTACTTTTAAGTTTGTAAAGTGCTTAACAAGTATTCTCTCTTTTGGTCCTCACGATATCCCTTTTAGGTAGGTGCTATTATTATCCCCATTTTATGGATGATGAATATAAGCCTTCATTAAGCCAAATGACTTGCCCAGGTAGTAAGATTCAGAGATGAGATTTAAACTTAGGTCTTCTGCCTCCAAGTCCAACATTTTATCCCTTGTTCCACCCAGCTGTTTATTAAAATGTTATTAAGAAATTGTAAAATTTAATCATATAAGAAATGAAATCAATTTTTCTAATATTTTAGGAGACACCAATCTTAGATGTTAAGCCTGAATTTTAAACATAAATTTCATTGTAGTAGCATTTTAAGTTATCCTCACTGAAACATGCCATATATGCACATAGGCCTTTGCATGTGTTTTGTAGTTTGGGAAAAGCAAAGTCATTTCAATATGACTTTGACAATAAGGGCTTTCTAATTGAAATATTATCTCAACTTCCCTTGAATGTGGAGCTAAAGGACAGAAGATTTTATTTCCCATGTAACCAATCTCTTTCATCACTTTAAGAGACTGACAGAAGGAAACCTTTGTTTCTTATATGCGGTAGGATGGGCACAGAAATAAAGCTATTTTTGTCGGGTTTCCTATACCTCTATTTTGTGAGTTACTTCTTTTTTCAAGGCTAATACATTTGGTATCCATTTCTTCAAGGCAAGCAGATAGCCTTCCTTACTATTCTAACACTCCAAGTATTCTTAAATTATGTTTGCAGATTCACTTTTTAGTGTGATCACCTTGAAATTTTAGGTCTTGTACTATTTTAAGAATACTTATACAGAATGAAATGACTTTTTCCTGTCCTTGCCTTTATTTTCCCCTTTAGTTCTGAAGTCTACTGCTCATTAAGGCATAAGAATACCAGACTGTGTGGCCTTAGTTAAAAATTCTTCCAGTTAGAAATGAAGACTAACAAGGTTCTTATAAATTTTGTTACAGAGAATTTTCAACAGTTTTATGTTTAGATATTCATTAAGCAGCCCCCATATCTAAACACCATTTTGGAAAGTATTTAATCAGTGTTCTCACTATTCCACAAACACACCACATTCATTTTCACTTCTGTGCCCCTTTCACACTATTCTTCTCTTCCCAAATGCCTTCCTTCCTTCTGTCTAAATCTTACCCATCCTTTAGGAATGAATTCAATTCTAAGATATCTGTGACTATTTCAGTTCTCTGAATTCCTATAGTATTAGTGCCCTACATCACACAGTTTAGAAATTGATTATATTGTGTTTTGCTTTGTTGATAATTGCTTCATCTATTAGTCCAGGCTTTCCAAAAGTATAGAAAGCATATTGAGGTCCCAGGGACTATGTTCATCTATAGTTCTTCCAGGGCACCATGCTTTATTGTTGTTGAATTGTTTCAGTCATGTCCTGTTCCTTGTATCACATTTGAGGTTTTCTTGGCAAGGATAATGTTGTGGTTTGCTATTTCCTTCTACTCTTTTTTTTAACAGATGAGGAACTGAGACAAAAAACAGAATTGAGTGACTTGCCCTGGGTCATATAGCTAGCAAGTATCTGAGTGTGAATTTGAACTCAGAAAGAGGAGTCTTCCCAATTCCAAGCCAATTGCTGTATCCACTGTGCCACCTAGCTGTCCTACAGTATTGCTTGATGGTATTGAGCACAACAAATCTTTATTGAAGGTTTAATAAGTAATAGGAACTGTCTAAAACAGTAGAAAAAGTGAAAATATATCTGATGACTGTAATATCCATCTTTTTTCCCATTATTAGAAATGAGGATAGCATTGTTTTATATACAGTCTTTTGGCACTTGGCGTTTCTGTACAGTTATTTGAAGATGACTGACAGTAGTTCTTTAATGTCATCTGCAAGGCTTTAAAAAATTCTTTTAGTACCCAGGGATATAATTTGTCATGGATCAGAGTACTTGAATGAATGTTTTGGTGTTATCTGATTTTCTCTGACATGAATTTCCCTTTCTAATTTCAATTCAATTTAACAAAGAGCAAACATGTATTTGAAGATGATTGTCTGAAATACAAAAGAAAGCACAGTAAAGAACTGAAAAATTCTGCTTTCTCCATATTATTTGTTATTAAACCATCTGTCCTAATAAATGTTTATTGAATTGCTTCCAAGGACTTGGTCTATCACTTCCTTTTTTACTTACTGTTAACATAACTAAAGTAACTCTTCTAAAAAAATTTTTCTGAGCCTTTTCTTCAAACTTCACCTAATACTGGGCTTTGCCCTTCCTGAAAGCATTTTTACAGGTTTGTTCCATTCATTTGCATTCATCCTTGGTGATAATGTCCTTCCTGCCATCTTCTGTAGCATCTTTTTAAAAATCTGAGCTCATTTAAAAGATGTTTGGCAATAACATGAGTCACTTTAGCTGTCTTTATCTTTTATCCCTACTTGATATCATTTGCAATTGCCCTGTCAAAAATTTGTTTTAAAGGACTTCCCAAAACAAGAGTTATCATCCTTTTTCTAGTCTCTCTTTTTGTGTGGGATAATACATATCTCCAAATGTTTAATATAAGGAATCTCTGGATACTTGAAAATAGTTATGTCTCATTTAAGTCTTCTTTTTTCCCCATAAGTGTCCCCAGCTTCTACACTTTATCCTTAAATGGCATGATTTTGAGCTTTCTGGTAACAGTCCTATGAATGATTTCCAGTTCATCAATATTCATTGTAAAATTTACTACCTAAAACATAGTATTTCAGATTAGGTCTGACCGAGGGAAAGTCTAGCAGGATTATCACATATTTCATTCTGGTCACCATGCCTCCCAATGCAATCTGAGATTAAATTAGCTTTTGAGGTTACTGTAATTGTTATTGACTTTATTGAATTTGCAATTCACTAAAACCACCATTTTTTTCAGGTGAGTGCTACCTACACATATATTTTCCATTTTGTGCTTGCAAAGGCTATATATATAAATTTTTAAATTTATCATTATTCTGTGTCACCTTCTGGACTTAGCCCATAATTCTAACCTTTTAAAATCTTTTGGCATCCTGACTCTTTTGTCTAATATATCAGTGATCCCAACCAGCTTTATGTCATTGACAAATTTGATAAATACACTAACTCACAGATTTAGTCTCTACTTTTTATCCATAAGAATGATAAGAAAAATATCATAGTCTCAGTTGTAAGTGGCCAGACAAAACATGGATTCACAAATTGGTGATTTTGTTAACTTTCCCATCCTTGGTTTGCTAAAGCTTATACCTTTGTTTTAATTTCCAATAGTAACTAAATACAAATGGATTTACTCTTTCATGGGTATATGAGAGTCTTTTTTTTTCCTTTTCATGCTGAGGAGATTTAAAGTTATATTGGTATAATCTTGGTATAAAATAAGTAAATTTTTAACTAAGGTTTTTTTTTTGTTTTTGTTCTGTTGTTAGATCAGATAATTAGATGTTGAAAGAATTACTTGCCTTCCATATACAGTATGGAAAGAAATAATTTTCAGAATTCTGCCCACCCAAAGAGAAGAGAACTTTGAAAGTCTCATCAGCTAACACAGAATTGAATTTCTAAAAAGGACAACTTTGTTTTCTTCTCCCAGACCATATGGGTTCAAAGTCACCATTCCCAGTTTGGGGTTCCCTCCCAGCATTTGCATGTATAAATCGCCTATGGTTTTAAGAAAAGAAATCTCTTTGGAGATAATAACTGATCTGATTCACCAATTTCATATTCTTTGTTTTTTGCTTTATTTACTTTCAAGAGATTAGCAGTACAGACAGGAGAGCCTCATTATAATCATTTGACCAAGAAGAATCTCCTTTAAGGGAAAATAGATCTGTCATGGATCGTGTCTAAGTAGGGTTTACTAAACTTGAAAGTTTTTTAAAGAAATCAAATAAAAGAAAACCAGATATATTGCAACATATCAGGAGGAAGTAACTGCTTCCTGTGGTAAAATACCAGCCAATTCAAATAGTAGCTTATAGACTTCCAAAAGGATTTAATTACTGAAATACCCCCAAAACTTTCACCTCAATATCCAAGTGTTCTGATACTCAACTATTTGCAAAAATATGTAGCACACTGGAGTGTCGCCTCACCAACCTGACTTTGAGCCCTTCCTCAGAACAAATTGTTTCCTCAGCATTTGGCTCTTTCAATCATCCTACTTTGGGTGGAGGTTTAAACAAAAAACATTTTTAAAAATGAGTCCATGAGGGGTTTTAGCTTTACTACCTCTGTTATATTTCATATTCTCAGGTCTGTAAAGGATGACTATGTTATTTTTAAAGTTATTTCTCCCAACATCCCCTGTGGGCAAGTGCTTCCATCTTGCTATATTGAATATTTGTACACAGGTTAAGAGGTACACTGCACTTTTGGAGACTCCCCCAGTCTCTTATTCTATTAACAGTGGTAAATCATCAAAGTACTAGGGCCATATTGAATCCTGTTTACCATTTGGGGACTCAGTTAATATTTATTTAATGGAACTATGTTATATAAATAAATAAACATTTTCCTATTCTCTTAATGGTGAATGTAATGGTAAGGGAATTTGAAGATCTTCCGTGCCCCTTAATGGGCCTCACTTGGAGCCCAACAAGAGAAGTTTGCTTAGGGGAGTCTTGTTTTTCAGGAAAATCCACACCTTTTGTTACTTTGCAATTAGGCAGTGAGTCATGAAGGTTGTGATGTCTGACCCTGAAGAAGGTGTGTGTGTGTGTGTACAGTGTGTGTATAGTACATACACATATATAAATATATATATATATATATTATTTTACTAACAGTGAAGAATTTTACTTGTTAAAAGCTACATTGTTAATTGTGTGAAGGCTACTTAGGAGGCACATGTTGAGATAATTATTCTACCTTTGTTCTAAAGGAGTTTTGCCTAATGAAAAGGCATTAAAGTTAAAAACCAAAACCAAACAAACTGAAACTTTTTCAGGAAAATAATCTACTAAAGACATATGTGCCAGTCATTTAAATGATGCTAGTCATAATATAGACTAGCTAGTAAGTGATGTACAATCTAATTCCAGACCTATATTTCTATCCTCCTCATGCATGTGTCCCCTTTATGTTTTCTAATAGAATTTTAGCAACTTGAAGGCAGGTAGAGATTGTTTTCTTTTTGTCTTTGCATCCCCAGTGCCTGGTAAAATTCTTGGCATCACTAGATACTTAATGAATGTTTGTTAACTTGAATTCCAGTAAGATAGCTTAACAAATGCTGACTAAACAATATTTAATCAACAAATAAGTAGTAAAATGAAATTCATGAATATAAACCATTTTAATAGAGGATAATCTTGCCCTTTTAAATTTTTTTCAAATGCTTTATTAACTTCTGATTTACATCATTCATTTCCGCCAGATTTTGAGTTACAAATTTTCTCTCCATTTTTCCCTTACACAGTGACCCAAAATAGCAGTCCCACAGGATATCCCCTCCTCCAATCTTCTCTCTCCCATATTTTCTCCCATTCCCCTTTCGACTTTTCCAGTGGATATCTATGCCCCAGTGCCTGTATATCTTATTTCCCAATTACATGTAAAATAGTATTAATAATAGTATATATATATATATGTGTGTGTGTGTGTGTGTATACATATACATATACATATATATATATATATATTTTAGTATTTGATTTCAAAACTTTGAATTCCAGATTCATTCCCTTCCTCCCTTGTCTCCCACCCTTACTGGGAAGATAAGCAGTTCAGTATAGGTTGTACATATGTGGCTAATGCAAAACAGTAACATAGTAGATATATTGTAAAAGACTGACTATATTTCCCTCCCTCCTATCCCACCTCCCTCTTGTTCTATTCTCTACTTTGATCCCATCCCTTTTCAAAAGTGGGTACTTCCAACTTCCCTTCCCCCCATCCTGCCCTCCTTTCCATCATCCCCCCTCTTATCTCCTTCCTCCCCTATTCTCCTGGAGGGTGAGATACCCTATTTAGTGTGTATTTCACTCCCTCCTCAAGCCAGATTCAATGGGAATAAGGTTGACCAATTCCCTTTTGCCTTCCTATTCTTCCCCTCCATTGTAACCATTTTCCCTTGCCTCTTCTATATGAGATAGTTTACCCCATTCTGTCTCTCCCCATCTCCTCTCATTATATTCCTCTCTCACCTCTTAATTTCACCTTTTAAGTATCATCCCTTCCTGTTAATTTGGTCCTTTCACCCTCTATCTATGTATACCTATAAACATATATACACACATTCACATATGTATTCATATGCCCATATACCCTCATATATAGACATATAGACAGATTTTTACATATATACATATATATATATATATTTATATTCCCTTCAACTACTGAGAAAATTTCATAAGTTACAATTATCGTTTTTCCATGTAGGAATGTTAATAGTTCAACTTTGGCAAGTTCCTTATGATTTATTTTCCATTTACCTTCTCATGCTTCTCTTGCTTCTTGTATCTGAATGTCAAATTTTCTATCCAATTCTGTTTTTTTTTCAGCAAGAATGCTTGAAAGTCCTCTATTCCACTGAATGCCAACATTTTCCCCTGAAACATGATACTCAGTTTTGCCGGGTAGGTGACTCTTGGTTTTAATCCCAGCTCCTTGGACCTCCAGAATATCACATTCCAAGTCATTGGATCTATCAGTGTAGAAGCTGCCAGATCCTGTGTTATCCTGATTGTGTTTCCACAGTATTCAAATTGTTTCTTCCTGGCTGCTTGTAATATTCTCTCCTTAATCTGGAAATTCTGGAACCTGGATATAATATTCCTAGGAGTTTTCTTTTTGGGATCTTTTTCAGGAGGTGATTGGTGGATTCTTTCAACCTCTATTTTTCCCTCTGGTTCTAAAACATCAGAGCAGTTTTCTTTGAGAACTTCCTGGAGGATGATTTGTAGGTTCTTACTTTGATCATGGCTTTCAGGTAGTGCAATAATTTTTAAATTATCTCTCCTGGATCTATTTTCCAGGTCAGTGTTTTTCCCATGAGATATTTCACATTGCCTTCTATTCTTCCATTTGTTTGGATCTGTTTAACAGCATCTTGATTTCTCATAAAGTCATTAGCTTCCATTTTCTCCAATCTAATTCTGAAGCAATGATTCTCCTCATTGAGCTTTTGAGATTCTTTTTCCATCTGGCAAATTCGACTTTTTAAGGCATTCTTCTCCTTATTGCCTTTTTGAGCCTCTTTTGCCGTTTGAGTTAGTCTATTTTTTAAGGTGTGGTTTTCCTCAGTCAGGCTGTTGACTCTCATTTTGTAATTTCTTGCATTGTTCTCATTTTTCTTCCCAATTTTTCCTCCATTTCTCTTCTTAAGGTCTCCTATGGCCTGTAACCAGCTTGTATTTTCCTTTGAAGCTTTTGGTGCAGGAGTTCTGACTTCACTGATTTCCTCCTGTTCCATGCCTTGCTCCTTCTTATCCCCAAAATAGGAGTGTAATGTTGGAATCTTCTGTCTGCTTTGTTTCCTTTGCCTGGTCATGTCGCTCCTCAGTCACTTGTCCCCTGGGCTTTTTGCCACAGTAGGCCCCTGCCACCAGACAGGGGAGCATTTGTCCCAAATGCTGGGGTTTTCTCAGCTGCCAGAGATATTAGATGGTTGCCCTCTCTGAGGTCTCCACGCGCTCTGGCAGGCTGGACACACACCCCAGGATCTCCACCCTAGACTTCAATCCAGATCCAAGAAGGTTAAAGCAAGAGCAATTACCCCTCAGACTGGTGCTTGGTCCCCTTACACTCTGCAGGCCAGGAGCTGAAGCTGCCAAGTGGCACTGGCTGCTCAGAGGCTTCTCGCCCCGGGGGGAAAAGCCATGTACTCCCACTTGCTAGGTCCCAAAGTCCAGACTGCACTGACCTCTCACTTTGTCCTTCACATCTATGTGTTGACAAATCTGGAATTGGCCACAGCTGCTGCTGATCTGGGGTCCCTCTGGCTGGCCCCTGGTCAGGCCTGCCCTGGGGCTAAAGCCTTTCTTTGGGGCTAGGCTACGCTCTGTGATGGCCAATTCCTGCCGGCCTGCTGGGCTGTCCTCAGCGGGAGGTTAGCTTCTCTGTGTCATTTTGTGGGTTCTGCAGCTCCAAAGTTTTTTTTTTAGAGTCCCCTTTTACATGGATTGGGGTAGGTGGAAGCCAGAGCCCAGCGGAGGTCCTGCTTCTACTCTGCTATCTTGACTCCTGCCCTCTTAATCTTTTAAAAAAATGTTTCTATAAATGAAAACTCAGTGTTTTTTTTATAAATATTTCAAATCCTTACATTAATGGAGGCACACAAAGTTTGATATGTATAGTAGGGTACACATTTATAGGATTTGAATGCTAAGTCTCTGGAAGCCTGGTATTCATCACCTGGCCAATCCCAGTTTATCTTGCACAGTACAAATACAGTAACTCCTCAGTACCATCACCTCTTTTTTTCCTTACTCCTTATCTCCTTCTGTCTATACTAGGAAGGTGACCAATCACATTAAGAACTAACAAAGCATATTGAAAGGGACAGTAACAGTAAGCTTTTCCTTAGAAATCATCACATGTTAAAATGGTGATTGTTTACCTAATCTCAGCAAACCCAGGAAAGGGCATGAAATAGGAGCCCATTCCCCAGTCCTATAGTCTTACAAAAATAAGACTTGTCAAAAGGTCATAGATTATTTTTTTTCTGTGTCGTGATATACATATTACTCTTTCTCGTGTAATAATTTGTCTTTTCAAATATTTCCATCATACACTAGTATTTATTTAGGCATCTTGTAGCTTATTTAATGTACCTAACTAGAAAATGGGCATCATAATCAAATTCCTTAGAGTTTACTGATTTGAATGTACCTCCCAATCTTTTCTGAAACTAGGGAACTTTACCTTATACTCTTTTGTTAGTAGAATAGGAAACTAGGGGAGATCCATTCTTCCCCACCCTACCAGGGAGGAAAGAGGAATGAAGATTAAGCCAGAGATTGAATAATGATAAACCCTTCCTAGATATATAGTTTACCTAGAGCTTGTGCTTATAGCAACCCTAGTTGGACCCTATGAATTCTGTTATCTGTTTTTAGGCTTACTAGTGTCCTTTGTTTTTCAGATCAGTTAAATTATCTCTGTGTCACAGTTTCTTCATCTGTAAAATGAAGGGATTGAATTAGATCTAATGATCATCTCTCAGGTCCCTTCTAATTTTAGATGTAAGATTATGTGAACCTCTCTGGAGATCCTCAAGGAAAGTTTGTATGGCCACTTTTCAGAAATGTCATAGAGGAATCTGGGTGGGTTTAAACAAACTATGTGACCTCTGAGTTCCCTTACAGCTCTTGAAATTGTGAGATTCTATGATAATCTAGTAGGTAGAATCACAAACTACCTCAGGTTTTTATAAGCCTGGCCCAGATGCCCCAACTTGTGTTATTCCTTCCACACTGTTGAATAATAGATTTTTTTTTCCTTTTAGAGTCTCTCCTTCCTCTGCCTTTGCAATAGGGATGAAATATAATTTTTAATCTTTTACAGACAGCTTAGCTCTATTTGCATATCACCTTCATTTCATGATATATTCCTCCTACATTCCTTAACCAGTGAATCCTCCCTTTTGACAAAGATTTGCTTTTAAGAAAAAGGAAGAAAAAAGAAGTTCAGCAAAAATGACAATCTTGTCTGATTATATGTTGTCAGGGAAAGGAGAAGGGATCGTATATCAGGAGAGATGTGTTTTATCAATTCCGAGGTCAAGATTAGTCATTATATTGAAGAATAAGTTGTTCAATTTTTAAAAAAAATTTTCCCATGTCCATTACTGGAATCATTATATATGTTATTTTTCTGGTTCTGCTTAGTACATTCTGCATTAGTTCATATAAACAATCTAATACTTCCCTGAAATGTTTCTAATCATATTTTTACAGAATAGTAATACTCTATTATATTTGTGTACCACAGTTTATTTAAGTCTATTTAGCTATTCCTTCATCAGTGGTCATCTACTTGGTTTCCAGTTCTTTGCTATAACCAACAGGATACTATGAAAACTTTGTTTTTTATGAGCGTTTTATTTTTGTGGTTAAAAACCTTGGGGTGTATGCCTAGCCATATTTCTAGATAAAATGGTCTGGGCATTTTATTCACCTTATAAAAATTGTCATTCTAACATGCTTTCCAGAATAGTTGTCCCAATCTGTAGTTATTATTCCATGGTGTATTCATATGCATGTCTATTTACAGCATCTCTAACACTATTTCCATCTTTTTTCATCATTGCCAATTTTCTAACTGAGAAAAAATCTGACTGTTTTTTTATTTGTATTTATCTTATAAGTGATTGGAGTAAAATTTCATATGGAAGTTAATAATTCACTATTCTTTTGAGAACTGTTTATTTGGATCCTTTGACCATTCATCCATTAGAAACTGGTCCATGGCCTCATATGTTTGCATTAGTTTCATATAGATATTGGATGACAGACTGTTTAGAGATTTATGTTACATTCCTGTCAATTAATACTTTTCCTTCTTTCTCTAGCTATTTGTACAAAAGCTTTTCTATGTATTTGAAATGATCTATTTTTTTTTCTTTTATGGTAGCATATATTTCTGGTATCGTTAAGAACTTTCCCCTCATCATAACTATGAAAGGTACCTTATCTCATTGTTTTAAAGATAGAAATATACTTTTTTGGGGGTGGGAGGGTAGAGAGAGGAAGGGGAGAGGTGATCTAGCAGCCTACCCAGTTGAAGTGAGATGAATGATTCATTAACATGTTCATTTAAGAAGTACACTGTAATTGAAGTAAAAAGATTTGGTTTCAAATCCCAACTCAACTAATTACTGGCTGTGCCTCCTTGGGCAAATCATTTAACCTCCATGAACCTTAATTTACCTATCTGTAAAATGGAGATGATAATTTTTCACTAATCCCCTGCTAGGATTGTGAAGATCTAAATACCTTACAAACTTGAAAGATCTTCATAAATATAATTTATTATTATTATTATGAGGAGTATTAATTTTTCCCATAGTACAGAAGTAGAAGGGTAACTGGTGAATGTGAATTTGCTGGGCATTCTGAGAGATCCTAAACATATTATAAAGTTCTGTTATTGACAATAAGTACAATGTATAAAATTAGCTGTAGAGACATAAACTGATGGACTTCAATTTGGAAAGTTTATTTCTTGCCAGAACTTAATCATTCTATCCATATCCTTGTTGAGAAAAATTAGAAAGTACTTTTATTCAGATTTTCAGTTAGAAAATCCAGGATACGATAAGTTGAAACAGTGACTTCTGCACATGATGAAGCAACTTGGTAATAAAGAAAGCAGATATGTCTGCCCAGTGCTGCCAACTGAAGCCAAACCCCACAGCAAATTTCTAAATGCAGTGGAGCTTGTGAGATTAATAGGAATGTATTTCTGATAAGCTGAAATGACTAGATAAATACTTGTTTCACCATTGCACTGTCAGAACTGCCATTTCTAAAATTATATACAAATAAGGAGAAAGGGGAGCTCTCTCGACATTTCTTTTGGTGCCTAGAAAAAGAAATGGCAAAATACATTCTTTTATGTGTGTGTGATCGGTAGGGGGTAAGACTGTTAAAATTACAGTGGCCTCTCTGATTATTTCTGTTATTTCAATACCATTTATGTTATTGTCCTGTTAGGTGTTTAACCAAGAATGTCTTCTCCTGAAGGTAATTTAAGTAGTAAATATATTTTTTGAAGTTTGCTTTCATATTTAAATAAAGTACCAGAGGGAAGCAAGGTTAAGTATAATAAACACTGTGACTACTTTTCTTTAATAACACATTGCTTAGATTCATAATGTAATTCTGTTGTCCAGTATGCAACTGTATTTTACTTCATTTTCATCCTGACCTCTACTTATTAAGCAAAATCTGGGCCTGCTTAAGAAGCAAGCCCACACATCTGCCCACAATGCTACCTTTCTCCTGTCCTTTTCCAGTACTCTATTGCTAGGAAGTTCTCCACAGCTGAGTAAGTTGGACCAGGAAAGTAGAGATGGTCTCAAGTTTATGCCATGGTAGAAGAGTTCTGGAGTTAGGCAGTAAGAGCTGGGGCATGGTTATTGTTGTGGTTGTTGTGACTACTGTTGTTATTTGTCCTTCATTCTTGAAGAGGACCATGACGTCAGGGAGATGACGCCATGACATGCAAGTGAATAGGATTTAATTTCTCCTCTGCAGCCATCTGGGCACAGTGGCAAGATAAAGATCAGGACAACTAGAGATGGCCGTGTGGGGCACAGTAGAAGAAGTCAAAAGACACAGTGTATCACATGGTTCCCTAGCACAGTGCTTGGCATAGAGTAGGCACTTATTAAATGACTATTTTAATTTGCATATTTAATTGGTAGAGTATTGCTATGGTTCAGTAAAGGGAAATACTAAAGAGATTATTATGTCCGTAGCAAATAAATATCTGCTTTACAAGATAAAAAATAGAAGTGAATGTCATTTTACACTAAAAGTTGTATCTTGGAAAATTATATGAAAGTCAGTTAAATCATATTTCAAATGTACATGAAACTTTCACCTTAAAAAAGAACCTATAAAAAATTTTTTAAAAGAAAGAGAACAATTAGATTCCAATGCAAATAATCAACCCTTAAAGGGCTTTGTAAATTCATATTTTGTTATATTCTGTTTTTGTTAAGTGAGATATTTCTGTCATCTGTACATAAGTACCACTTTGAAAAATGCAAGACATATTAGGTATGACAAAGGGAATACAATTTAGTTCAGTGTGAAGGATATTACCAAGTAATTAAACTGAACTGGGATACCAAAAAAATCACATTAGCAGAACTACACTCCAGTTGACTTTACACTTACATTTGCTGCATAATTAGTCTAACCTAAATTAATTTTGTAATGATTCTGTGTTCTTAAATGAAATGTATATCATGAGATCCCAGGAGATACCTTGATAGGTGATTTGCAGAAATGAAATTAGGAATAGGTAAATTTTCAAGTCCTGTGAAAATCTTCTATTATTAAATGTCTATAGCCTATTATTTTTAATTAATTTGGTCGGGAAGATTGATGGTCATTGTACCATGTAAAATCCCTCTTGAATAAATACTACAATAATGCTACATTTATTTATGCATCATGTCTGAAAAATATTGGTGCAATTTTAAGCTTTGATAGCTTAAGCTAAGACTTTGACAAGGATACCTTATATAGTAGTCTTCATTAGACTCAGCCCTTTAGAATAAAGCTCTCAAATAGAAGTTAAAAATAAATAAAAGGCCTTTGAAAACTGAAGGTAACTAATAGCCTCTAGACTTTACTCCTGATGCTCCTTCAAAATTGTTTTTACTATAGTTGGACATTTATTTCTTAACATGCTTTGGTTTTCTGATTTCCTCAGCCCCAACAGATTAGAAGCTGTAGGCTAGAAAGAGAATGGGACAGCTCTGGTCTTTTCATCAGGAATGCTTAAAAAAAAATTAAAAAAAAAAAGAGAGAATGGGAAGAGACCTGTTCTGGGTGTCATGATGATATCTGATATCTGAAAAGGAAACAGAAGGGTAAAAAGAGAGGCCAAAACTTCAATTGTCTCCATAGTCACATACTTAATGACCTTGAGTCATAATGAGAAGTTTAAATTATCTTTAGTCAACTCTTTGAGAAAACGAGAAATTGCATAATACATTGAAGAAAGATTTTCATGCAAAATGATCTTTTTTAGTGTGATGCTTCAGGGTATAAATTTCATTTATCTGGTGGATGTAGAGAGGATTTCTTGCTTGATTTGGGTTGTTTGACCTCGAAGTCCCTTTCAGAACTGAAATTCTGTGATTCTAAGTCAGTTTATTTTGTTTCTGTTTCCACTCCAACACCAAGAATTCCTTCCTCCCCCCCCCAAAAAAAAAAGATTTGTTCCTTTTTTACACCTGTAGTATTATTAGAGCCGTACAGGGAGCTCTCCAATTTTTCTCTATTATGGCAGGCATGACTTTCTTTTCATATCAAAAGGCAAGTTCACATCTAATTTCCTGTACTCTGCTATCTAAAAGTACATTTGGCACTCCTGTTTTCTAGTTTCTCTTACCAATAGACTGTGTCTTTCCAAATATTTTCCTTCAGAAAGTAACTGGTCTTTTTTCCCCCAAATTTCATCTATTTTTTCTTTTTTTTCTGTTTATTATTTTTCCAGATCTCCCCAAGTCCTTGGACATTCTTTTCTGTCCTCTTTGCTAATGGCATTATTGTCTATTGGTGCAGAGATAGGGATAAGTCTGCTTCTTTCACGGTTGCAAAGGGAATGCAAGGGAACTCCCTCATAAAGAGTAGGTACTGTAGGGGCAGCCAGGTAGCATAGCGAGTAAGAGCACCAGCTCCAGTGTCAGGATTGACCTGGAGATCGAATCCTGGGCTCAGACACTTAGCACCCACCCAGAAACACCTGGCTGTGTAACCTTGAGCAAGTTACTTAACCCCAATTGCTTAGGGGTGGCCAGGTGGCTCAGCGAGTAAGAGCACCGGCTCCAGTGTTGGGACGACCCGGGCTCAGACACTCAGCACCACACCCAGAAATAACTGGCCGTGTAACCTTGAGCAAGTTACTTAACCCAGATTGCTTAAAAAAAAAAAAGAAAGAAAAAAAAAGAGTAGGTACTGGAGGCCTACCTCTTCTCTAAAACTTAAAAGACTTTGAGAGTGACTTAGAACATTGAGAGATTAAGTGACTTGACCAGGATCACACAGCCTGTATGTATCAGAGGAAGTCAGTTAGCTCTTCCTGGCTCCAAGGCCATTCAGTAACCATTGCGTCATGCTATGAGTTAATATTAACATTACAGGCATATTGGGGGCCCAGTGCATAGAGCATTGGACTGGAAGTCAAGAAGAACTCAGTTAAAATCTTGCCTCAGAAACTTGCTACCTATATGACCCTGGACAAATCACATATTGTCTCTCATGCTCAGTGTCCCCTTCTGTAAAATTTGGATAAAAATTACACCTATCTCATAGAGCTGTTGTGAAAATCAAATGAGATGGCAGGTGTGAAGCACTTTGCAAACTTTCAAGCACTTTCCAATGGTAGTTACTGTATTAAGATAATTAACATGATTACTTATTACATAATTTTTATTGTATTTATTATATTAAGGTAGCTAACTTGATTGTTTACTTATTACATAATTTATTAAATTATACTCATATGTTCATATATAATGTACTTATATAGATATATTTCTATATTATATATATTATTTATTATATCATTTATTATTTTAGCATGATCCTTTCTTTGAGAGAAGGGAAAGAAATAAACTTTTATAGAGAAACTATTATGTGTTATGTGCTGTATTAAATACTTTACAAACATCTCATTTAATCTTCACAATAACCCAGAGAGTAAGTGTTGTTATTATCCTTATCATTTTACGTTTGAGGAAATTGAGACAAACAGAAGTTAAATGACATGCCTATAGTCACACAGGTATTAAGTATCTGAGGCTGGATTTGAAATCAGGTCTTCCTGACTGCAGGTCTGGTGCTTTAACTATTTCACCACTTAGCTGACTTTGAAAGCTAAAATTAAGACTCTGAGATAGAATATTAATAATTGTAATACCTAAGATATTATTATATCCTAACAATTATATTCCTTTTTTACTTTTTATTTTTATTTTTGTAAATAGCATTTTATTTTTTCTAATTACATGTAAAATATTTCAACATTCATTTTTATAAGATTTTGAGTTCCAAATTTTTCTCGCTCCTTCCCTTCCCTCCCTACTCCCCAAGAGGACAAGCAATCTGATACAGGTTATAGGTTATACATGTGCAATCATGGGAACATTTCCACATTAATTTTGTTATGAAAAAAGAAACAGAACAAAAGAGAAAAGCCATGAAAAAAACAACAAAAAATGAAAATAATATGTTTTGATCTGCATTCAGACTCCACAGTTCTTTCTCTGGATAGGGATAGCATTCTCTGCCATGAGACTTTTGGAACTGTCTTGGATCATTGTGTTGCTGAGAAGAGCTAAATCAGTCATAGTTGATCATTGCATAGTATTACTATTACTGTGTACAATGTTCTGGTTCTGACTTCACTTGGCATCATAGATAGTATTATAATTTCATAATAATGTCATCTTCTTAAAGACTTGATTAAGAAATTATTATATAAAGTGAGATTTCTACTATGCCATTTAAAACTGATAATTCTTCATCTCCTATCCTCCCAAAAGTCTATTAACTCTGATGCTTATGCTTATAGTAAGCTGTTCAGCATGAGTAAGTGTGATGTAATATAAGTGTGATGTAAAATAAGATGTAATATAAGAATATAATTAGATAGAAAGAATACTTGACTTAGATGATATTTAAATATCATCTCTGATATGTAATAGCTGTGTGATTCCGGTCAAGTCATTCAACATTAATGCTCAGTTTCGTATTGGGCAGCTAGGTGACATAGTGGACACAGTGCCAGACTTGGAGTCAGGAAGACTCATCTTTCTGAGTTCAAATCTGGTCTCAGACACTTAACTAACTGTGTGACCCTGGCCAAGACACCTAATCCTGTTTAACTCAGTTTCCTCAACTGTAAATTGATCTGGAGAAATAAATAGAAAATCACTCCAGTATCTTTGCCAAGAAAATTCCAGATGAGGTCACAGAGTCAGACATGACTGAAAAACAGCTGAACAATGATGTAATATTATGATTCTGGGCAAGTCACTTAACCACATTAATGCTTAGTTTCCTCATCTGTAAAATGGTAATAATAATACCAGTAGTCTCAATCTTCCAGGCACAAATGGAGCTACAAATGGAAAGCACTTTGTAAACTTAAAATGTTATATAAGTGCCACTTTTTATGTATCCTTAAAATACAAATTCTAATATTTGATAATCCTCTTTCAACTAGTCTGAATCTCATAATTATTAATATGTACACAGAAGCTGTAATATTAAAAGGTATAAAACTAAAACATCATGTCACATGACTTAACTTTCTTTTGCAATTAAATCCTCCTTAACTGGGCTATTTTCCATTATCCAGATATGTCTCATATCTTTTTACCACCCTACCCTTGCATTTTGCTTAGGATGACATATACCCTGATGTTTACCTAAGACAGATAAGCACATGGCATTATTTTTGCTTCACAGCAAAAAAAAAAAAATCAAGAAATTTAAATCTATAGAAACTAGTGAGTTATTATAGTTTGTTGCATATAACACTCCATCTCCCTAGTCTGTTCCTTTTTACTGGATATCTCCCATAACCTGAAATGCTCTCCCTCCTCTTCTACACCCACTTTCTTTCCTGGCTTCCTTCTAGACTCAGCTCAAATCCTGCCATCTGCAAGAGGCCTTTCCCACCCACACTGCTTGTGCCTTCCCTCTAAGATAACTTCAAGTTTACCCAAAATACATCTTTACATAATTGTTTGCATGTTGCCTCCCCCACTAGAATGTGAACTTGAGGACAGATACTTTTTTTGGTCTTTCTTTGTATCTCCAATGCTTGATACTGTACCTGGCACACAGTAAATGCTTTAAAATGCTGATTGATTTGATAGTAAGCGATTAAGCTAGAACAAGACTCTCATCCTTGAAATCAAGTCTTCTTTCCGCTATACTAAATATATTGTATTTTTTTGGAGGGGGGGAGAGGAATCAGTTTAAATGTTGTATCTTCATATGGTGGTAGTTTTCACATTATTTTGTGCTTCCTATATGCTACCAAGTATTTATCAGTAAAAGCAAATTTTATAAATTTGATGAACTGACTTAACAGACAATGTATGTGATTTGGTGGACACAAAAAGCCATTGTCATTTTTGGCTACATTGGAGGGAATAGTACCTAGAATGAGAAAGGTAATGATCCCACTATGTTCTGCCTTATAATGATTTCATTTCTGGGTACCACATTTTAGAAAGGACATTGATCAGACTATCCCTAGTAGACTGAAGACAATGGAAGTGGATCCCCAAATGATCTATATGGATTTACCATGTAAGATTTGGTTAAAGTGGGGCGGCCAGGTAGCACAGCGAGTAAGAACACCGGCTCCAGTGTCAGGATGACCTGGATCAAATCTGGGCTCAGATACTCAGCACCACACCCAGAAATAACTGGCCGTGTAACCTTGAGCAAGTTACTTAACCCCAATTGCTTAAAAAAAAAAAAGATTTGGTTAAAGAGTAATGTTTTTAAGGTTTTAAAGGTAATGTGTAGCTAATAGAAGAGAAGGCTTAAAGCTACATGATACCTGTCTTCAACTATTTGAAGGGCTCATATATGGGTGAGATATTAGGCTTGTTCTGCTTAGCGCCAGAAGGCAGGGGTTGGCATGGGGAATAGAAGATACAGAAAGGTGGATTTGACTTTCCTAACAGAGCTATATAAAAGGGGAATGTAACCTGACTCAGTAGGTAGTGGTTCTCTCCTCCTAAAAGGTCTTTTCAATGAATGCTAGATGACCATTTGTTGGGTATGGTGTAGAGAGAATTCTTGCTTGACATTGGGTTGGCAGATAAATTCTTGAGTGAGTTTTAACTCTGAGATTCGTTAAGACACTTTGTTAGGGGTGGCTAAGTGGCATAGTGAATAAAGCGCTGGCCCTGGAATCAGAAGGACCCAAGTTCGGTTCCGGCCTCAGACACTTAACACACACACACACACACACACACACACAAACACACACAAACTAACCTTGGGCAAGTTACTTAACCCCAATTGTCCTCCAAAAAAAAGGACACTTTGTTAAGGCAAAACCAAAGACCATGCTTTCCTTGGAAAATTTTAAATGAAGAAGTGATTTTACTTTCTCTAATGCAAGTGGGCCCCTTAAATAGTGCTAAAGAGACTTAGATCAGTATGAAAGTTAGCAGTTGGCAGTGCTAATTGCCTTCTGATTATGTCGTCTATGGCAATTCAGATCTTCCTTGGCATACATTATAGCAGTCCGGCAACATTAGTTTTCAGTTACGTAAGAATAGCTGAAACTCAGTATTGCATAAAGTGAAAGTAAGGGCGGGTTCACAATTGGAATTGCCAATTTTTTGAAGTATATCAGGGTTTTTTTTTTCCCTATTATAGTTATATTATTACTTTCTGTGGTTATTCATTTGAAGTAATGTGTTGGTCTACTTTTAAATATAATCACAGAAATTAATAAGAGCATTGGAAGTAACTTTTAAAAAATGCTTGATTTGGGGTGGCAGATCCTTACCAGTTGCTGAGATCCTCCATGTATTAAACAAGAAGGAAATGTGCTTTAATTGTAGTAGGAAGAATTGTGAACAAGCTATCTGCCTATGTTATGGGTATGCTGCCACCTAAGAACTATACAAGCATCATATTTGAATTCTTTAGGTACTGAACTAGCAGAAGACTGAACCATATAACCTAACCTGCAATCCAGTCTCCACCTCAATCCAGAACTGAGACTCCCTCCCTAGGACCCAGAATTTCCTATTCTTGAACATTCACCACATCTGGCCCTAATCTAGACTCAGCACACTGCTTTTCTGTCATTATATGTCATGCTCCTGTTTTCTTGTGCCTACCTCCAAACTGGAATTCAAGCTCCCACCCTGGGATTCTAGCTGTCTTATCAAAGAGCATTCACCATATCTTTCCCAGATCCATACCCACTACACCAGAAGTGTCAAAGTCCTGCAGCCTGAAAAACTCCCGAGTCCAACCCAAACCAGATTATAATATAAATGGGAAATGTGTAACAGAATAAACAAAAATACAGTATGATATAGATAATGTTGACTTGTGGTTTTGTAAGTTAATATGTACCCCACAGAAATTGTTTCCATTTTCATTTGATTCCACTGCCTACACTTTTTCTTCAGCTATCTTCATGCCATCCTACTGTATGCTTACCATTCTTCCATCCCCACCCTGACCCCCTCTTTCCCTCTCTAGCTTAGAGAACAGTAGTCAGATAACACGAGCACTTATCCCAGAGCTCAGAACATAGTAGTCATTTAATAGTTTAATAAAGACTTCTTGACTTGAATTGTTGACACTCATCTCAGAAATAACTTATCAGTCAATTTTCCTGAGACTCCAGTTACCACCAGTGTCATTTTCCTGTCCAAAACACTCCTTGGCTACCACTTCCCTGTATTGTATTATTTTCCTCCAGTAGGATTTATATCTCTGAAGGTAGGAAGTCTCTCTCGCTCATATTGTATCCCTGATACTTAGCATATTAACCTGGTACATAGCAAGTACTTAATAAATGCTATTTTTCGTCATCCATTTATTCATTCTTAGTAAATCATAGGGCTTTTTTCCACTAGCTAAAGACTGGAATGCCATAAGACCATAGGATTATGCATTTATTGCTGGAAGGAGGCTAGAAATAATCTAATTAAACTCCACTCATTTTACAGATATGGAAACTAAACCCCAGAGACATTAACTGACTTGACTAAGGTCATGTAGTAGTTAATGGCAGAGCTAAGATACTAATATGAGGGGAGGTAGACATGAATACTAGTATTTTCATGTAACATCAAAGGATTTTAGAATTGGAAGGGACTCTAACAACCACTTAGTCTGACTGGTTAGTTGAAGCAGATTATATGAATTAGATCTTTGAGATAAGTCAACATTTGACTAAAAAGTTACCCACACTATGTGGAGTCTTGTGGCACAGATCAAAAGGACGGTACTTGGTCTATCCCCTTCTAATCTATATTCCTCATAGTTAGGGTCATACATTTGGATCTGCATCTCAGCAGAACTTAAAAGATCACTGAGTTCAACCTCCTGATTTAAGAAATCAGGAAACAGGCTTAGTGAGCTTAAATGATTTGCCCCCAAATCACACGGGAATTATGCAGCAAAACTGGGATTCCCAACTTGTTATTCTCTACTCCTGAACATGTATTTGCGAGTGAACCTGACTTTAATATCCCATTTTTAAATGTGTTATACTGACAGTCTCCCCAGAAGGGCAATAGACACTAGATAGTCATTCTCATTCTCAGCAAGAGATTCAGTCAGGTCTTCACCTTAGGATCAAGACAGACAATCACTTTTCACCCTCCTTCCTTTTCTCCATTCAGGAAAATCTTGAAGACTACATTGTATTTTATTTGTTTTGTAAGGATAATAAAAACAAGAATTAATAGTGCTATCTTTATTGGTATATACTTATTCTCCACTCCCTAATAATTTATTGATCAGTGACACGTTGTATAGGCAGAGGAATAGAAATAAGTCAGGAGTTAGTGAGGCAATTAGGAAAGATATGTCTAGCATCTCCCACTCCCTAGAGGATTAAAGTGTGGGAAGATACTGTTTAGGTTTGAGGATAAGGAGAACAAGTAAGGAAAATAAGGTGACTGAGCCTGATAAGAAAACCAGAAGGAAGGAAACTGCAGCTTAAACACACAAATCTGTGTTCCAGTTTTTCTTTCTCCCTGAAAAAAAAAATGAAAACTACTGCAAATCGAACTTTGCAAGTCAGTATTTATGCATTTCTGACAAAAGAAGTATGAACTATGTTTTAAGATTTGGAATAAATACATCCCGTGATTTGGCAGTCAAATGAAGAAAAGTAATTTGGAGAAACTTCACCCTTGAAAGAGAATTCTATTTCATTAAACATCTCAGATCACAACATGTATTTTTAGCAGATTTTTGAGACAGGTAACATTTTATAACATTGACTTAAGTTGTTATTTTACTGGGAAAAAAAAAAGTTAGTAGGGGCAGCTAGGTGGCGTGGTGAGTAAAAGTGCCGGCACCAGAGTCAGGAGGACCCTAGTTCGGTTCCGGGCTCAGACACTTAACACCCACACATGCACAAAAAAACTAGCTGTGTAACCTTGGGCAAGTTACTTAACCCCAATTGCCCTCCAAAAGGCACAAAAAAAAAAGCTAATAAAAGGAGAGGTTTTTTTTTTTCTTCTCATTCTGTAAAATATCATCATCCTAAAAGAAAATCATTGCCATTGCTTTGGGAGTACCGTACTAACTGTCCTTCGCTTCTTTGGCAGATAATATGCCCTTGTTTCCAGATCAGTCCAGATAAACATTATAACCTTTCCTTGAATGTGAAAAGAAAACCTAGGAAGACAGAACATAATCCACCTGGCATCTGTCAAGATAATCCTAGCCTTCACCTGCCCTACAGGTGAAAGTATTATGTGACAGTGTGGATTATGAAACTAAATAGATCTACTGTCTTTTCTTTTGAATTTGATGCTTATATTAATTAACAGTTTGAAAAGTATGAATTCAATGCATCAACAAAGAACCATATCCCAGACCATTTATCTGTCTTGAGTCTATTACCAGATGACAATTTCAACAAAAGCTGAATTTGGTAGGTACACTGCCTCACAATGTTACAGTGTCTTTGAAGTTAATCTTTATTAACTGATAGCTTGCTTTCCCTTGTTTTAGAAATGCGAGCTGCAATTCTCAATTCCAGTGCTTATCAGCTTTTGACAATGCTTGTAATATATCAAGCAAGTTAATATTGAGTCATGTCAAAACTTTAATAAATGTTGTCCTGAACTAATATGCCAGGCTCATAAGGGATTTCAGCATTCTTAGATTTTAATATTATAGTGGTGACCTTTCCATAAAACCTTAACAAAACAATATTTTGATATAGGATACAGAAGAGACAGGAATTTCCTTGCCTATGAATATACATGATTTGTCTTTGCATTTCAGATTTTATCTTATATGTGATTTCTTCAAATATCAGTGTGTGGTTTTATTTGAGTTTTGAAACAATAATTGTCATGCATTTAAAGTTGCAAATAGGCCTACAATTTTCAAATATATCTGTTCATTTACACAAGGTTCATTTAAACCTTGCTTGGATGCCTAGCGATTTACTTGTGATAATGGTGTTTATACTAAAAATAGAAATAATAAAAGTAGAAATTTTCATCCCAAACGAATCTCAGAAATACCATCCTGGGGGTGGAATGTAGCAGCTGTTTAGCAGCTCTCTCTGACAATTTGTGACCAGAGTTGGATAAGAATTCCTCATCTAGTAGAAAAACAGAATGAATATCAGAAAAGCAAGGTATAATTCCCCAAACAGAATTTTTCATCAATCTTTGAAATTTATTTTCTGTGCTCCACCACACTCTGTGCCTATCACAATGCCTAACATAGAATAGGAACTTAAGAAATGCTTACTTAATTAAATAGGAGCCTAAGACAAGAATGACCAAACCTGGAAACCATTTATCTGTTCCTATTTAGAAACAAGAGTGAATTCCTAAGTCAAGGCAATCTAGTTGCACTAGAACTGTGTTCAGCACTCTTTTATGCAAAGGTTATTGGCTGATCAACTCTTTCTGATATAGGAAATCTTTTAATACTACAAATCAGAGGAAATGATGAATGCTGAAGAAAATAAGTTGTGCTTTTTTTATTAGTTCCAAAACTTTTTAAAAATGCAAAATCAAGCTTTCCCCCAAGTAATAAGCTAATTACCCTGTATTTCACTATTTATATTTTGGATTCCAATTCAGAATCCTGTTAAACATAATTGGAAGTACCTTTTAGTGTATACTGAAATGATGGGGGTTTTAGACATCCACCAAACAGGAGAATTAGTAATCAGGTGAAATAAAAATTAGTTCCAAGATACAATGTGACAGAATCACAAAGCACTTTGCTCTTAATTCTGATGTATTTATCATGAATTATTTTGTGTCACATTTATGAAACATATTCTCTTAGTTTTTTGAGGATTACTACCATCTCAGTTTTTTTTTGGGGGGGGGCATCCTTCTAAAGCTAGAATTCAAAATTATTCATTGTTATGCTTCCCAATAACAGTGACTCAGAGATAATTAGCTCAAGTAAGAATAGTAGCTACAAAATAGGTTCACTCTCCCCCTCCCATTAACTTGGGGTGCATTCAACAACTATGCACAACCTACATGGGAAGAGTGAGCACAAACCTAGAGAACAATGGTAGTAAGGCTCATATGTAGAGAATACTTGTGGCTGAGGAAAATCATGCATACCTTTAATACTGCAGGGCCCCAGTACCCATTCCCCATATGGAATCCTCATAGATGCCATTTGAATGCCATGGCTAGTTGTCCCTTAACTCCCCAGTTACTTCTCTTCTTTCCGGCCAGGGTCCATGTTTTCTGAAGCTGTTACCTCCCTAAAGTTATTGTATGTCCGTGTGTATATGTGGAAAGTTTGTCTGTCTACTAGAAAGGTTACTCCTGCCTGGACTCAGTCATACTAACAAATTTCTTGATTGCTGAATGAGAAGTTGATTATGGCTAGAAATCATAGCTGATGGGAAGGAGAGAAAAGGAAGTCCTTTTACCCTTGCTGTCTTCCAGTTGAAGGAGAAGGGTGACATTTCACAAAGGTTCTCTTGAATTATCTTGAACTCAACTCATCTTCTAACTGTTCAGCATTTAAGAACTGCCAGAGGTTTTGGGCATTTTTTCTTGGTCAATGACAAGGTTCCCATATCTAACTCAAAGAACTTGTTTAGTTTGATAATGCTTTATCAATGATCTTCTTGTGGAACAGACTTAGAGTTGTCTTTCTTATTTCCAGTTGACAAGGTATGTGCTTTAGGGCATGCTTCTGGTCAAGGCCAACATGTGAGAAGACTTAACTAGAAGTAGGGCCCAGAGCATCACTGTGGTCAATGGAAAAGTACAATTCTAAACATGCCCCAAGGGTGTCCTCCCCTCACCCAAATAAAGGGATTACTAAGCATGACTGCATTTTGTAAAGTTAACTTGATATATCCCTGGGGTCACTTTAATTTCTATAATTAGATACTAGAAGTCCTGGGTTAGGAGGCTGGTTAAAAACAACTGCCATATCCATCTATTTGAGTAAAAAGTCCACAAGAACATGTACATGGCCAGATAATGGAATAGAGTAGAGAACATTTATTCTAGTGTCAGAAGTTCTTGGGTTGGGGTGGCCAGGTAGCACAGCGAGTAAGAGTACTGGCTCCAGTGTCGGGATGACCTGGGGATCAAATCCAGGCTCAGACACTTACCACCCACCCAGAAACACCTGGCCATGTAACCTTGAACAATTTACTTAACCCCAATTGCTTAGGGGTGGCCAGGTCGCTCAGCGAGTAAGAGCACCAGCTCCAGTGTTGGGATGACCTGGGGATCAAATCCGGGCTCAGATACTTAGCACCACACCCAGAAATAATTGTCCCTGTAACCTTTAGCGAGTTACTTAACCCCAACTGCTATAAAAAAAAAGAAGTTCCTGGGTTCAAGTCCTGCTTCTGATTCTTACTACATTTTTGATTGTAGATGAATCAATCTTAAGGGCACATGTAAACAGTCTTATCTTGGCAAGGAGAATGGTCAACTCAGCATTTGAGACTAGAATAAAAGAGGAGAGCGTGGAAGAAGGTGAGGAAGAAGACAGAGAAAGGAGAGATTTTATCTAGTGGTCTCAGGTTTTATTTTTTTAAGTGATACTTCACTGAGGTAAGAATGTGGGGTAAGGAAGGTCTATGAAAAGCCTGAAAAAAAGATGGAACTATTTGAAATAATCATCATGGATAGTGGGATAATGAATTAATTAGGAATAGAATGTTCGCCTAGGTGTTGTAAAGGCCCAGTTGAGAGTAGATAATGTGGATTTGCAATGGGCCTACTTAACATGGTTTCATGATTTCCTTCCCTTTCAATCAACAACATATGATTAAAAGTAAAGGTGACAAATGGTAGGAGTAATTCTGGGTTGGGCTTAGCAAGGTATGATTATCTATAGGACAAGGAGGCAAATGAATTGAGGGTGAATGATAGTGTAGAGTTGAGCTGGTTTACCAAAGAATGGAGAGCTAGTGTTGAGGAGATAGTTTAAGGGGAGAAAACAACTGAATCATGGGGGAAATGGAAGTTACAATGAAGAAAAAATATAGGATTAGGCATTGTAAAGCATAGGGAATGATGGAATAATAATAGATAAAATCAAATAAAGGAATTCCAGAGTTCATGATCATGAAAGTGGAACACAAGGGTTATGGAAGGGTTAAGGTTGTGACTATTTCTGTGTGTTGCTGAGGTGGAGTGGAGGAGGAACTCATGGGAATTGAATGATTGAAGAATTGGGAAGTAAGGGCATTTGTGGGGTATTGATCTATAAGTGACCTAGTATGAGGGCTGGAGTTGGGGTGCATAGAAATATTGAGAGCCAGCTACTGAGAGAGGAAGGAAGAAGGCTGCCCTAGGAATTGAGAGATTATAGCCATCTGCATCTAAAATGGGTGGTAAATTTGCATATTATATCCTCACTGAAGAATTTCAATAGTAAAAGTGGTCAGGAGAGGGTCTGGAAGTGGAGGGTGAACAGCAAGGGAATATTCTGATTCTCCCATCACAACCAGAGGATGAGATAAATTTTAACTGGTACTGGAAAGAGTAATCAAGGAAAGTAGCATCATTGAGAGTCAGCCATGTCTCAATGTGGGCTGGAAAATTGAAGGGAGTAAGAAATAAAGAGGTTTAAGATGAAAATATGTTCATTGTGAAGTAGGCGTTCCAAAGAATATAGTAAATCTGGATCTATTGGCAGATCTGGACAGGAAGACATTGAGTTTGAGGCAGGTGGAGTGTATTGGGTTGAAATATATAGGACTGAGAAAGAACCAGGTCAAGGGGGGAAGGGATAAATATCAAGGTTTTAACATCATCCCAAGATCATCATCACTGGCATTATGTGAGAATGTAAGTGGATGGGGGAGGCAGTTAAGGTAATCATTGAGAAGTAATTCCAGGCTAAATATCAGGGATTGGAGAGAAATTCATTGAGGGAAGCATGAGATTAGCCTGTTTTAGGTCCCCAGCTTGAGTTTCAGCCTCCTGGAAGATGAAGGATTGTCCTGTGAGACACCATAATGGTAATGAAATTTAAAGATCCCTTTGCATTGGAAAAATAAGAGATATTTAGTACCTAGTTCAAATTAAGCCTCTGTTAAAGAAACAGAAGATATGAACTCCTGTTGCTGGCATAACAGGAAGAGGCTGAAAAAGGAGGAGCAATACTGTATATAAGGAAAAGGCCCAGGGAGGTAGAGTCAGAACTCCTTGGGATAAGCTTCATGGAGGCAGAAGCAACAGCTTCTGAGGAGGCTGAAGAGGAAAGGCTCAGGCTGGAGAGAATGATTTTGATTTTGGGAACCTGGGTGAAGTGATTTTGATCCTGGGAACCAGTTGGAGCTTCCACTGGGGAGCTACCAGCTTCTACTGGGGAGCTACCAGCTTCCCCTGGGAGCTGCCAAAGACTGAGGAAGCATGACTGTGATACTGGTACTTTGCATGAACCTGTTTGTGGCTTTGTTAAGCCTTGGCTTCCCTGGAACAGAGACTATGAAGGATTTAAGGTGGACTGGACACTGTGAGGTTCAGTGTGGAACAGGAACAGCACGGAGAGCTGGACAAGGAACTGGGAGCTGTCTTCCTTTGAAGCCAGGTTACAGTTTGGTGAATCCAGGAAGGAGCTGGGACTATGGAAGGGGATCCAGGGAATTTTAGAGACTACCCTGAGACAAACTGAAAGAAAGCTTTACTTGGATACTGTGTAGTGACTGAGAAGATTGTATGTAACTTATTTGTGACTGAGGGGTGGATGGCCTGTGTATTTTACATTACCCCTTAAGAGAGTGCTGAGTAGTGACTGATATTGTAAATTAGTGTGCCCCCATGAATGGAGAACTTTGACTATTGTATTTTGTGACCCTTAAGGAGGCTCCTTAAGGATGACTGAATGATTGAGTTGATTGAATGATTGAGTTATGAAGTGATTGATGTTGAAAATTATGTGACCGGGGCAGCCAGGTAGCACAGCGAGTAAGAGCACTGGCTCCAGTGTTGAGAAGACCTGGAGGTCGAATCCCGGGCTCAGACACTTAGCACCCACCCAGAAACACCTGGCCATGTAACCTTGAGCAAGTTACTTAACCCCAACTGCTTAGGGGCGGCCAGGTGGCTCAGTGAGTAAGAGGACCGGCTCCAGTGTCATGATGACCTGGATCAAATCCAGGCTCAGATACTCAGCACCACACCCAGAACTAACTGGCCGTGTAACCTTGAGCAAGTTACTTAACCGCAATTGCTTATTAAAAAAAAAAATTATGTGACCACTGTGGTGAAAGCTATGTGGCCATTTTCTGTGTTAAGTTGTTGTGAATTTTGTATTTTGATTATCTGTGATACTATGTAACATTTTGAATGATGTACCTTGATTTACTGTGAATGTTTTGCTCTGATTTGTTATTTAATAGAGTGTTCACTATACTATGTAATCAGAACCTTAAAAGCTGTTCACAGTAGCATTCTTCTGGAATGCTGCTCATGCTTAAGTGGCTTTACAGACACAAGAAGAGCCACCTTAGAGCAAGCAGAAACAGGGGGACCTGGGTGTCTTGCTTGTTCTGAAGAAGGTCCTTTAGGAGTAGAAGATAGAAGGGGTCATGTTTGAAAGGCAGCCCAGTGCTGGTAAAGGTCCTGGGGCAGGGCCTTCCTTGCATGAAAATTAAGCAGTGACTCCCTCCTCCTACTTATGGTGTAAGCATGTTCTGAGAAATCAAGAGGGTGGCAGGAATGGTCCTCACCTTCCATGTATCACTCCCTCCTGCCCCAGTCCATTAGTGGCTGTGGCTCATGACTTCATGGTAGGAAGCAGACAGGAGTGCTGAGGGTATTCATTAAAATTAAAGTATGTTGAAAGATTAAAAAGGAGTAATTGGTAACTTAATCATATGACTAAAAGTGATCTTAGCTTCCTCTGAATTATACAACATTTATTACCTGTGTCATGAGTATAACATTTATACAGGGTGTTCCAAAAATCTCAGTGAAGTTTTGGACTTTTAAAACTTAAATAGCTATTAAGGTTTAAAACAGCACTAAAACTTTTTAAATAGTCTTTTATTTGGGGGATTTGCTTATATCTATTATCTCTCACTCTAATAGAAGTTCCTGGAATCTGGATTTATGTTTTATTTATATTTATATGTATTTTTATCCCCATAATGCATGGCATAGGGCCAAGGAAAATGTATATGCCTAATTTGTGTAAAAACATAATGCTTTACATAGAGTAGCTACTCAATAAACATGCTGAATGAATGAATGGGATGAACTACATTAGGGCTTGGCAAATTTATTTCTACAAAAAGAAATGAATAATTAATGAAATTATCCAAGCAATTCAGCACCATCTCCTCTCCCACCCAAAACTCTCTCCCCCTCATATGTGTGCCCCAGTTAACTTTTTTCATGTCAGAAAGAAAGTTTGGTTTCTAGTCTAGTCACTTGTGAAATGCTTCAGAATTGGAAACAATAGGTAGAGGGAGCAGAGTCAGGTATCTAAGTTTAATTTAAGGTGGAAATGCCCAAACAATAAGAGCTACTCAAAAGTGAATTTGCTCCCTCAGAAATCAGCATACCAATACTCAATACCAGTTTCTCATTTTTGATCTTTCAATGTACTTTAATTTTAATGAATACCCTCAGCACTCCTATCTGCTTCCTTCCATGGACCCATGAGCCAAAGTCACTAATAGGGAGCAGGGGTGATACATGGAGGGTGAGGACCACCCCCATCCTCTTATTGACTTCTGTCTTCCTTAAGTTCTTTAAGGAAATGCTGGATGCCTGCTGGTTGGGTATGTTGTATCTGGTATTCTTTTCATGTATGCATTGGACTTGGTGACTTCTGCGGTCCTGTCCAACTCTAAGATTCTGTGCTTCTGTTACTCTTTTTTACTATGCTTTTGTAGCCATTTGGGAAAATTGATGGGTTCTCTTCACAGCTTTGAAAGCATTTATTTTAATGGTGAACATCAAATTTATTATTGTAATTGAATAATCGTTCTGCCTGTATATTATGTTCAGGCATTTAGGGTGATGCCCCTCAAAAAGCAGAAACATAACTTCAATTATAAGTTGTTCTCCATTTAAAGCTTCAAGGAACTGTGATTAAATTTATTGGCAGTCCTAATTCTAATGAAATGATATTTTTATACTCAAAGTCTTGTTTAGTCAGTCAAAAATGAAATATGGTTAGATCATTACTCAAGTAATTGCCATCATGGAGGCCCAATTTGTTCTCCATTACTGCCACCTGAGGAGCTGATTTCTAATGTGACAGAATCATAATGAAAAATAGGTATTCAAGTTGTTCATTTCACTTCTGGCTTCATTCAAGTTACAATGAAGATAGGTATACTCATCTTTTTTAACAATTAAAATTACATTATTCCCAGAAGTTACATGGAGGAAGGAGATGATGTAATGAAACAGATCAAGTAGATATATACAGAAATTTTGATATCATACACTTCATACTCCCATTTATAATCATAGAATTTCCTATTTGGAAGGGACCTCACATATTCTCTAATCCAATCCATATATCTGAAGCAGGGATCCCCTTAATAAAAAACCAAGCAACTGATCATCTAGCTTTTCCCTGAAGACTTCCAGGGAGTGTGAACTAATTTTCTCCCAAGACTGTCCATTATATTTGTGAACAATGCCAATTATTAAGGATATTTCTTTTCCCTATTTCAGTGTAGATTGCCTCTCTAATTTCTATGCATTATTCCTACTTCTAAGCTCTGGGGCCAACCAAAGTAAATATAATCCTTCTTCTACATGTTAACCCTTTCAATACTTGAAGATGACTATCATACCCCATCTTGCATTTTAACAGGATTACATAAAGAAAATTGAAAGGGACCCTGGAGACCACCTAGCCCAACCTTCCCATTTTTCTTTTTTCTTGGCTGAACATCACTACTTCCTTAAACCAATAATAATACATTTGTTTAACATCCTGCTTACACCCCTCTTTGTGTTGTCAGGGTCCTTGCTAAAATGTGATGCCCTAAAATTAAGCACAGTTCTTCAAATGTGACCTGATGACTTTGCCTCCCTTATCTTGTGCACCAGGCTTCTGTTGATCCTACCTGAGGTCATTCTAGCTTTTATGACAACCATATCACATTGTTTACTCCTCTTGAGTTTACATTCAATTGCCTGCCAAATCCCTCCTGCCCTTTGGTGTTTTAGAGATTGATTTTATTAAGCCCAAGTAAAATACTTTACTTTTATCCCTAACTAAATTTCAGCTTTAGATGTGGGCAGCCATCCTAGCCTATCAGTGAACATATGAGCCAATCCTCAAAGTTTCATGACATCTTTAAATTTTATTGCTTATGATTTCATCCAAAACATTGACAATAATAATGGACAGAGTTTGGCCGAGGACAAGGCTGTGCTCCCTCTAATAGAATCCTCCTAAAGGGGGGACACTACAATGGCAACAATAATTAGTATTTATATCTTGCTGTAAGGTTTACAAAGTGATTTACAAATATTAATCTCATTTGATCCTTACAACAACCCTGAGATATAGGTGCTATTTTTATCATCCTCATTTTACAGGTGAGGAAACTGAAGCAGGTAGAGGTGAAATGACTTTTCCAGTGTCATGTAATTAGTAAGTTTCTGAGGCTATTTATGAAATTAAGTTTTCCTGACTACAAATTTGGCACTCTATCCATGACATCACTTAGCTTTTCTTTGGGACCAAAGATTCAGATGATATTAAATTTAACTAACCTTACTATCACCTTGCCCTGCAATTCTTTCTCTTTTCCTAAAGGAAGTTAGCACATCTGGGACACAAGATTGAATCCAAGGCTTTAAAACTTACCTGGGTTTCATAGATTCCTAGATTATTAGAAGGTTCTAGACCAATCTCTTGATTTTAGAGATAAGAAGTACTAAAGCCCAGAGACTTTGGGAATGACTTGCCCAAAGCCACACATGCAATTACTGGCAGAACTAAGGGTCTTTCTTTATCTTTTAAACACTTATGTAATTTTTCCATCTTTTTTTAGTACCTTGCAACAGTAATGGAATGTCAAGATCAGAATAAGTATTATTTCCCAATGATAATTAGCAGTATAGTTGTTTTCAGATGTGTAAAGTAACTCATTTTGATTGAAATTTTAAAAATTCACATTTAAGTACTCATTATCATAATGAGTAACTTTAAAAATTGTAATTTATTTCTCATTGTATACATTGTGAAATAGTGTTCAATTTAAGCATTAAAACCAGAGTAGGTAGTTATACCAATTTTTATATCTTTTTTTGCATCACCTAGGTTTTCCCCTGAATACTTTTCTTTCTTCCATCTTAGAAAGCTAGCTATGCCTTGTAATTTTTTTTAGAGAAAGAAAATTAATCAGAAAAATGGTATCTACATTTAAAAAAAATCTATTATTGTATTCAGGGTTCCACACCCATCAACTCAATTGCCTTTAGAAAGGAGTGCAGTGAGATGTCTTCTCATGTTTCTTAATTAGGAATAAGCTCCATCTTCAGTTCTGTGGTTGTTTTCATATATATTGATGTAGTCATTATGTATATCGTTTTCTTAATGCTGCTTACACAACTTTACATTAGTTCATATAAATATACATTTTCTCTATATTCTTCATGTTTGTTGTTTCTTGCAGCACAGTAATAGGATTCCATTACATTAATATACCACAGTTTATTTACCCATTGCCCTATCCATAGGCACCTACTTTTTTTCCAGTTCTTTGACAGTCCACAGAAGTGCTCATGTAGTTTTGTGATGCTATTTCACACAGGAAAAAAAGTGGGAAAATTATTCTTACTGGGTATATTTTTTTAAGGTGGATAGCCACAGATAATTAGATATAGCTGCTTGAAAAGTGAATGACAGTGGCAGTATCTATATCCCATTTACCATTGAGTCATACGGAGGTAGTTAAATCATTTTTTATAATACATGTCCAAAGTGTGCAGTGTTAAAGTAGCTTAAATGCTTTCTACAGAAAAATTAAATTATTCCTCATGGTCAGAAGGCACATCCTTAGTTTCCTTAACTACATTTTTTTGACGT
Source organism: Petaurus breviceps papuanus (assembly GCF_028583685.1). Classification (NCBI taxonomy): domain Eukaryota; kingdom Metazoa; phylum Chordata; class Mammalia; order Diprotodontia; family Petauridae; genus Petaurus; species Petaurus breviceps. The sequence goes on along the minus strand of NW_027187309.1, from coordinate 10,853,989 downwards.
GTTTATCTTAAAAATAGAGCATAACTTAGAGAGTAACTTTTGAAAAGCCTTCCAGCATAGTAACCTCTATGTTGCAACAGTGAATAGGAATGAATTTTCATTTCTCCTGGAGTCACTTTTTTTTTGGTTTTCTAATGAGGATGCTATCCTGATGATCATCTGACAAGTCTTTCAAATTGTCTCTTCTCTTCCTGAATCTTACTTATTGCTTCCTAGCCTTTCAGAATATGGCAGGGCTAACTTTACCCCTGCAGAAAGAAAATAATTGATTGCAGACACAAAGACTGGAACAATTTTAGGACTGCTTACTAGAGTTTTAGGCTATGGTCAATGCATAAGGAAACTGAAAGCTTCTCCAACTTAAAGGGACAGGGAATTTAATTAAAGAATTTTGGGTTTCACAGATTCTTTTGCTAGCCTGCATTTTACCTGCTTAGACCCTTCAAATAAAAAAAATGAGGAATTCAGCAAAATAAAATTAGATATAAACTCTTGGGACTCAGTGCACATTCAATTGTGTGACCTTTTCTATCCCTTTCTAGTGCCTCTGGGTCTTGTTAGTGTGAGGAATGCTTCCCAGTGCCTGTATAAGCTATGGGAACAAAGGCATTTTAAAATAATCCAATAAAAGCACACATCTTATGAAAGAGACAATTATGTGAATGCATTCTCTGTAACAAGAATTGGGTAAGTGTTCAGAATCTGAGGAGTCTTCTTTGATATGGCATAGATGTTTTAGAAACTTTGCCATGTGATTCTCCCTCTCAGTTATCCCACAATATACAATGAGAACTCATTGTTTTTTGTGTTGATTAATAGAATGAATATAACTTGATAAAAAAAATAAAACATTCTGATTTCAGAAAGAATCTGTACGGTTGATTTTGTTGATGTACATTTATTTTGAACCAGTATGAATGTCTAATTTGTCTATTTAGCCTACCCTGTTTAGACACTAGACCATACTTCAGTTTGGTCCATCCAGTCATACATACATTCATGCCATTTTATATCCTCAGCTACTTCACCCTTTACCCACTTTCTTTGTCACCTCACCTCTTCCCTGTGTGTTATCTTGCCCATTAGACTCTAAGCTTCATTACCATTTTAATAAAAAATTGAGGCCATTTGCCTTAAGGACCCTGTATGTGAAAGGGGGGGGGAGTGCCCCTGTGATTTGGGGAGGGTATTTGTGCCAACAGTTTTTATTACTGTTCATTCTTAGTAAATGTCCTTTTGTTATAATCTGATTGAGATTTCTGGTTAAATGGATTAGATTTTTCTTCTTTTCTTCCTATAGATATGCAACGTTTTTTAGTTAAAGAATGTAAAAAGACAAAAAGGTTAGAGTGGTGGTGATTTTTTTGAAGATGATTAGTGTATAATTGTGCAGCTAGATAATGCAGTGCCTAGGGTATCAGGCCTGGAGTCAGGAAGACTCATCTTCCTGAGTTCAAATGTGGCCTCAGACACTTAATAGCTGTGTGACCTTGGACAAGTCACTTCACCCTGGTTGCCTCAGTTTCCTCATCTGTTAAATGTGTTAGAGAAGGAAATGACAAATCATTCCAGTATCTTTGCCAAGAAAACTCCAAGCACGGTCACAAAGAGACAAAATTGAAATGACTAAATGACATACATGGAAATAAAACCCAAAGTCCAAACAATCAAAACTTAAGTTCCACATAATTTTTTCCATAGTATTCCTCTTTTACCAAGCCAGTTTCTTTCCTCAGCTTCACACACAAAAGGAGTCAGACAAAAAAAAATAATACTTTAGCTAAGAATGAAAGAGGCTTTTCAATCCATTTTCTTTGGCTTAGTGGTTATTGAGAGCCATATGTCACCCCTGATGTATAGTCACGTAAACTGTTTTATCCATGTGAACTGAGTTTGTTCTAAATCCTTTTTTACCTCAGAACTTAAGCTGCAGTATCTAACTTTCTCCTGATATGGTTAGGAATTAGGTTCCAGAGGGCAGCATTTTCCTTGAACTGATTCTTAGTCCCCTTGTGTAAGATACATGAAGATATCCAACAAGTTTATTTACATGGCAGCTTTGAAGGTTTTTAAGTACAGGACTCATGATTAAATTGAAGGTTTTGTATGCATTTAAAATTCTTAATAAGAACATCAGTTTTTAAAATAAAGAGTATGTGAAGCCCTTGAAATGATTCCTACTACAACTTACCAGCTGTTTTCATTATGTCCTAAAGTACCTTCTCTGATTTGTTCAGCAGTCTCTAACCAAACAAACTGAAGTTGAAACTTAAGGCATTTTCCAGAGAGATTATTCAGATACACAGGGAAAAATATTCAGATTATTGAGGGAAAATAGGCACTAAAAATAGCTGACTCCAGGACAAGTCTGATTCATTTTGGCTATATTTTGAGGATGTCGTCAGCCCAAACATGGGCAAATGTTGTATAGGCAGGTTGAAAGGCGTCCAGGATTAGAAGCTGGGGGGAAGGAAATATGTAAGAACTAGAACAGTATACAAGCTTAGAGATCACTCATTGGGGATGCTTTATAAAGAAAGAGGATATATGGTTATTGTGTGTACCAGGTGTGAGGCTGAAGTTGGAGGTTAGGCTAGCCGTTCAAACTGGGATATGTGGGCAAAGTTTAGAGCAGGTAATCAACTTTTTTGTGTCTTAGATTCCTTTAGCAGTGGGGGGAAACCTATGGACCTCTTCTCAGAACAATGTTTTTAATTGCATAGAGTAAGATACATAGGATTACAAAGGAAAACAATTATATTGACATACAGTTATTTTAAAAAGGCTTTTAAAAAGATAATTTATGGAACTTTGGTTAGGATCCTCTGGTTTAGAGCTTGAGGAAGTGAGCCTACATCAGCATTCAGAGGGTGATCTGGGAAGAAGATGAAAGAGGAGGTGAATTCAGATGGATCAACACAGGCCTGGTTCAATCTGGGAATGAGGCAACAAAGAGGAGGAAAACTAGAATGGCATCTCAATAATAATTTTAACAATAATTGATTTTTACAGAAAATATTCATGACAGTCTCACTAGGTTGGCAGTGAAATCATTTATTTTTGTTTATTTATTTGTTGCTCATTTTAAAAGTGAGGAAGGAAACACAGTTTGAATGCTTTAGTGATACTCCTATGGTGCCAAAAGTAGTAGGTGGTGTCAAGCCCAGATCTCTACATTCCCAAGTGCAGCACTCTGTATACTACCCCAGGCAGTGGGATCTCAGGATCAGGAGGAAATGAATGGGTCTACACAGCAGTACAATCAGTGTATAGCTCTTGGTCTTAGGAAAAGGTCTGTCCACCCTCTGCCCTGGCCTTTAAGTAACCTTGCTGGTTTGGTCTTGTAAGAGTATGGCAGTTCTGTAGTGGTAAGACAGGTGCTGTCAAATGCAGCAGAGGGTTAAGTCACTTACCTAATTTTAGGTGTTGATTTAGAGCCTAAAAGAACATCTCTCCTAACCCCCTAATTTAATGAACAAAGAAAGTGAAGTTATTGACTTTTCCGAAGATCCAAATATGAAATTTGAACTCATATCCCTTGACTTGTCGTCCTCATACTTAATAATTTCTTACCTTTGTCTTTTGCCGCTTTCTCTGTTTTGATTTTTATATTTAATCTCCTGGCTGAATCCTTATTGTTTTCTAATTCTTTCTATCCTTTCTTTTTCCTATCAAAGGCCAAAAATTGGAACTAACAGCAGGAATTTAATATTATGAGTAGCTAAGTAGGCGTTGGTCCTAAAAAAAACCTCAAGTAACTAATGGCAGTCTAAGCAAATGTATACATTGGAGAAGATATAATGAAAGACTGAGTAGCAGCAATTTAGGAATAGGAAGTGTTCTTATGGGGTCCACACAGCAATTCAAATAGACAACTTCAAAATGTACAGAGCACCTTGCAATCATTATTTCATTCAAGACTCATAGCAACATTGAGAGGTAGGTCCTAAAGTTATTAGTGTCCCTACCTTAAAGCTGAGGAAACTCAAGTGCAGAGAAGCTAAGAGTAACCAGAGGCTCTGATCAAATAGCTAGTAAATATTTGAGGCAAGATTTGAACTCAGAAGGACTTCCTTTTGCCAAATTCAGCACTCTAGATACAATACTTTGCAAATATTATGTCTGCTTTGTAGAAGAGGAAACTGAGGTTTCAAGGTTAAGTGACTTGCCCAAGGTTACATAGCAAGTTAATAATGGAAATAGTACTTAACGTCCAGTCTCCAAGAAGCATTTACTGTTGCCTTTCCACCATTCTGTGCTATCTACTAAGTATTTATTTTAGCTCTTTGCCCCTCTAAGCTGTTTACATCAAACTTAACCCCATAATGTGTTCCATTAAAGGCAAGAATGAAGAAACTAACAATATGATTGAGATAAGGTCTCTTTTAGTTGGAGAAAAAAAAAAACACCATTTTATTACTATAGGCATGTACTGAGAGGTTGTGCACTTGTGGTAAATCAGAGAACTGGTATTGGATTTAGAAACAAGTAAGTTTAAATCCTGTGACAAATATGAGAAAGAAAATACTAGAGGATTGGGGAGAGAGTAGGAAGAGAAGAGAGAGAGAGAATTGTAGAATTATTGATAACTATTGACAGAGTTTCTAAACCAATGAAATCATAGTCCTGGACAAAACAGAAAAAAAAAATCCGCTATCCAGTCCTTTAACTCTTCCTCTGTAGATGAGATTTAATGTTATGGAGGTAGCAAGAGCAAGATGTAGCACTGATAAAAATGTGGAATGAGGGAAGACTTGGAAGTCAAGAATAATGGCAAGACAATAACCTGGGTGGGAGAGCAGAAGCATAGTGGTGGCTTCAAAAGAAGTAGGGACCTTTATAACATACTCCTACTGCCCACTATAAGCTTTATAATCAGTCAGTCACTCAGTCAGCAAGCTTTTTTATTGAGTATCTATTATGTGCCAGGCACTGCATTAAATACTGGGGATACAAAGAGAGGGGGAAAAAATCCCTTTGTTCAGGGAATAACAGTCTTTACAAAACAATTTTACTGTACCATTTTTGTTCAATAAAATTTTAATTAAAATTAAGGGTTTCTCATGCATAGTTTGCTTTGGAAGTTACCTTCAAAATAAGTTGTAAATAAAAGTATTTATATTGTGTTTTCATTTTATTCTCATTAGTTTTATGCTTCTCTAAATTGTAGGAAAATATCAATTGGTCATCTAAACAACATAACTCACTTTTCATGACAGAATACTATAGGTTTGCTTGGCTTTAGTGTTTTGTTTCAAATTGAATCATGTATCACTCTAATTATTTCAAAATAATAGGCAGTTTCTGTATTAACATTTGAGTTATAATAAGTTGGTCATTTGCTATAATAAATATTGCATACTTTTAGATAAGTATGAGGTTTCTCAAAACACTATATATCTTTTTGCCTCATGAAAGAAAGAAGAATTCTCATAGCCTTAAGCCATGGTCTTCATCTTTCAGAACCTAGAGTTGGAAAAATATGCATTCCAATGACCCCTTGTAACTTTTGCTAGCAGTAGGACCTTGTGAAATCACTTGAACTTTCTGAGGATCTGTTTACCTATCTGTCAGATGGGGGGGTTAAAATTTTATGGGATTCCCCAGAGTATTGTAGAAAATTTTAAAAGAGATAATTTATACAAACCACATCATGAGTATTAAAATGCTTTATAAATCTCAGTTATAAGGATCAACATAGATATCAATTTTTGAAGCGACATCTTTTGCATAGCTCTTCTTGCATATTTCCCCTTTTATATGCTTTAAAAAGAGATAATTTAATGGATTAATGAAAATTAATCTATTTTTAGCAGTTAGGTAGAGTTACTATTAATGACATCATATATTAGTGTCAAATTAGTTTTACACTTGAACTAAATTCACTTACTCAAAAAGGTCTAGGTGGTCTTGTAAGGAGAGTTGATTTTCTCTTAGAGATGTAAAAGTGGTTTATTTAAAGTCAAAAGATGAAGGGAATAAAATTTTCTTATAAAATTGACTACTTTTTTTAGACAGTGGAAAATTTATCCTATCTATTCTTGAAAATAACCTTGGGTAGGTTCACTGGATAGTGTCATTTTAGATAACTTGTACCATTAATGGAATTTGTATGGATGGAGGAAGGGAAAAGCATCAGTTAACTTCTTATTAGAACCTTTTTCTGTTTAAAGATAGCAGTCAAATAGAAGTTGAATTTCAGATATTCCACTGTAAATTTTCATACAAATTCTGCTTATTCATTATATCTAGAAGATTTGACTACATGAAAAAAATATTTTCACATAAATTCAATCATTAATCAGAAAAAAATAGGGAAAAACTGATATAAAGATAGTAGGAATTATTTAAAGGCATAGAACATCTACTTTCCAGCCCTGGAGAAAGTAATTTTATAAACTGCATAATCTAAATTGCAAATTTAACACATACTCTTTCTGAAAAATATTTCAGATAGCTGAAGTAAGTGAGGTCAGTGTGCTAATGAACTTTGTGAGAAAGATGTAATCAATGGTATTCTCTCTATAGGACACTGGTAATGGTTCTCAAATCACCTTGTACCTTCTGTTTTCACTCAGTACCTCTCTAGATCATTTAAGAAATTTAGTATACTGGCCACAAATCAAATGGTACAGTGTTTAATTTAACTCAGTAAACACATATTAAATACTATAGTATACGGAGAATAGTGTCAAGGAAATAGAGTTTTTCCACTTTGTCCCAAAGCAGAGAGGAACAGTGGGAACAGAGAGGAAAAAAATGGCTTTGTGAGGTATTAAATAGAATTCACAGGATTTTGTAAGTCATAGGTTATAAGGAGTGATGTGATGAAAGAATCACAGATAGTAGAAAAGTGTCAAATATGGGAGACTGATTTTACCATTGAAAGAAGTAGTGAAATCAACAAGGCAGCTTTAGAGGGGAAAGGTGATAATCTTGAATTTGGAAATGGGATGATGGCTGAAGCGAGGTCCTTAAGAAGATCAAGTTTGGGAAGGAGACATATCACAAGTAATGGTATTAAGAAAATGGATCAACACAGGTGGAAAAAATGAGGAAAATAGATGATGATAAGTTTTAAAATTTTATTATTTATTTTTAACATTCTTTTTTTTAGTTCCAAATTCCTTCCCTCCCTGCAATCCCTCCTACATTCCTTGAGTAGGCAAGCAGCATGATATCAATTATAGATGTGAAATCATGCAAAACATATTTCCAGATTATCCATGTCACAAAAAAGGCAAGAAAAATAAAGTGAGAAAATTATGCTTCAGTTTGCTCTCAGAGCTGGAGGTAGATAGCATTTAGGGTAAGTTCATTTCTTATACCAAAAGAGTATGCCATAACAATTATATACCACAACATGTTTAACTGCTATCCAATGGACATCCCCTCAATTTTGAATTCTTTGCAACCATAAAAAGGGTTTCTATAAATATTTTTGCACATAAAAGTCCTTTCCCTTTTGCTTTCATCTCTTTGAGATAAAGACCTAGTAGTAGTATTAGCGGGCCACAATTTTATAGTCTTTGAGGTATCGTTCCAAATTATTCTCCAGAATGATTAGACCAGTTTACAATTCTACCAACAGTTCTTTGGTGTACTTATTGTCCCACATCCCCACCAGCATTGGTCATTTGTGATAAGTGTGAGGTAGTACCTCAGAGTTTTTCTAATTTGCATTTCTCCAATTAATAGTAATTTAGAATACTATTTCATGTAACTATAGATAGCTCTGATTTCTTTTCCTGAAAACTGTCTGTTCATTTCCTTTGTTGTTGTTATTCAGTTGTATCTGACTCTTTGTGACCCTGATGAGGGACGGAATCCCAATAGGTTCAGCAGGAATTCTGATCTTATCGAAGACCAGAAAACCTGCAATAGCATCTGGAAAGAATTCAAGGTCTCAGGCTTAATTGGAGTGAGAGTTGTAGAACTTTATTGTTACACTTCTATAAGAAGTGGGCAAGAGTCCTTTAGGGGACCTGCGAGTGAGAGGGGTACAGGCTTTTACTTTTAAAGGGTAGGCCTTTCATTGTCAGGGTTGACCAGATGGAGGGAAGGGACCTCAGTGCATAGATAAAGGTTAGAGCTGACCTAGAGGAACTTGTGACTTTAGTGCATAGATAGTTTAGATGAGATTTGGGCCAGACCAGAGGAGACATGAAGAGATTAAGTAAGAACAAAGGAGTCACAAGGTGTTGCCTAGGGGGAGTGCGGATAGGGGGAAGGGGCAGACTTTGAGGCTGGGAAAGGGATTTTACAGATTACAATTTTACAATACAAATTGCAGTTACAATTGCACAAACTGATTTTACAAATTGGTTTAGACCCCAGGTGCCCCATCAACCCTATTTTGAGGTTTTGTTTTGTTTTGTTTAAAAGCTACTGGAATGATTTGCCATTTCTTCTCCAACTCATTTTACAAACGAGCAAAGTAAAACTAACAGAGTTGCCCTGGGACACACAGCTAGTAAGTATCTGAGTCCAGATTTGCACTCAGGAAGATGAATCTTCTTGACTCTGGGCCTGGAATTCCTTCTAGTATACCACTTAGCTGCCCCTCATATCCTTTAACCATTTATCAATTCAGGAATTACTTTTTTAAAAAAATAAATTTGACTCAGTTCTCAATATATTTGAAAAATGAGAACTTTATGAGAGAAAATTGTTGTAAAAGTTTTTTTGTTATTCATTCTCTGTAATTTTTCTGATTATCTCTTATAATTATGTCTATTTTTGCTTTTGAGGCAGCTAGGAACACTCATCAGCCTGAGTTCAAATCTAGCCTCAGACACTTGGTAGTTAGACGACCCTAAGTCACTTAACCCTGTTTGCCTCATTCTTTAATCTGTAAAATGAATAAGAGAAGGAAATGGAAAGCTACTCCAGTATCTTTACAAAGAAAATCCCAAATATGGTCACAAAGAGTTGTACACATCTGAAAACAACTGGAAAACAGCAACAACAAATTTTTGCTTTTGCTTTGAGTTCATAATTGCTACACTTGCCTGTTTTGATTTAGCTGAAACACAATAGATTCTGATCTATCCCTTATTTTAGTTCTACATGTGTGTCTTTCTATTTCAAATGTTTATCTTTTAAACAACATTTTGTTGAATTTTGGTTCCTAATCCATTTGGCTCTCTGCTTCTGTTTTGTGGGTGAGTTTATTCCATTCACATTCACTAACCCTATCCTACTTTCCTCTGTTCTTCCCTTTCTCTCTCCCAATTGATCTTCATGAATCTGTTTTGCTCCTAACCACACTCTTCCTTGATCTACCCTCTTTTTTTTATCACACGCCCCTCCCATGTTCTCTTATTCCCTTCCTCTCCTACTTCCCTGTTGGGTAAGATAGATTTCTGTACCCAACTCCGTGTATTCTCTCTTTGAACTAATTCTGATGACAGTGAGGTTCAAAGGGTTGTCTGACACCTCCCACCCCCATTTTCCTCTCTACCGTAAAAGCTTTGCTTTACATGCTTCTTTTATGTGAAAAATTTTTTCCCATTCTTCCTTTCCCTTCTCCTTTCCCTGACTGCATCCCTCTTTCTTATCCTTTCATTTTTTTAGATCATCCCAACATAATCAATTCATAGTCACGCCCTCTTTTTATGTAAGACTCCTTCTAACTGCCCTAATAATGATAAAATTCTTAGCAGTTACATATATCATCTATTCATATAAGAATATGAATATTTTAACCTTATTGAGTCCCTTATGATTTCTCTTCCATGTTTGACTTTTATGTTTCTCTTGAGTCTTGTATTTGAAAGTCAAATTTTCTATTCAGTTCTGGTCTTTTCATCAGGAATACTTGAAAGTCTATTAATTTTTTCCCAAAAATTGTCATACTCAGTTTTGCTGGATAGGTTCTTCTTCATTGTAATCCTAGCTCCTTTGCCTTCCAGAATATCATATTCCAAGCCCTCCACTCTCTTAATATGGTAGCTGGTAAATCGTGTAAGCCTGACTATGGCTCCATGATATTGAATTGTTTCTTTCTGGCTGCTTGCAATGTTTTCTCTTTGACCTGGGAACTCTGGAATTGACTCTATGAGTTTGAATTTTGGCATCTCTTTCAAGAAATGATCATTAAATTCTTTCAATTTCTATTTTCCTCTCTGGATTTAAGATATCAAGGAAATTTTGTTTTACAATTTCTTGAAATATGATATATAGGATCTTTTTTTAATCATGACTTTATCTCTTCTTGATCTGTTTTCTAGGTCATTTTTCCCCAATGAGATACTTCATATTTTCTTCTATTCTTTTATTCTTTTGACTTTATTTTATTGTTTCTTGATGTCTCATGTAATCATTTGCTTCTACTTAGTCAATTTAATTTTTAAGGAATTATTTTTTCCCATTAGATTATGTAACTTTTTCCATTTGGCCTATTTTTTTAAGGTCTTTAGTGAATTTTTGGGCCTCTTTTACCACTTAGCCAATTCTATTTTTCTGTCTTGTTTTCTTGACTTTGAATCTTATTGTTTAGCAGTTTAGCTCTGCTCAACTTGGGGTGGGGAGGCTCTTTCACAAGCTTCAGGATTTTTCATGCTGCTGTTTTCAGAGCCATTTCTAGTGGTCTGCAAATTTTTGATGCTTTGTAATTACTATTCTACTGCTCTGTGCTCTGGTCTTTACACAGAAAAGGACCCTGCTCTCCTACAGTCACAAGTGTTAATGCTCTAGTCCTGCTTTGGAACTGTGACCAAGGCCCCTATTCCTTTGTGACTGACCACACCCCGAACTGCAACCCAGAGCTGCTTATGGGCAATAGAATTGCCAAATAGTACCAGGTCCTACCCCCACTGCCACCAAAGAGTCCCTTCTAATCTCTTTCTGATCAGTTTTCCAATCCCCTTACCATGTCTTGACTGAGATCTCCAAAGCTGCTGTTATAGCTATTGCTATTACCTCTAAGGACCACAGCTTGAATTGCCACTTCCTAAGCTCCAGACCAGTCCCCACCCTGATGTCACAGACTTGTCTTGCTAACTTCCTAAGTTATCTTAGACTGGGAAAAAAATCCTTTGTTTTGGCTATGGCACTCAAGAATTCTATTTAAGGTATTATTCTGAAGCTGTTTAGAGGGGAATATTGGAGAGAAATCCATTGGGTTGCTGCTTCTACTCTACGATATTACAATAATGAAGTTTGGAGGAGTGGAGGAAGAGTGGAGTCCCATCAGATGACCTCTGTCTGGGAGGCTGAATAATCTGGGAGAAGGGATGAGAGTGCAGTTTATTAAAGACATTTGGATAGTCTTTAATATTATAAGAAGGGATATAATGTTCTAAAATACTTATCTCAAACTCTTCAAAGGGACTTTAAAATAGAAAAAGAGGTAAGAATTACTAGAAGATGTTTCTGCTGCATTTCCCCTCATCTCTTGGCATCCTTTTCTACCTCAGCAGTTCTCTGGGATGTGAAGTAGTCTCTGCTTTTGAAATTGGTTTGATAAGGGTATTTAACTCCCAAATTATAGCAGAATACCTCCTTCTTGCTCCTGATACTTTAAAGGTCCCAACCCTTTGCCCCAGAGTGTAGGTAGAAGTGTGTCTAGAAATAAGAAGCTCTTTGATTCCAGGTCTTCTCTGTCCTGCTTACTTCATCCACATCTACTGGTGGGTGTTGTAGTAATTAAGTCTTCTGTGAGTCCACCTTGGGGAAAGATACCAGGTTTACATAGGAATAGAAGAGGCAAGTGCTCCACTCTTTTTCATATATGAAAGTATTCACATTGTATTATTGTAATAGTAATGGAATTTAAAGATCCCCCTGTATGGCTTGGTTTTTGGGTTGAGTGTTGAAACCCAGAACTTGTGAATCCCACTTGTGGGATGGACTGTTGACATGAAGAGAGAGGGCTGAACTGGGAGGAAACCGATGCCATGGATTTAGAGAGAGGCCCAAGCAGAGAGAAGGTCCAAGAAGAGAGAGGCAGAATTTTTGGGAGCAGCATCATGGAGGCAGAGAGAGAGAGGATTGCTGAGGGCCAATTGGAGCTGACTAGGACTTTTGAGAGCTGCCACCTAGAGCTGCCAAGAACTGAGGAAGCATGGCTGTGATGCCAGTATTTTGTCTGTCTGTTTTGATGTTGTTTTGCCAGATTTGTCTGCTGGTAAAGGACAGTGCTGTTGTTGCAGAGGTCCTGGAACCTTGCTTTGGTTCAGAAACCCTGAAGGAGGATTTTCTTGTTGTATGTTTACAGAAATCCTGGAGGAGGGTATTACTGATGTTTTCAGGGGTCCTGAGACTGTTCTGAAGACAGAGAGTGAATTGATGAGGACATTGGCAATGAATCTTGTGGCTTTGTTAAGCTTTGTCTCCTCAGGAACAGAGATTGCTGAGAACTTCCTTCTGGTCAAGATGAAGAAAAGACCCCTCTTTGGGTATTAGATTCTGTGATGATATCTTAACCTTGCTGTAGCTTGGGGGTAGATAGCCTTTGTACTCTCCACTGCCCCTTTTGAGAATGTACTAGGTGTTAACTGATGATAATTGTAATTCAGTTGTGATCCAGGGGTGGGAAACTTTTGACTTTTTTGTGCTCTGTGACTGACCAAATGAACGTACTTTGTTCCAATCATATTGGAAACTAAACTCCATTTGAGAAGAGAGACTTTGTGATTGACTAAATGAATGTGCTGTCCAGGGGTGGAGTAGTACTTGGAAATTATTGAATTACACTTGGTGAATGCTGTATTTTGACTTTCTCTGTTCTGTGAATATTTTGCCTTAATTCGTCACTGAATAACATGGTATTCTGAACCTTGGAAGTTGCCTTTGCTTGGCATTACAAATATACAACATTAATTTGAATTTATTAACTTTATTAACTTTCCATCCTTCCAGTTCACCCTCCTACCTACATTTTTCCTCTTGTTATTATCCTACATAAATGCTTAGGTTTTGGTTATCATTTTAGAAGATGCCTCTCTGGATGGAACTGTTATATGTCATTATGATTGTTAAGCAAAGAATTCCTGAACATATCTTCTGTGTACTTTTCTTCTGCCCACTGAGCTGTCTTTAGTATAATAAATTTTATTCAGTAGAAAGTCAAATCTATAATCCACTTTAGTTGAATAAGGCTTCAGAAACAATAAGACTATTTAAAAACTCATTGGCCTCTTTCCATTAAATACTTAAGGTGTTTACACTGGAAAAGGCACATGGGTATATATCCACCCTTTGTCTTTTTAATATTCCCTTCACTGATTGTATTAGATGATTTTCCCCTCTACAGAAGAGGTTATTGACTATTTTTGTTTCATTAATTCCTTTGGAAGTCTGGCATAGCCTATCTAGGGATGGAGAATCTGTGGCCTTGAGGCCACATATGACCTTCTAGATCCTTGGGTGTGGCTTTTTGATTGAGTCCAAACTTTGCGGAATGAATTTTTTTATTAAGGAGATTTGTTTTGTGAAGTTTAGATTCAGTTAAAGGGCCTTACCTAAGGACCTAGAGGGCCACATGTGGGCTCCAGGCTATGGTTCCCCACTCCTGCTAGACCCTTTCTGAAAAGAATGTTTTTAAAATCATAATTGAAGGAAAGGCTAAATTTCAGCTAGAGGTTAGTGAAAATATGCAGGAAAGGTTTTTTTCCCCTTTCAAGTTCACAAATCTCCCTTGAAATCTATCCACTAAGCTCTTGGGGTGATTTGTGGGACTTAGGTTAAGAACCTCTGCAATCCCTCTCCTGCAGGTCATTGTGATTGGAATAGTGTCACTCTGTCAGGGAGAGAAGAAACAGGAGGCAATGATACCTTTCAGTATCTGAGCTCAGACATAAGGAAATAGCAATTTGCAAACAGGTTATACTGGTGCAACACGTTTTTTTTTTAAAAAGCAAACAAAACCTAATACTGGCTAGATGTGGTTGGATTTTTTAAGTTATTGCTAAAAGAAATGTCTTTTAAAAATAATTTTCTGAAACTTCTATGTGGTGCAGTATATAGAAAACCAGCCCTAGAGTAGGGAGAACCTGAGTTCAAATGTGACCTTTGACACTTACTAGCTATGTAACTCTGGGCGAGTCACTTAACCTGATTACCTTGGCAAAAAAAAAATCTTCCAGATAGGATGGTTAGAAAGCATATTTTAAAAAGAAATAACTTTTTTATCACTTAATTTTGTTCTCAAGTCATTCATTTGGGGCATAGTATCTAAACTCTTTTGTTCTAAGTTTTAAATTAGTCTTTAGAGTTCGCTGCCCAGGATTACAGAGGCAGTAATTGGCAGAGCAGAAATTTGAACCTACATTATCTGACTCTGTCTTTAAACCCAGTGCTTTTTTTCTTCATGATACCATACCACTTCCAAATATAGCATCAGATTGGCCTCTCTCCACAGGGTAGGCCATTAAACAGATTCTCCTCATGCCAATCTCCTAACCAGTTCTATGACAGCAAGCCTTATTTTGTTCCTCCCCACCTCATACCACTTTAGCTCATACTCATAATTCTGAAAAACCCAGATTCTTTCCCAGTCCACTGGCAAAGTGATTCTGACCTTGCTTTGAATTTATCATAAGCTCACAAGATTTGTAGAGTTGTATGTTCATAGGTTATGATCCCCCTTTATACTTCTCTTCAGGACTTACCTGTTATAGTAGAAAACAAAAATATTCTTTGGGGAATTTCAGAATGTAGATCCCAGGTTTGACATTTAATACTCTGGGCTTTTATGTGTCCTTATCTGTATTTTTTTTTGATAGAAATGTTGTGGATCATGGTACTACATGCCTGTAGTTTCTACTACCAAGGAAGGCTGAATGTGGTAGATCTCTTGAACTATGGTGTTCTTCTGAGATATCGTAGACTCAACCCATTGGGTGTCCTCACTAAGTCAGGTTCCAATATTGTTTGAGAGATTTTCAGGGGATGGAATAGGTTGCCTAAGGAAGGACAAACAGACCCCAGTCAAAAACAAAGCAATCATACGGCAAGCCAATGACAGGCAGTCAGGGAGACCCAGTCTCACCACCCCACCCTCTTAGACAGATAGATAAAATCAAAAAAATGAAGGTGTTGGATTATATGATGTCTAAGGTTCCTTCTAGGTCTAAATCTAGGAAGGTCCATTAATCTACACTGCCCACTTTTGATAACCTCTCCAGATTAATCTATCTCCCACAGTGCCTGGCACGAATTAAGCACATAATAAACGTTTGCTGAATGATCCAATCTTCATTTTCTTTCTCTGCATTTGGAATAAATGTACTACAGTTTGTCACACAAAGCAGATCACCCTGATAAAAATTTCAAGTTTGTGCTGTGAGTACATGTGAATATAATAGTGGACAGCTTGGGGGTAGGAGGGAGAAGAGTGAGTACAGTGTACTTCTGCATATCCTGTGATTGAAATAGGTTTGCTGAGGATGGGTGGAAGGAATCCAGGTAAGTACTTAGCTCACCCCCGTGGCTTACTCTTGTTAATCAACATGATTTTTCATATATGTACTGATCTTTTCTTGTCACTCCCTCTGAAAAGAAAAGAAAATTGAAAAGAGAGTAATTGATTTATAAAAGAAGATAATTCTGCTGTGGGACTCTGGAGAGTGTAGAACATGAACTCCAGAAGGTAGTCTGTGCAGTTCTATAAGGGCCTAGACAGTTTTTTCATTGCTTTCTGTATTCCTAGGACCTAGGGGAGTGCTTTCACTTAGCAGATTCTTAGTAAATGTCTGTTGAATTGAATTGACAAAACATTGTCTCCTTGTCACCAGCAGTATCACAGAAATGGAAGGAACTTGTTCCTTTCTCAAAGTTGTATTTAATGTCAGGGCTTTTGCACCTGTGGTCAGTCATTCTGGCTGTGGATCAATCTACAGCACATTTCTGTCCCAATGGGATTGTTTTCCATTCCATTTTACTATGCAGCATACATAAATTCAATGAATCTGCAAATAGAAACCATGTACTTACTCAGTCTTAGGTCCAAGGATTTTTCTTTCTTTCTGAATTGAACTACAAGAGGTGCTCAGTGCACAATGTTGCTCCTGCAGTCAGGAAGATCCAAGTTCAACTTAAGAGTCTGACACTTACTACTTGCCTGACCTAGAGAAAGTCACTTAACTTCTGTTTGTCTCAGATACCTTGACTATAAAATGAGGGTAATAATAGCATCTACCTCACAGATTTGTGAGGATCAAATGAGATAGTAATAGTAAAATGCTTAACCCAGTGCCTGATACCTAGCAGACACTACATAAATTCTTATTCCTTTCCTTAACTTCCCCTAATGCCCCCCACCCACCCTGGAAGAAAATCTCTGTCTCCTTCCATCCTTTCAATGAAGGTGAATTATCCATATTATATCATTATTCAGCAGCAAGTTTGTATACATTTCCAACAATTTTAATTCATGTGGTGTTACATCTCACTAGGAATGTTGATTAATGAAAACTTCACCTAAGTTTTCTTATTGTTAGGTTGTTTCAGTCATGACTGGCTCTTTGTGACCCAATTTTGGGGTTTTATTAGTAGTAACTGGAGTGGTTTGCCATTTCCTTCTGCTACTTTTTTTTTTTTTACAAATGAGGAATTGAAACAAACCTGGTTAAGTGACTTGTCCAGGGTCACACAGCTAGTAAGTGTCTGAGGCTATATTTGAGCTGGTGATGATGGATCTTCCTGATTCCAAATCTAGTGCTTTATCTGCTATACCACCTATTAGACTTTTAAAGGGATGGATGAATAATATGATTTATAGCAAGAAGTGCCTCTTTCAAAGAGCAACAAATACAGTAGTGAAGAATGTATCTTTAAAACATTTCTGTAGCATTATCATTGCATAGTTTATGTTATTTGTAGTATTTTTAAAATAATGTTGTTTGTCCATGGTGGGAGAATAGAGGTTCATACAAGTATAGTATTAACACAAACTTACAAAAAAAATGTACTTGAAAGTAATACACATCATTTGAACTTTCTTTGTTGTTTTTAACTTACTAATTAGCAATTCTTTTTGTTTTCAGGTTTTGGTGATAAGCATGGCCAAACCATATGAATTTAACTGGCAGAAGCCAGTTTCCCCATTTATACAGGAGGGAGCCATTTTTGACAGATATGAAGAGGTAAAGAGATTTGTTATTAATCCTTTCTCTTAAATGTTTTTCCCCAATATAGTTTCATTTAAATATTTTTCAATTACATGTAAACATTTTAATTTGGATTTTCTTTAAATTTTGACTTCCAAATTCTCTCCCTTTTACCTTCTCTCCCCCTTCATGAGAAGGCAAGCAATATCATATAGATCATACATGGGATGTCTTGCAAAATATTTCTATATTAGCTATGCTGCAAAAACCAAATAAACAAACAAAAAAAACAACCACAGAACAACAAGAAAAAATACAGTAAAAAAAAAGGATGCTTTGATTTGCATTCAGACTCCATCAGTTCTCTCTCTAGGGGAAGATAACATTTTTCATCATAAGTTCTCCACAATTATCTTGGATCATTGTATTGATCAGAATAGTTGTTTTACACAGTTGATCATCATGCGGTATTTCTATTGAATGTTGTCCTGGCACTGCTTACTTTCTTTGCATCAATTCATGTTAAGTCTGCCAGAATTTTTCTGAAATTATCCTGTTCATCATTTCTTTTTTTTTTAATTAAAATGTTATTTATCTATTTTAACGTTTTTTTTCTTTTAAAATTTTGAGTTCCAGATTCTCTCTGTCCCTCCCAGTCCCTTACATAACCACTGAGAAAGCAAACAACATCATATCAATTATACTTGTAAAATCATGCAAAACATATTTCCATCTTAACCATATTATTTTTTAAAAGCAAGAAAAATAAAGTGAGAAAATTTTACTTTAATTTGCACTCAGAGTTCATCAATTCTCTCTCCTGATATGGATAGCATTTTTTTGTTACTAGTCTTTTGGAATTACCTTGGAAAATTGTCTCGATCAGAGAAGCCAAGTTTTTCACTGTTGATCATCATCATAGCATTGCTGTTACTGTGCACAATGATCTCTTGGCTCTTCTCATTTCACTTTGCATCAGTTCATATAGGTCTTGCCATGTTTTTCTGAAACCATACCCTGATTCATTTCTCCCAGTACAAGAATACTCCATCAAAATCATATGCCAGGGGTGGCTACGTGGCTCAGTGAATAGAGCACCAGCCCTGGAGTCAGGAGGACCTGAGTTCAAATCCGGCCTCAGACACTTAACACAAAAACTAAATGTGTGGGCTTGGGCAAGTCATTTAACCCCAACTGCCCTCCAAAAAGAAAAATCACATCCCAAAACTTGCTCAGCCATTCCCTAAATAATAAGCATATTTTCAGTTTCTAATTCTTTGTCACACAAAAAGAGCTACTATGTTTATGTAGGTTGTTTTCCTTTTTCCTGATCTCTTTGGTATACAGACCTAGTAGTCATATTGCTGGGTTAAAGGGTATGCAAAATTTTATAGCTCTTTGGGCATAGTTCAAAATTTTTATCAGGAACATCTGGACCAGTTCACTATTCTACCAACAATTCATTAGTGTATCTGTTTTTCCCTCATGTTCTCTAGCATTTGTCATTTCTTTAGGTGTGAGGTGGTACCTCAAAGTTGTTATAATTTGCTTTATCTAATCAATAGTGATTTAGAGAATTTTTCATATGTCTGTAGATACTTTTGATTTCTTCCTTTGAAAATTGAAAAAAATATTAAATTGAAAAATATCCTTTCAAAACTGAAAAAAAAATGTCCATTGCCATTTATCAATTGGGCACTGGTTCTTATTTTTATAAATTTGACTCAGTATAGATTTGAGAAATGATACCTTTTCAGAGAAACTTGATGCAAAAATTTGATATTGCTTCATTGTCTATGGTACCTTTAAGCATAATGTAGTTTCTCTGATTAGTTCTATTTTTTTAGATTTTTTAATTAGATCTATTTTTGCTATTTTCTTTCTCTGACAGAATGATCCTGACCCCTGCTTTTTTAAAATTTTAGCTGAAGCATATTAGTTCCTGCTCCAGTTATTTATTTTAACTCTATATATGTCTTTCTGTTTCAAGTGTGTCTCTTGTAAACATATTGTTAAATTCTGTTTTCTAATCTATTCTTATCCACTTCTGTTTTATGGGCAAATTCATTCCATTCACATTCACAATTATTATTACTGTGTATTTCCCTCCATTCCATTTTCTTCTCTGTCTTTTTTTCCTGTCCTTCCTCAAAAGTCTTTTGCTTCTAACTACCTCCCTTATTCTGTCATGTCTTTTATCATCTCCCCCCTTTCTCTTATCACTTTCCTCTCTATTTCCATACTGGATAAATTGCATTTATATACACAACTGAATGTTTTTGTATTTCCTTTCCTCTTTGAACCAATTCCAATGAGAGAGAGAGAGACTTAAGCATTACCTTCAACCCCCTCGTTTTCCATTCCATTATAAAAGTTCTTCCTTGTGAGCCTCTTATGTGAGAAAAATTTCCCCATTCTACTTCTCTCTTTCACCTTCTCATAGTGAATTCCTCATTCTCATAATTTCATTTTTTGGGAGATCATTCCAACATAATCAACTCACATCCATGACCTCTGTTTACGTAGACTCCATTTAACTGACCTATTGATGATAAAGTTCTTAGTAGGTAGGAATATAAATACTAAAGTTTAACTTTATCTGAGACCCTTATGATTACTCTTTCATGTTTTTTTTATGCTTCTCTTAACTTGTGTGTGAATGTTAAATTTCTCTACAATATATCTGGTCTTTTCATCAGGAATGCTTAAAAATCATCTACTTCACTAAATATCTATTTTTTCCACTAAAGGATCATTCTCAGTTTTATTAGGTATATGATCCTAGCTCCTTTACCATCCAGAATATCATATTCTAAGCCTTTCACTCTTTTAACATGGTAGCTGCTAAATCTTGTATGATCCTGACCATGGCTCCATGATAGTTGAATTGTTTCTTTCTGACTGCTTTCAATACTTCCTCCTTGACCTGGGAGCTTTGGAATTTGGTTATGATATTCTTAGGAGTTTTCATTTGGGAAATCTCTTTCAGGAGATGATCAGTGGATTTTTTTCAGTTTCTATTTCAATTTCTGGGAGTAAGATATTGGGACAATATTCCTGAATGATTTCTTGAAATTTGGTGTCTTTCTTTGATCATGGCTTAACATATCTCTCCTGGATCTATTTCCCAGGTCAGTTGTTTTTCCAATGAGATATTTCATATTTAAAATTTTTTTCCCCATTCTTTTGACTTTGTTTTATGTTTTCTTAATATCTCATGGAGTCATTAGCTTCCACTTGCACAATTCTAATTTTTAAGGAATTATTTTCTTCAGTGTGATTTTGTAACTCTTTTTCCATTAGGCCTATTCTGCTCTTTGAGGAGTTCTTTTCTTCAGTGAATTTGTGTGCCTCTTTTACCAAGCTGTTAATTCTCTTTTCATATTTTTTGCATTGTTCTCATTTCTTTTCCCAATTTTTGCTCTAACATATTTATTTATTTATTCTCATCAGAATTCTAGTTGGAATTGGGTCCAATTAGCATTTATCTTTGAGGTTTTGTTCATAGCTATTTTCACATTGTTGTCTTTTGAGTTTATATATTGGTCTTCTCTGCCACTGTAGTAACTTTTTATGGTCATGTTTTTCTTGTTGCTGCTGCTGCTATTGCTATTGTCAGTGTGATTGTTTATTTTTCTAACCTATTTCTTGACTTTTAATTTTATGTTAAAGTTGGACTCTGCTCACCTTTGGGGTTGGGACACATTGTCTCAAATTTCAGACTTTTTGTGCTGTTGTCTTCATGACTAGTTCTGCAAGTTTTTGGTGCTTCTAAGGTGGTATGATTCCCAGGAGAAGTATGGTCATTGCTCTCTTGAGCTACACTGGTCCTTACTCAGGAAGGGCCATTGGTACCCTACAGCCACAAGTGCCAGTGCTCTCTTTGCTTTGGAATTGCAAGCAGGGCCCCTATTTCCTTTTGACCAACTCCCAGAACTCCTTTCCCTCCTGGAACTAAGACCCAGAATTGTGTATTTGTGAGAGTTGCCAATCAGTGCTGGCTGTACCCAGTGCCAACAAAGGGTCTATTGTCATCTCTTTATGACTATATGTC
This sequence comes from Petaurus breviceps papuanus, assembly GCF_028583685.1. Lineage (NCBI taxonomy): Eukaryota > Metazoa > Chordata > Mammalia > Diprotodontia > Petauridae > Petaurus > Petaurus breviceps. Next base: position 10,832,881 of record NW_027187309.1, on the reverse strand, counting down.
CAACCCCCTTACTTTCTCTGGGCTGAGAACTCCCAAAGGTGCTGCTGCTGTTACTGCTATCACATGTGTGAGCTTTCTACAGGCTTCCACCCTGGGGTCACAAATTTCTCCTGATGACCTCCTAAGTTTTCTTAGACCAGAAATATATTTCACTCTGACCTTTTGTTGATTCTGCCACTTCAGTGATTTTAGGCTTTATTTTAAAGTTCTTTAGAGGGCAGTGTTGAGAGAGTTCAGCTGAATTACCTCTAATCCACCATTGGCTCCACCTTCTCTATTAAATATTTTGATGCTTATTACTTGCTGTAATAGTAGTATTATGTAAATAATCTCTCACCCAACAAAGAACATGTTTGAGCTTGTGAGGGCATGTGCTTAGAAATAGAAGTTTAACGTATTCAGTATACTTTGGTATTCATTGTGTACATTGGTATACAATGCTTTTGGTATACTTTCTATATAAAGCCCAATATTCCCTCTAAATACAATAGCATTTTGTCATTATGTCATGAATCAGCTTTGCTGTCTTGAATGTTGTGGCATATAAATGTGAACAAAACTTTCTGCCTGTATCTTTACCTTTCAGTTACTGGCTACTTCTGTCCTTGCAAAATAAAGTGTACTTTTTTCACAGGCCTCAGGACTTTGCTCAGATGGAGAGTTTTGGTTTTTTTTTTACAGAAAACCCTTCCCTCCCTCTCAATCCCACCCCTACCAAAACAAACCAAAAACCAAAAACGAAAGCTTGGAGAAAATGCTTGTACTTTGAAAACTAATCTACCCCATGAGGAAACTTCAGAATAGATAGAAACAAACATTATCTGCAGGCTGAAGTGATTGATTTTTGTGGCATCAGTTTTTCTTCAGATAAAATAGCCATTTTTGAAGTAATGGAACTCCATACAGATAGATATTCACCATTCTTAAAATCTGAAATTAATTGAAAGTAGCATCTATTCAAATGTATATTATTCCTTGAACTCTGACACTTAACATGTCAGTTGCATTCTTTCTCTAGGAAAAGATTGAAAGAAGTCAGTAAATAAAGAATTTTTAACTAGTTTGGTTCCACTCCAACTCACAATTCCTCATAAAACTTTGTATTGAATGTTCCTTTATCCTTATTTATTAATCAACAAATATTCATTTAGCATTTTCTCTGTATCAGGTATTGTTCTATTTGTTGGTCATACAGAAAAAAAAATTATATCATCCCTACCCTCAATGAGTTTACATTCTACTGGTGAGAGACTTGTATCTGTCTCCCCTAATGGCGTAGTAGATACAAAAATAATGCAATGTAATTTGTCAGTGAAAACTAGGAGAATAGGAACGGTTTCACATATATACTGAGCATATCAAATCCTATCTCATATATTCATGTTTGTGTACATTTCATATCCTTACTGGAAGATTTTAACCTCCTTAATGGTAGGGAGTATGCCTTTTTTTTTAATCATCATCTTTGGGTCCCCAGTGCCAAGTATAGAGACTTGCAGATAACTGTTTGGTAAATATTTGTCAAATTGTTGACTTGAGTTATAGGGTCATAAAGTCAATGATTTAGAACTACAAGGGACATCAGAGGCCACCTAGTCTAATTCTGTGATTTTGTGGATGAGGACACTAACACCCAGACAAGTGAAGTGATGTACTCAATGCCAAAAGTTTATTAAGTGACACAATCAGTATATGACCTTAGGTCTTCTGATTCCACAGTCAATTCTATTTCCAATATAGCCTGTTGCTTTTCAGAATGAAGGGGAAATATGTTTTCATCAGTCACTGAATACCATCTTACCTTTCAGGAAAACATATTAAATATAATTTGTTATTGCTTTATGTTTTAACCATTGATTGATGCACATTTATAAATCTTTTGTGTTTTAAGCATTTCTTTTTGGTAGAAGAAACAAATAGCTGAGCTGTTCGATGTCTGATAACTACATTTTTTTTTTATATTGAGTACTTTTTTTCTAGGAGGACTTTGTTTATCCCCTTCAGGGGATACCTTGGACATGAGCACCTAAGCTGTGTTGTAGAGATTTTCCCTGTAGCTACAGGGTGTTTGGGGCATAATAAGTCAGAGAGGATGAAAAAAGCTTGACTAGTTGTTTAGGGATGATATTCCCCTATGGTTGAAACTGATTTGTGTGAGTCCAGAGTTATAGACTTTTTTTTCTGTGAGAAGTGCCTGATGCACCCAGGATAACATTTTTGGAATTGGCATAACAGGAAGGCAAAAGGATTAGCCACCACTCAAGCTCATAACAAGACTGATTTTTTTTTTTTAAGGAACTGAAGCATATGTTCAAGGCAGAACAATTTGAGGGTGGCTCTGATTTTGATTTTTTGTTGAGATAGTTATTTATTAAAGCATACTTGCTACCAAATAGACATTTTAAAATTTTATAAGTTTTTAAAGAGATTTTACCTATTTCCTGGAAAATGGTAGCTTTTTCAAAATTTGATTAAAAACAGACACCAGTACCTGAAGATCCATGTTCAATCCAAAGCCCTCAAGTACTCCTCGCTGTCAAATGTGTGGTACCGAATTATTCTTAGAGTAAAGACAATATAAAAGCTTAGTTTAACTACACTAAGCTCATGCTTAAACAGTCTCTTGGGGAAGGGTTATTAGAATGTTATGGTTTAATAGTGGGGCAAAGAGGAAGAACAAAGAATGGATAGAGCTTGTTGTGGTTGTTCAAGTCATTCAGTCATGTAAGACTGTTTATGATCCTGTGAGCATGCCAGGCCCTTCTATCCTTCACTATCTCCCCAAATCTGTCCAAGTTCACGTTCATTGTTTCCATGACACTATCCATATCATCTCATCCATCTGTCCCTTTTTCCTTTTACCTTCAATATTTTCCAACATCAGGGTCTTTTCCAGTGAGTTCCATGTTCTCAATATGGCCAGAATATTTAAGCTTCAGTTTCAGTATTTGACTTTCTAGTGAATAGTCTGAATTAATTTAAGTATTGACTGCTTTGGTCTCAGTGCTATATTCAAGGGACTCTTTTCCAGCACCACATATCAAAAGTATCAATTCTGTAGTGCTCAGTTTTCCTTATAGTTCAACTCTAACAGCCATGCATCGCTACTAGAAAAATCATAGCTTTAACTTTACAGACTTCTGTCAGCAAGATGGTGTCTCTGCTTTTTAATATGTTATATAAATCTGCTATAGCTTCCCTTCCAAGGAGAAAGTATCTTTTAATTTCATAACAGCAGTCACCATCTGCAGTGATCTTTGAGACCAAGAATATAAAATCTGCCTTCATTTCTCCTCCCTCTATTTACAAGGAAGTGAAGGGACTAGTTTCCAAGTTCGTAGTTGTGTTTTTTTTTTTATGTTAAGCTTCTAGTTAGCTTTTATACTCTCCTCTTTCACCGTCAACAAGAGACTTCTTAATTCTTCACTACCATCAGAATGGTATCATCTGCATATTTGAGAATGTTGATATTTCTTCTACCAATTTTATTGCAGCTTTTGATTCATCCAGTCTGAGATTTCATGTGATATACTCTACATATAAGTTAAATAAATAAGGTGACAATATATGGCTTTGTTGTATTCCTTTTCCAATCTTAAACCAATTAATTATGTTGTATTCAGCTCTAACGATTGCTTCTTGGCCTGCATACAGGTTCCTCAGGGACAAGTAAGATGATTTGTTATTCCTTCTCTTTGAGGACTTGCCACATTTTGTTGTGATACATAGTCATAGACTTTAGTATAGTCGGTGAAGCATAAGTAGATGTTTTTCTGGAACTCCCTTGCTTTCTTCATAATCCAGTGAACGTTGGCAATTTGGTCTCTGATTCCTAAGCCTCTTCAAAACCAACCTGTATATCTGGTAATTTTCAGTTCACACGTTGCTGAAGCCTAGCTTACAGAATCGTTAGCATAACCTTGCTGTAATGTGAAATGAGCAAAATTGTTTGGTAATTTGAACATTCCTTGGTATTGCCCTTTTTTAGAACTGGGACATAAAAGTGATATTTTCCAATCCATCGACGACTGTTGTGCTTTTCAAAATTGCTGGCATATTGAGTGCAGCATTTTAGAAGCATTATCTTTTAAGATTTTAAATAGCTCAGATGTAATTCTATCACCTCTACTAGCCTTATGGTTAGCAATGTTTCCTAAGGCCCACTTGATTCATTTCCCAAGATGTCTGGCTCTAAATAAGTAACCACACCATTGTGGTTATAGGTTCTGTTAAGATCTTTCTTGGATAGTTCTTCTGTATATTCCTGCCACCTCTTCTTAATCTTTTCTGCTTCTGTTAAATTATTTGTCTTTTATCATAACCATTTTTGCATTGAACTTTCCCTTGATTTCTCTCATTTTCTTGAAGAGATCTCTTGTCTTTCCCATTCTATTGTTTTCTTCTATTCCTTTGCTTTGTTCATTTAAGAACACCTTATCTCTTCTTGATATTTCTTGGAACTCTGCATTCAGTTGGGTATATCTTTCCCTTTCACTTTGCTTCTTCCCTCAGCTATTTGTAAAGCTTCATCAAGAAGTCATTTTGTTTTTTGCTCTTCTTTTCTTTGGACTTTGTTGTTGTTGCTGCCTTTTGTACGCTATTGTGAACTTCTCTCCATCGTTCTTTGGGTACTCTATTTACCAGGTCTAATCCCTTATATCAATTCATCACCTCCACTTTATATTCATAAGGAATGTTGTTTGGGTCATACCTATGTGATCTGATGGCTTTTCCTACTTTCTTCAATTTAGCTCCGAGCTTTGTAAGGACAGATGGGACCAGGAAAACAGAGAAAATGCACTCTTCTTTTACCTTTATATTCCTCGCCAAAGAGCATGATCTTGAAAAAGACAAAAGAAAATATTTTAATAGATAATTGATACCTAAGAGAAGTGGGGAAGTGCTAAGGAATTCTAGCTATCTTTAAAAAGTTAAAGACGTCAGACCTAGACAAAATGCATCCCAGTGCATTGAAAGAACTGAAGCTTTGCTTTCGGAGCCATTGTCAGTGATGTTTTAAAGTAATATGGAAGAGGAAAAATGTTGCAGGACTAGGGAAAATAACTGTAAGAAGTAGAACAACTTCAAAAGAAAGGAAAGAGTGAAGTCTGCAAACTGGAGTGCGTAAAGTGAGCTTAATTTTGATCCTCATTAAAGAGATAGTGAACATCTAGTAAAGGAAGGGTGATCACAAAAAGCCAGCACAATTGCATTAAGGAGAGGTCAGAATAACTTAAATTTGTTCTTTAACAGTATTGGTGTGGGGGGGAGTGCTATCAACATAGTTTGCTTTGATTTTAGAAAAGTATTTAGCAAAATCTACTGCAATTATTTTGAAGGCAATAGGACAATTCAATAAATTTGGACCAGGTTTAAAGGCAGGACACAAAGTATCATCATTAATGATTCCCTATTAGCTTCAAAGGAAAGCGTCAGTGGGTGACCCAAAGGTCTATATTTTGTCCTTTGCTATGTATAGCTATGCTATTTTTGTCAGACACTTACATATTAAATGGTACGTCTATCAGTTTTGCAAATGACAGAAAGTTTGGCAGTATAGCTAACATATTGGGTAACAGAATCAGATTCAAAATATACAAGTCTGCTATAACTTTAGACCAAATCTAACAAAATGGGTTTAATAAGGATTAATATAAAGTCATCCTTCTTTTCAAAATAATTTAATATATGAATTGAAGACAGGAGAGATATATCCAGACATACTTTTTTTTTCTTTTTGGAGGGGGGAGTTAGGACATTGGGGGTAAGTGACTTGCCCAAGGTCACATGGCTAGTTTTGTGTTAAGTGTCTGAGGCCAGATTTGAACTTAGGTTCTCCTGACTCCAAGGCTGGTGCTCTATTCACTGTGCTACCTAGCTGCACCAACTAGACATACCTTAATTGAAGACAGGAGAAATATGACTAGACATACCTTAATGAGATTATATCTGAAATATCATGTTTATTTCTGAGAACTAGATATTAGAAAGCAAATTGATAAGCCCCAAATTGATACCCACAGTAGTCAAGGGCATTGAGACTTCATTATGTAAGAATTATTTGAAGCAAGAGATATTTATCATGAAGAAGACAATTGTGGGCAATGTTATAGTTGTCTTTGAGAATCTGAAGACCTGTCATTTAGAAGAGAAAATATATTTATTCTGATTGGTCCCAAACAGAGGAAGTAGGACTAACAAGAAAATTTTCCAACTAGAATTAACCAAAAATGAAATGAACTGTCTCAGGAGGCAGTGGACTCTTTTATTAGTTATTTGGGCAAAAGTTTCAAGACTACTTGTGAAGTATGTGATAGAGAAGATTCATTCTCAGGAACAGTTTGGTAAAGTCCTTTTCCAACCCTGTTATTCTTTGATAATGATACTACAATGCTGCCATTGGATGACCAATTTTCAAGTATAATGCATTAACATGAATTTGATATTGATTTTATCTTGAACTTAATTTAATCATTCTTTGATGACTCAGAAAGCACTTCAAAATCTTACAGTGCCAGTGGGTAGCATCACAAATACCAATTATCATTATTTATTGTTATGGAAAATTGCTATGGTTATTAGGAAATTTTGGTGGTTTAAATTCAAGATACAAACTCAGAAATTCATTCTAGACATAAATTCTAGCTATATAAAGTATATCGTGAATTTTCTTTTTTATCATCAAAATTCTTACATCATGGCTTTCTTAACTTAGACAATCTAAATTCCCAACCTCTTAAACAGGTTATAACAATAAATCCCTAAACTTTATCAAGATCTCTGAATTATTTAATGCTGTCCTACTTTCCTCTCCACAATTTATCATAACTTCTAGGATGGAAGGAAGTATAGGCAAAAGCAGTGTCCTGGTCTTAATTTTGCATAGGGACTTTACTAGACTTTTGAAAGTAAGCTCAGGTCTTCTGAAAAATGAAAAAAGCTCCTCCTCACTAAAGTTTTGAGGAGCTTTGACATGTGAAGTCACAAAGTATAAATATTGGGCAATTATTCATTTTGTTGGGTAAACATGAGCAACAACATTAGATAAAACACTTATTGAATTGAATAATCTAGATCAAGCTAATAGACTTTGGTCTAGGAATTGGTTTTTCTCAATGTTCACAATATTCAATAAATCAGATAATCACTGAATCTACTTTTTACTGTTGTCTATAAACAACATTATAGAATTCCAAATCATGGATTAGATACTGTCTGCATGGTATTGAGCAAACCATTTAAAATCCCTGACCTTTATCAATTTCATCATTTTTAAATATGGGGATGGCAGTAATCAGATCCTTTCTAAGGTCACTTTCTAGCCCTGAAATTTTATGGTTCCTATTCTCAAAATATGTATACACATATCTTTCCCCCCTTTTCTAGAAAGATAGCTGTCACCAGGACAGAACACAATAGGAGTGAAGTCAGAAACAATGGAACTTGACTGTGCCCCATCTCTCCTTTTCCTATTCCCAAATTACTCTCATCTACGTTGCTGATGCTACTATCTTTCTTACCTATACATTGGTCTAGCAAAGTATGGTGCTGGAATGAAACACTCTAAAGAGACTGGATGTTACTAGGGTTCACTACACTTAAGATTATAGATTTGGAGATGGAAATAACCTTTAAGCTCTTTTAGTCCTGTCCCCTTATCTAAGGTGATGAAACTGAGGCCTAGAGATATAAAGTAATTTTCTCAAGATCACAGAGCTAGTAAGTGTCAGAGCTAGGACTTGAAATTAGTTGTGACTCCAAATCTAACACTCTTCTTATAATGAGGAGGTTACTCTCAACTCCATGATCAGGTGGCTAAAACAACAATTCCCAATATAATAAGAGTAAACTGGAATTACACATTTCAATCAAACAATAAAATTTATTAAAGACCTAGACTTTGGAGATAATAATCCCTTCACTGCTAAGTCACAGGATTGTGAGAAAAGTACTTTAAAAACATTAAAGAATAAAATAAATGTGAGTTCTTATTTATGATCATATTAATAATTATTATCAACAATGATAATACTGATAACTAATTTTATATTTTACTTTAAGTTTTGCAAAGCACTTTATAAGTACCTCATTCAGTCCCTGCTAGTAAGCCATTGAGGTAGGGGCTATCATTATTCCCATTTTACAAATGGGGAAAATGAAGTTGAGAATGATTAAATGATTGACCCAGTATCACACAGCCGAATGTTCTCCTGATTTCTCAATTCTTCCTGACTCCAACTCTTGTCACCGTTCTACCTCGCTGCCTAGTTTCTTATTTTTATGAGGATTGTTGCCTATAAAGCAAAAGGCTGCTAGGTGGTATGATTGATAGGGTACTGGGCTTGGAGTCAGGAAAGCGTGAGTTCAAATCCAACTTCAGACATTTACTAACTGTGTGACTCTTGACAAATCACTTAACCCTGTTTACCTTATTTCTTTATCTGTAAAATGAGCAGGAGAAGGAAATGGCAAACTACTCCAGTATCTTTGCCAAGAAAACCCCAAATGCAGTTAAAAGTCAGTCATGACTAAAACAACTGAAGAAGAACCACCACCGCCAATAACAACAACACATACAATAAAGCAAGTAGCTTGTGGAAACTCAACACCCAATTAACATGACTTAGATAAGCTGGGAAAAAAAGAGGAACATTAAATATGTTGTAAAGTGGAGCAAGGGCTTTAATTTCCTTAGTTTCTATTCAGTCCCCAAATGGTGCTTGTCATACCAAAGAGTAGTATACTATCATTGATGAGTTTGCAAAGGAGGTAGAATAGCTGTTTCTGATTCCCTGGTACTGTTTAGGAAAATGTACCTTATCTACCATATGGGGGAAGCCCTGCAGATAAAGGAGGAAATGTAAGCCCAAAGTCAACAGGTGGTGGCAGTTGTGGATTGTGAGTAATAGACACTCTGCTGTCACAGGAGAGAACTAGTGACAAAGAGAGAAAAGTCAAGGAGCCCAATTGGCAATCTACATGGCAATAAGGAGACCTTCCTTTCTGATACCTTCAATTTGTCATAGGGCTTTTCCTCCAAGATTATCAGATCATCCTCACGTGTATATGGTATTTGAGGCAGCTAGGTGGTACGGTGAAGAGAGCATTGGGCTTGTAATTGGGAAGATTTATCTTCATTAGTTCAAATCCCACCTCGGATACTTCCTAGCTATGTGACTCTTAACAAATTACTTTTAGCCCTATTTGCCTCAGTTCCTCATCCATAAAATAATCTGGAGAAGGAAATGACAAACCACTCTGGGATCTTTGCGAAGAAAACCCCAAAAGGAGTCATAGAGAGTTGGACATGACTGAAAAGCAACTGAATAACAAAATATATATTATTTGGACAAAATTGTGTGCATGAGGACTGCTTTTTTATCTGTTATATTTCCGGTGCTTAGCACAGCTCTCAGCACATAGTAAATGCTGATTTCTTTTTGAGTCAGTTTGACAACTCTGCTGAAGAGGGGCTGAAAGAGCACAATGGAAGAGTTGGAGAATAACAAACACCTCTGCTGATCTCAGGAATTCATTATGGTGCCAGGATGTCATGTTTAGGACACTTCAGCAGTCAGGGTGGTACTCTAGGTATGTAGTACAACAGTCCAAGTCACATTACCATATGGTAAAAAAGCATAGGGAGTATAGTCTTGTATACACATAAATCAATCAACAAACATTTATTAAGTGTCTGCTATGTACCGGGCACTGTGCTGTGGATAAAAAAGAGGCAAAAGACAATCGCTGCCTTCAAGGAGTTCATGACCTAATGAGGGAGACAGTATAAAAACAAATATGAACAAATAAACTATCTACAGGATAAATAAGGAATAATTAACAAAGGGAAGGCACTGGAATTGGGGGAGGTTGGGGAGGGCTTCCTATAGAGATGGAATTTTAGTCGGAACTTAAAGAAGCCAGGGAGGTCAGCAGTCTGCACGAAGAAATGAGGGCATTCCAGGCATAAAGAACATTCAGAGAAAATCCCGAGTCAACAGCCAGGAAGTCGGTGTCGCTGGTTCAGAGCATGCATTTGGGGGGAGTAAGATGTAAGAAGACTAGAAAGATAGGAGGGGGCTCTTAGATAGATTATAAAGGGCTTTGAATACCAAAGTTACCCTACGCCCACCCTTTTTTGTCTGGTTTGAATTCTCATCATTATTTAAGGCTGAACTCATATGCCTCTTTCTCCATGAAGATATCCTGGTCCATCCTACTCCCTTAGTACCTCAACTTTCAAACTCCTCTAGCATTTGTATCTCTGTTATACACTTCTATGTTCTGTTTTTGTGTTATATTTCTGTATATCATAGTCCTCCAAAAAAAATCTGTAAGTAGCTTTAAGACAAAGACCATGTCATTTATTTTATTTTTTGTCCTCCTTCATTTTTAGATCCCTTTCAGCAAAATGTTTTGCATATAGTAGCAGTTTAATAAATGTTTGTTGAACTGAATTGGGGACTGAGTAGATCTGAGTGATAAAAGTAAGAGATGAATCGAATGTGTTGCCAAGAATTTTTAGCTATTTCTATTCTAAGCTTCTTCAGGAATGCTGTATTATCTGTTTCAAATTGTAAAGGCCTAACAAACAGAAACCCAGACCTAACTGTTAATCCCACTTAATGCAGTGCACATTCAGAAGCATACTTAATATTAGTTCAAAGAGTCATGAAGCAGCTAGATGACACATTGGATAGAATACGGGACCTAAGATGGAAGTCCTTGAGTTCCAATCAGGCCTCAGATACTTACTAGCTCTGTGACCCTGGACAAGTCACTTAATCTCTGCTTGCCTCAGTTTCCCTAGCTGTAAAATAGGGACTATTTTTTATATTTATATTTTATATATTTTATTTATTATATTTATATTTTTATTATAGCGACTACCTCCCCAGGTTCTTGTCAGGTGCTTTGCGTAGTACTTAACACAATCCCTGGCACATGGTAGGTGTTATATTAATGCTAGCTATGATAATGATGGTCATGAATAAATTTCTAAGTCTTTACTTACCACTCTTTTTGTTCCCCATGGTTTTTTCCCCTTTGGTTTATTATTTTTTGACCACCCGCTTCTTTTTTTTTCCCTTTTAAACAAATTATCTTTTATTCATTTCTCTCTATTTTAATAGGCCTCCATATTTGTTCCTTTTAATTATTGTTTCATTTCTTTCTGAGGTTTTCCTCCCCCCAATTATTTTTTTCTTTTTTTACTGATAGTAGAAGAATATCCACCATGGAGATTAGAAGCATTTCATTCATGAAATCATGCTCTAAACCAGTCACATGGATAGTAATTGTAATTCATTCTCTTCTGTGGAAGTAGGGACAGATCTCTAGATTGGTTGGGATAGAGAGAGGAGAAATATGGAGGACAAATTGCTAGAATTTTGTAGAAGAAGAATAGGACTGTATGAAAGCTGGGAGAAAAGAGAATTGAAAATTAAATATATATATATATATATATATATATGTATGTATGTATGAAGTGAGTAAGAATGATTTATTTTTCCAAAATAAAATTCTTGTAGAAGTGATTCCTTTTAGGTGAGAATGATTCTTGTGATTCTGGGACAGTACAAATACAACTCTAGCACTCTCAGACACGATTCTTTTAGGGGATTCTTTGTACTCCAAGTATTTTAGACTCAATTATATGATAAAAGCTCAATGTCATAGCTTTGGGTAATGTTTAATACTGAGAATATGAGACTTTAGAGGGTATGTAGTACTAGGGAAAAAGTCTCTTATCCCCAATTTTGAGTCATATATATATGCTAGTGAACTGGGACACGATAAAACTCATCCATTAATTTCTGGTAGCTTTCACAATCAGTGCTGAATATCATAACCATGTGCTAATCTATGCTGGTAATTAAGATGACCAAAATGGGGAGAAAGGTTACTGAATAATCTGTTTTGTACAAGTAGTTAACCCTAAGATGATAGCTGCAGATCCATTGATTTTTCAGTGAATAGAACTTTTAAATAAGGTTGTTATGCATCTTGAAGTTCTCAATTTGCAATAGTCCTTTTTTGAAGGGTGGGGAAATGGAATTATGGAAAGGATGCAGTACAAATATAAATTTCCTGGGCTATATGAAGGAATGGCATTTCCCCCCAAAACTATAGAAGTATATCAGAAGCTAGACACAAATCAAGATTGAATTCTTGAAGAAGAAAGAATGAAAATATTTTTGAGCTTTTTACATTATTCGCTTCATAAATGAGTAAACAAATTGAAAGAAAAATGTACTGGTTATGTAATGCCATTTCTTTTATTTCTAATGAACACTCTATTCAAAACTCAACCTTCTTCAAGAAACTAACACAATTCATACCAACTTATTACCAAGGTGGCCACATAGCCTTAAACAAAACATATCATCAGTATATAACATAACACTTAGTATGTAACATGGCACACAGCATATATCATTGCATTCCATATATCTTATAGCATTCCCCAAAATACTTGTTTATACAATCAGGGTGTCCCAAAACCAGGGTCTTCCCTAGCACATCATATCCACAGAGGTAACAGAGAACACAAACACCCTCCACCCCTAGGTCACAATAGGTTACAATTATCTCAGTCAGAATAGAGTGTCCAAATCCTTAAAGTCTTCTTGAGGGTTTGTCCTTTGCAGTGCCATTTCTTAAAGAAGGTAACATTCTATGTGGAATCATGGGGCCAACCTAGCTTTTGTCTTATAGATATCACCTTGCCCTATGACTTAGATTCATGGACCAGGTGAAAAATCCTTTTCCTTGCTAAACATCTGCTCCTCAACCCCTACTCTCATTCCAGTCCATTTTTACTATGGTATGCTCCACCCCAGTCTCTAATACTACTCTGTGCCCCTCTCCCTCAGTGCGCTCTGAATCCCCTGTTGTAATATCTATGAACTTTCCTTCATCCTCTTTCTCTTCCTCTTATACTCTTTCCACTGACACAAAGGAATTTGGTTTTCTCTTGGGCTTACCCCATCCCTTAGCACCTTTTCTCTGTCCAGTGCCTCCCTTCAATAACCTCACTGCCCCATTCCTCCAGAAACTCAGAGGACCATGAGGAAGAGTTAATTTATTTCTTCTTCCCCAATGACACTTGCTTGGACATTATAGCCTCAACAACCTCTGCTTTGAAATTAATGCATTGTCCCAGCCTTTGTTGTTAACATTATCGACCCCCAGAATTCCTTATCCCACCTCCTACCTGCCTTATGATACAACGCATTTCTACCCTAACTTCTTTTTTTATCAAATGCTTTATTAACTTCTAGTTTACATCATTCATTTCCACAAGATTTTGAGTTACAAATTTTCTCCCCGTTTTTCCCCTACCCACCAACCCAAATAGCGATCTCACTGGATATTCCCTCCTCCAATCTGCTCTCTCCCATATCTTCCCTCATCCGCTCTCTGATTTTCCAGTAGAGCATGGTGGATCCCTATGCCCCAGTACTTGTATATCTTATTTCCCAGTTACATGTAAAATAATATCAATAATGACATATAAATATTAAACGTTTGATTTTAAAATTTTGAATTCTATATTCATTCCCTTCCTCCCTTGTCACCCACCCTTACTGGGAAGTTAAGCAATTAAATATAGATTGTACATGTGTAGCTATGCAAAACATTTCCATAGAGGATATATTGTAAAAGACTGACTATATTTCCCTCAAGCCTATCCCACCTCCCACTGTTTTATTCTCTACTTTGATCCTGTCCCTTTTCAAAAGTGGGTGCTTCCAACTTCCCTCCCCGCCAGCCCACCCTCTGCTCCACCCTCCCTCCTCTCATCCCCTTCCCCCCTACTCTACTGTAGGGTGAGATACCCTCTTTCGTGTGTATGTCATTCCCTCCCTAAGCCAAATTCAATGAGAATAAGGTTAACCCATTCCCTTTTGCCTTCCTGTTCTTTCCCTCCATTGTAACAGTTTTCCCTTGCCTCTTCTATATGAGATAGTTTACCCCATTCTGTCTCTCCCCATCTCCTCTCATTATATTCCTCTCTCACCTCTTAATTTCCCCTTTTAAGTATCATCCATTCCCATTAAATTGGTCCTGTGCCTTTTTCTATGTATACCTGTACACATATAAACACACATTCACATATGTATTCATATATGTATATATATATATATATATTTCTATTCCCTTCAACTATTCTCATACTGAGAAAAAGTTTCATAAATTACAATTATTATTTTTCCATGTAGGAATATAAATAGTTCAACTTTGATAAATTCCTTATGATTTCTTTTCCCTGTTTACCTTCTCATGCTTCTCTTGTTTCTTGTATGTGAATGTCAGATTTTCTATTCAACTATGGTTTTCTTCATCCAGAATGCTTGAAAGTCTTCTATTCCACTGAATGACCATATTTTCTCCCGAAACATGATACTCGTTTTTTTTTCTGGGTAGGTGATTCTTGGTTTTAATCCCATCTCCTTTGACCTCCAGAATATAATATTCCAAGCCCTTTGATCCCTCAGTGTAGAAGCTGCCAGATTCTGTGTTATCCTGATAGTGTTTCCACAATATTTAAATGCTATTTTTCCTGACTGCTTGTAATATTTTCTTCTTGATCTGGGAATTTTGAAACCTGGCTATAATATTCCTAGGAATTTTCTTTTTGGGATCTTTTTCAGGAGGTGATTGGTGGATTCTTTCAACCTCTATTTTGCCCTCTGGTTCTAAAATATCAGGGCAATTTTACTTGAGAATTTCTTGAAGGATGATTTCTAGGTTCTTTTTTTGATCATGTCTTTCAGGTAGTCCAGTAATTTTTAAATTATCTCTCCTGGATCTATTTTCCATGTCAGTGGTTTTCCCAGTAAGATATTTCACATTGCCTTCTATTTTTTCACTTCTTTTGATCTGTTTAATAGTATCTTGGTTCCTCATAAAGTCACTAGCTTCCATTTGCTCCAATTTAATTCTTAAGGAATGATTCTCTTCAGTGAGCTTTTGAGATTCTTTTTCCATCTGGCAAATTCGGCTTTTTAAGGCATTCTCCTCATTGCCTTTTTGAGCTTCTTTTGCCATTTGAGTTAGTCTATTTTTAAGGTGTTATTTTCTTCAGTCAGGTTGTTTAGACTCTCATTTCATAACTTTCTTGCATCATTCTCATTTCTCTTCCCAATTTTTCCTCCACTTCTCTTATTTGGTTTTCAAAATCCTTCTTAAGGTCCTCAATGGCATGTAACCAGCTTGTATTTTTCTTTGAAGCTTTTGTCACAGAAGTTCTGACTTCACTGTCTTCCTCCTGTTCCATGCTTTGATCCTTTTTGTCCCCAAAATAGGAGTGTAAAGTTGGAATTGCTCTGCTTGCTTTGCTTCCTTTCCTTGCTCATGTTGCTATTCAATTACTTGACTTTTGAATTTTTTGCCACAGTAGGACTCTGCTACCAGACAAGGGAAGTTTGTCCCAATCGCTGGGGTTTTCTCAGTTGCTGGAGCTTTTAGTTGGATGCTGTCTCTGAGCCTCCTCATGCTCTGGCAAGCTGGTCACACAACCGAGGACCTCCACCCTAGACCACAATCCAGATCCAAGCAGGTTCAAGCCAGAGGGATTACCCATCAGACTGGTCATTTGTTCCCCCTACAATCTGGAAGCCAGGAGCTGAAGCTGCCATGTGTCAGCGGCTGCGGGGCCGCAGCTCCTCAGTGACTTCTCCCTCCAGGGGGCAAAGGCCAGACCGCATTTCCAAACTACCACATCCCAAAGTCCACACTGTATTTGACCTTTCTCTTTGTCTTTAGCATCTATGTGTTGATAATTCTGGAAACAGCCACAGCTGCAGGTGATCTGAAATTCCTCCAGCCAGCAGCTGGTTGTGGCCGCCGTGAGGCTAAATCCTCAGGCTCCCACATGGGGTTGGGCTTGGCTCCCAGAGCACTGTACTGGCCCATTCCTGTCAGCCTGCTGGAATGTCTTCAGCGGGAAGTTAGCTTCTCTCTGTCATTTTGTGGGTTCTGTAGCTCCAAAGTTTGTCTAGAGTCATTTTTTACATGAATTGGAGGAGGAGGAAGCTGGAGCCACACGGAAGTCCTGTTTCTAATCTGCCATCTTGACCTCTACTCTAACTTCTGCTGTCATCTTTGGTTGCTTTAGGTTTTAGTTGATTACTCTTCTGACAGTTTGGTCATCCAGTGCCTCCATCCCCCTCAAGTCTCATAACATCTATTGTAAATTGCCCTCAGCCTCTATTCAGATGTGATGATGGTCTCACCTGAAGGCAACATGATCTGCTGGAGAAAGATCTGGATCTGGAATCAAAGTACCTAAGTTTGAGTTCCAGCTCTGTTACTAATTACTAAATATGTGACTTTGGGCAGTTGTATCAGCAAGTACCCTACCATATCTGGGATGACTGCTAGCACAGGTTCTTTGATCTAATTTTCTAAAAGAAAGTAACTCAAAAGGAGTTAACAATCTTACTCTAATCAAACATAGATATCATTCACTTAGTTCAGGAGAAAAAGTAAGCACCTGAACTTGAGAAAATACAAACAGAAATTACAGAAAAAAATACAGACAGAGAAACTATCACAATTTAACAGACAGGACTTCTAGCTGTCTGACCATTACATAAATACATAGTTACCAGAGAGAGAAGCACCAACATATGAGTTTTCAAAGCTGGGGCAGGGGGCTCAATGGCTGCCCAGAGTCTCATCTGGTCAAATCACACAGCTCTTCCCATGAGTGAACTACAAAGCAAAATCTCAACTGGGGGGGGGGGTGTGTAACAAAAGGTGGGCCTTCCTGAAAAACAAGCATCCCCTAAGCAACCTTCTCATGTTGGGCTCCAAGTGAGGCCCCTTGAGGGGAAGTGAAGCTCTTCAAATTAATTCCCTAGGCATATTAAAGAGCAGGAAAGATCTTCAGATTCCCTTACAATTACATATGGCCCCAAGATCTTTCATACCCATTACATAGGCAATTTATATCTGAATTAGCATTAACATCTCTTAAGTACAACATAATTCCCACAGAATAAAGACATCACATTTGCAAGATACATAACATAACAGCTCATTACCAGAGTGGCCACAGGGTCTTAAACAAACACAAAGTACATAACATTAATATAATCCCCTTGAATCTAAAACAAAAAATGTGCAAATAAATTTCTCTTGGGGGTGTGTCCTTCCCCCCATGCTGCCCTTTCAGGCTTTCTCCTGGCACTCTCAGGTACAGTCTCTAATGAGTCAAATCCCAGTCTTAACATTGCTCCAGCCCCCACTTCCAAGTCCTTAGGGGTATCTGGGTAACAAAGCCAACAACTTGGGGCCTTGGGTGTCCACAGCACTTCTCCTACCCACCATGGACAACTCCACACCCTTCTTTAGGGTCAGAGGACATCACAACCTTTGTGACCCACTGCCTAATTACATTGTAATTAAAGATGGGCCTTCTTGAAAAACAAGCCTCCCCTACTTCTATTATTGGGCTCCAAGTGAGGCCCATTGAGGTACAGGGAAGATCTTCAAATTCCCTAGACCTATTAAGGTACAGGGAAGATCTTCAAATTCCCTTACCATTACAGCAATTCATTCATGACATCACAATTTCCTAATCTGTAAAATTAAGAGGTTGAACTAGATAATCTCAAAGGTCCTCTACCAGCCTAAACTCCTCTGATCATAGACCTAAAACTACTCTACCTATAAAAATCCCCAACTCAAAACTTGCCTTCTCCATTAATTTTTTTCTCTCAGTCCCCCCACTATGTCACATCTTCTAAGACTGCTCTCTGCTTTCATCATATCTCTTATCCTTTAATCTCTTTCTCTTCTCCCAGTTAATTATTCTGGTTTGAACTTAATTTTCCTCCATGGTATTGTAGCTAGCCATTTAAACAATATAATGCCTCTACCAGGACCTAGAATCATTTTACAGATGAAAAAACTGAGGAAAACAGAGGATAAGTAGCAAGATGTGTATCACAGCCAGTAAGTGCCTGAGACCAATTTAAACCCAAGTCTTTCTGATCCTACATCTGATGCACTCCTCACATTTTGCCCATGGCAATAACCTACTAATGAATTTCTCTCTCTCTTTAATTCATCCTTTTTACACCTGCCAAAATAATCTTCCCAATGTACAGATATGACTATATCACCCCTCTGTTCAAAATCCTATCATTCATAGATATCAGATGAGATCAAGAGTTTTATTTCATTTGGATGAGGGGTTCTTAACCTTGGGTCCATCATACTATACTCTGTATGTGTGTTTTTAATGTTCTAATAACTATTTCACTACAATTACTTTCCTTTTGGGTCCTATATATTTTGTTCATTTAAAACATTCTGAGAAGAGGCCCATAGGCTTTACAGACTACCAAGGGGGTACATGACAAAAGCAAGATTAAGACCTTTTTAGACCATTATCATGATGATTTATCTAGGTTATAATTATAATGAACCTATTTTCTGGACTATTTAATCCTCATCTATAATGCAGATATGGGAAATGTAGTCCATTGTAGGCAGTGAAACTTAATCCTAAAACCTCTACCTAATGTTCAACAATAATTAACCTAAGAGAATATTTTTATCATGTAGCTAGATGGTATACTGGAAAGAGTAGAAGATTTAAATTAGAAAGACCTGAATTTATATCCCATCTCACATCCTAGCTCTATTGAACTGGGCTAGTCATTCTTTGGGTCTCAGTTTCCTCACCTGTAAAGTGGGAATAATTAAAACACCTCTCTCAATGAAATAAGACATGAAGAGCTTTGATATTTTCAATGTGAAATATAAATGAAAGCAATTTTCATTGGCTATTATTTCTTTTTATTCCCTATTTTGTCTGACAGTTTCTAAGCAAATTATACATATAATTCCAGGGATGGTATAGTTGTTGTTTTTTTTTAACAGTTTGAAAGGAAGAAAAAATTCTCAGCAACAAAGCTTGCCATTGCTGTAGTCTTCAATGTTCAATGACATTAACTTCTGAGAAATTCACAGGTATTAAATACTTATGCTGAAGCACTCTGACATCCTCATTTCATGTATATGAACCGCTCTGGCTTCATGTCTTTGGCTTCTTGTCAGAAATATATTTAATTAAGGTGATTGGCTGGCCCTCTGTACAACTTCCTGCAGTAAATTATATATACCAACAGAAGCATCCTTAAGCACCATCAAATGGTTTTGCTGTTCTTTTCATCTCTCTGTCAAAGTTCTAGCCCAGTCATCTATGGCCCATGCTTTGTTCTGAGTTCTACCATTGTAAACAAGAATGTTCAAAATTCAGGTATTGCTTAGTTATGGCAAGATACTAAAGAACTTACTTCAGTTATGTTTTGGATAAGAACCAGTCAAGCAAACTGTCAGTAGAGTATTTTAAAATCAAAAGATACTATGCTAAGAGGCCTTTGGGGCAGACCTCTCATCAAATGAATCATCTCTCTCTAGTGCCTCTTGAGAATATGATTATAATAGCTAGCACACAGTGTCCAAACTGGGCTCATCTTCTCATTCTAGGATAATCATGAATTGTACCTTTTTTCTGCCATTCTTCTTTGGCTCAAGTGATTTAGGATTCAACTACACAAATACCAATTTATGATTCAACATACCATACCCCTCAATTCCAATGTAACTCACAAGACACTCTATACCTTAATAGGCAAGAAAGACTCTTTGACTAAGTTATATATTCAGTTAATCAAAGACAAAAAGTAGGTGTGAACAAGGCCTATCTTTAATGAATCAATGTCATTCACTCAAAGATATAAACTAGGTGTGGTTAAATTCTTAATCTAATTTATGAGGAAGTTTTGAACCATTGGATGAAATCACACAGGAAGTATTCCGTGACTGGTTAAAAGAACTAGACAGTCAGGGTGGCTAGATAGCACAGTGAATAGAGCACCGGCCCTGCAGTCAGGAGGACCTGAGTTCAAATCCAACCTCAGATATTTAATACTTACTAGCCATGTGACTTTTGGGCAATTCAACCCCAAATGCCCTGCCTTCCCCTGTCCAAAAACCAAAAAACAAAACAAAAGAACTAGACAGTCTACTAGGCCTATTATGTATGTTAGAGAAGGAATTTGAGCAGGGGAGAAGTCAAACTTCAGGAACACCTTGAGGAAGTGCTCAAGTATCAATAAATCTATTTTTCAACATTTGTCACCCAAAAGAGGAAATAGACTTATTGGACTTGGCTATAGAGGGCAGATATAGGAACAATGGGTTGAAAAGTCATGGATTTTCTTTTGATAACTTCATTTCCCTTTGTACTGGACTCCATCATGCTCCCTCTGGATACCTTCCCTCTTCCTCTCCCCTTTTCAGCTTTTTCAGTATTATCTTCTCCCATTGGATTGTGGGCTTCTTGAGCACAAGGGCTGTCTTTCCTTTTCTGTATTTGTATCTCTAGCACTTAGCACAGTGCCTGTAACATAGTAGGCACTGAATAAATATTTATTAACTGAATGAAATGAAAAACTTACTAGCAGAGCCACCTGAAAGTAGAATATTACCTTGGTAGGTAGTAAGTTCCCCCTTTGGAAGTCACCTTGCAAAAGCGGTTGAATGCTTCTGGTGCATGTTGTAGACAGGATTTTTGTTCCATTACATGTTGGATCAAATGGCCACTGAGATTCCTTAGGTGTTTTGTGATTCTGTGGATTCTCATTCCTCAAACTAATGTGGAAAGGGGGAAAATCTATCAATATAGCATTTTTATCTCTTACCTCCTTAAAATGTAAACTTCTTGAGGGGCATTTGATTTATTTGAACAATGCCTAAGACACAGTGGACTAAAGATAACTTGCATAATTTTAACAAGTATTCCTATATTACTTGGTCAGAGTTAGAAATTTCTTAGTACTATTTTTTAAAGAGTTTTTAAATGACCAGAGACAGTGGTAGAGTAACACAGTAATCCTTTGGTCTCCACTTCCCAAAAAATGAAATCAATTGACGAAAATCACATTATAATATAATTCATTGCACAAATATTTATCAGACATCTATCTTGTCCATTTTAGGTGTCTTCCCCATAGATTTTATTAAGACTAATTTTTATAATCCTATTTTCTCAGTGAGAGAGGGAATGGCCAACTTCATAGTCATAAAGACTTGGATTCAAGTCCTGGCTCTAACTCATTTAGGATATAGATTGTTGTTGTTGTTTGTACTTTGTTCTTTAAGAGGACCATAATATCGGGGAGGTGATGTTGTGACTTGCAAGTGAGTTGGATTTAAGTGAGGGAGGGCTGTGCAAAGTCACCAACCTCACTTTATCCTCTGAAGCCATCTGGGTTCAGTGGCAGTGATGGTCAGGATGACAGGAGATGATCCTGGGTCAAGTCACTTAACCTCCCAGTGTTCAAATATACATGTATCTAAGTGTTGTTTATACATATATATATAACATGTATATAATGGAATATATTATAAAGAATGCATGTATAACCCTACCTGTATACATGAATTGATATATGTATGAATTATTATGTATATGCAAAGATATACAATACATATGCATTTGTATCTCTACATTCATGTATATTATACTATGCATGCTTTATAATAAGATTGTATTATATTCATATATGTATATACACAAAACATAGACTCATGTATATAATGCAGTACACATATAATGCTTTGCAAACATTTAAATATTGTATACATGTCATCTATTATCATTAATGACATTATTTTTATTCTGCTTTCAATTTAAATATTCATTCAATTCAACAAATACTTGTTTTACATTCACTTTACTTCACTTTGGAAACAGGACGTTTCATGTAGTGTACCCATGAGACTGTCACCTAAGAATCTGCTTTAATTAAAAACTTTTTTTTAACTAAAAAGGTGATTTTTAGCTAGTGTGTAGTCATTATCTCAGAAGTCTGTATGCATCTCTTCTGCCCCTTACAAAAACTTGTTTGTGTTGTTCGTTTCTCAGTAGGGGTGAAAAAAGCTGACTGTTACCAATAAAATCTGTATGTTTGCTTTGTATAGTAAAAACTATCCCTAGCTCTTCAAAGAGACTAATTCTTATCTATCCTTTCCTTATCTTAGCTTCTAAAGGAGAAATGGTTTTCTTATTAAATAATGTGACTGTTTAGCTAGTCCAAATTTTTATCTTGTAACTGGCCACCCACTCCCTCTCTTAAAGATATGTTTTGCTGTCCTTTCTTTCCTCCTGCCTGCCTGAATGTAAATGTTATACCTTGGGAATAATTTCTTGGAGTGCTCTGGCACATGTCAGGGAGCCTCTTATAATAGCCCTGTCCTACAACATTACAACGTGAGTGCCCTCTCGGAGTTGGAGGACTCGGTATACCCAAATTAGAAATGCTTATTCATCTCTCTCTCTGTCTCTCTGTCTCTGTCTCTCTGTCTGTCTCTGTCTCTGTCACTCTCATACACACACAACGCAGCTTTGTATTATGAGAAAAATCAAAGTAATTAACATTGAAATATTGATTTAGTCATATAAACCAAGCTGAAATGATTGAAGACTTACAGGAATACAATGACCATTTCTGTTCTCATTAATTCGTGTGTGTCCTCCTAAAGTTTTATTTCCAGACTTTCAGGTCAAATGTTTTTTACTCAGTCAACACTGAAAGCAAGAACCATCCACAAAGAACTTTGGGCAAGCATTCAAAAACTTGTTGGAAACACTGCAGGCCAAACCTTAACATTCTCCCACAGAAGAGAAGAATCAAAAAGTATCCACAAGTAGCAAGTGTTCAACTTAGAAATGGCATCTCTTTGATTGATACTCTGTAGTGTCTCCACCCCACCTCCCTTCCCCAAGCTATCCCAAGCACAAAGGAATGTTGACTGACCCAGAACTGACCAAGTTCTCACTCCACAACTGGAAACTGAGTAAAGCAAAGTTGATATAAACTTGAAAACTTTTCTGAGCTTAGCCACATGGCCCAAGTTTCAGGTTCATTAACAAAACCAGATACAAGAAAGCAAGAAGATTTCATGTTTTGTTCTGATTGCTTTGTGGTAGTTCTCATAAATTGTTCCAAGTAAAGAGCCGTTGTGAGGATGTGAGGATGAAGGAGTTTTTATTTCTTTTCTGGAATAAAAATAAATTAAGCTGGGTTAGTTGTTTTTAAATTTCATACTAAAGCCATGTTCTCCCATTCTTTTATTCACTGCTGAAATCCATATTTCAGCTCCCAAGGTAGGTAATTGTTGAGGGAAGAGATTCTATTATTTATAAAATTGAAGTTTTTAATACTTTAGTCTTTGAAACACTGAAGAGTAACAACTTGATTCTCTACCTCTATCATACTGATTTCAACCAATATTTATTATCTACTACTGTATATTAATGGTATTGCCCTAGAATCAGACAAAAGGTAACAGTACCTACTCTCAAGGAGTTTATATTGTATGATTGAGTTGTATTTCAGTCGTGTTCAAATCTTTGCGACCCCATTTGGGGTTTTAATGGCATTGATACTGTATTGGTTTGCCATTTCCTTCTCCAGGCCATCGTACTGATGAGGTAATTGAGGCAAATGGGGTTAAGTGACTTGCCCAGGGTCACACAGCTAGTAAGTGTCTGAGGCCAGATTTGAACTCATGAAGATGAATCTTCCTAACTCCAGGCCTAGCATTCTGCCACCTGGCTGGTCTGTATTATATAAATGCTTAATAAATACTTATTAATTGATTCTACTTAGCTTAAAGAAGAATATATACTGTCCTGAGACCAAAAACACTGTGTGGGTAGTATATGATCTCCAGGAACACTGGGCTGAGATTTTCCCATCTGTGCTGCTCTACCCAGACTTGTCCCTGGAAGGGACCTGGGCATAAGAGACACAGTTTCTCTCTGCTGACTATTGCTTTGTGTTTGCCTAGGTGAAAACTGTGGATCTAGATAGAAAGAAATGCTAGGGGAAAATAAAAAACCTAAACTGCCTCCTGCTGAATAAATAACTGAAGCATAATCCTGACTCAGTTGTACTTTGTAGACAGTGAGTACCTACTCTTCTTCCAAATTTCACAATTGGGTACACAATATATAATTTAGATAACTACTTTGTTGGCACCCTAATGGCCAAGATTGACACTTAGAAATCACTTTCAAAAATTGGCTTTCACTGAGCTTTAAAAATTGGCTAATATTATTTGAGGCATCAAGACACAAAGGTTATTATTCCCCAATAGGGAAATAATAGAAAAAGTGCTGGGTTAATAGTTTGGCAATGTTGGGGTTTATTTAGTACCTATCCTCTGACTAACTTGTTTCGTGACTTCATCTATAAAAAGAAGCTTGTTGGCTGTGTTATTCAGTTGTTTCAATTGCACTTGACTCTTTGTGGCCCCATTTGAGGTTTTCTTGGCTAAGATATTAGAATGTTTCGCCATTTCAATTTCCAGCTCATTGTACTGATTAGAAAAAAGAGACAAACAGGGTTAAATGACTTGCCCAGGGTCACATATCTAATAAGTGTTGAAGTCCAGACTGGAAATTGGGAAGATGAGTCTTCCAAAGTTCAGACCCAGCTACTATACCACCTAGCTACCTGTAAAAAGAAGCTTCTAACTAGATTATCTACTTCCTGTTCAAAAGTAGTATATCTTAGATAAATAGTGACATTTAGTAGGATGAGTTTGAATTTGCAGCCCCCAACAAAAATTTCAAAGTTGTTCCATTATTCACTGTACAATAAGCTAATCTCTAGCAGAGAAAGGATTCCTTCCTTTTGTGCTACTTACTACATGTACTGCCTTGGACAAGTCACAACTTCTGTAAGTTTCAATGTCATCTCTAAAATGAAAGAATTTGGTTAGACGACCTCTATACACTCTTCCTGCTTTAGTTCTATGAAACTCCTTAATGCTGAGAGGATCAAATGTACAATTCACTGTTTGACATTCAAAGCCTTTGGTCATCTCCACTCTTAACTGTTGCCCCCGCTTCCAATCTTCTTATATTTTGTATCACCCTTCCCATCTTTTACAAGAAGCCTTTCCCAAACCCTTTTGTTTCTAGTGCCCTCCCTCTGTTAATTATGTCCCATATAGAGTATATATTATTCTGTATAAAACTTGATTGTATATAGTTGTTTGTGTATTATGTCTCCCATTAGACCAAGAGCAAGGACTGTCTTTTGTCTTTGAGGCAGCTAGGTGACCCAGTGCCTGGAAGCAGAAAGACCTGAATTAAAATTCAGCTTTGGACACTTAGGAGCTGTGTGACCCTGGCCAAGTCACTTACCCTCTTTATGTCTCAGTTTCCTCATCTAAAAATATTGGGATATCAGTATCTACCTCTCAGGGTTGTGATAATAAATGTTAAGTGCTTAACACAGTGCCTAGTACACAGTATATGATATGCAAATGTTAGCTGTTATTAGTATTTATGTCCTTGGTGCTTAGCACAGTGCCTGGTATAGAACAGGTGCTTCATCAGTTTGCATTGTCTGACTTTGGTCATATAGCCTTTGCTTAAAGCCTTCCAGTGAGGAAAGACCCAAGGCAGTTCATTCCACCTATGTGCAACTCTCAGGTTGATAAAGTTTCCCTAATATCAAACCTAAGACTGTTTTCTTGCAACTCCCATCCATTGTTTTCAGTTCTGCCTTCTGTGTCCAAATACAAAAGGTTTAATCCAGATTTTACAAGACAGCCCTTCGGATAACCGACAGCTGTCATGTAGTTCCCTTCCCATCCTCCCTCTGCCATCTGCAGTCTTCTTTTTTGCAGGCTCTCCAGTTCCTAGAGTAACTCATATGACATAGTGGCAAGGCCTTTTATCATTCTAGTTGACTTGCTCTGGATGTCCTTGACCTTATCAATGCCTTTTCCAGACTGTGATGCTCAGACTTGAATATAATAAATAATCCATAGCACTCCAGATGTGATCTCACCAGGGCAGAGTACAGTGGGTCCAGCACTTATCATTACTATAAACCGATTGCATCATTGACTGGCATTAATGGACTGAGTCCATGGTCACAACCCAAGTGTTAGTCAATGAATGTTAAAACTGCTATTAGAGAGCAATATAGAGATGGAATTACCTTCACACTATGTTAATGACTTAGGCTAAGGAATATTACTGGAGACAAGAAAAAGGAACGTGGCCTAAGGTGATGTCCTTTTTATTACCATGTAGATCATACCCGTGTCTTCAGTAGCTTGTGCAAAATCTTAGATCACTTGACCTTTAAACACCTCATGTTTAATTAGCCAGCTCATTATAGAAATGTACAGTTAGCTCCATTTTGATAATTAAAGAAGTTTTCTGAGATATGTGAACAGCAAGGAACCTCATCTGAACACCTTCATCTTAGGATCATAGTATGGCTAGAACACTGGATTTTATTTGTGGGCAAAAATAAAACATATTCAAATAAATAAAAATAAAACATTGAAATACACTAGATATCATTTCGAAGTCATATGCCACTTAGTACTGACTCTCATATATTGAGGGGTGTCATTTCCTTCTTTTTTTTTCTCCCAAGGAACTTGAGGGTTTGTTTGGGTTTTTTAGGTCAGTATGAGGAAGGAGTCTAAAGTACTAGCAGAGACTCTAATATATAACCAGAGAAGCTCAGCAGAGATTTTTTTTTTGCCTTTAACTTGAGGTGACCCCTGGAAGAATTTGTTTCTTGTTGCTGATGGTAAACAATTGCAGCTTACTTTGTTCAATTTTTCCTTGTGTAAAGTGTTTCAGTATTGATGCAGAGATAATTGTGGACCTTTGAGTACATTAGCAGAAATTTACCCAAATGGTTTAACTTCATTTACCAGTATGCTTTCTGTCACATGGTTAACTGAGGAGTAAATCCATAGAAATGGAGTGTCACTGTCTTCAATTGGATCACTTCCCTTTGGGTCCAGTCTTTTGCTAGTTATCTATACAATGTTGAAAACTGTTTTTCCTTTTAATCAAATAGTCCCTAATGCTCTAAAATGTTTGTACTACAAATCTTTGGCACAGGATTTACATTGGTTAAGAATAGCCATTTCTCTAAGATTTAGTAAGAACAAATTTTATTGCTGTAACTAAAGTCTTAGATGATCGTAATCCCTATAATTGCTATTTATTTATTTTTAGGTTACTGTCTTGAGGCACATTTTCTTGGCCAGGTCCTTATTGCTGGTGATAGAATAATACAATAAAATTCTTTGAGTATTACCTCCCCCACAAAAAGTAATTTTTTTGGAATATTGATGCCAGGTCTAGAGTAGTACAAACAGTACACAAATGATCTGTATATCATTTCCAGAGCATATTTTTTCTTCCTGTGAGAGCACTTTTTTGTAGTCCCCCAGAACAATGATGCATTTGAGCTGAAAGAAATTCTTGATGTCCCCCATCTTCTCTTATAAACAAGAGCTTAGATATTAAAATTTTTACTCTAATTCCAAACAACATCCAGATGAAAAGAGGAAAATTCAATCAATCATCCTGGTATGTTTATATGTCCATACACCAAGTCATATAGAACAAACACTGGGATGGTTGGCATTTTTTCTAATTTTTCAAATGATTGATTTGGCACTATGTAGCTATAGGGCAAGATCTGTCATAGATAAGAAAAGAAAGAAACCTAGAGAGTGGTAGCTGCTAACTGATCATTCTAGTTGGGAAATTGCTTTTCTTTATGCCTTCAGCAACATCATTGAACTTTGTACCCTACATCTGTGTAAGAGGAATGCCCTTCAGACAAGATGTGTAAAAAAATCAGAAAAGGTCAATATGTATTGAAAATATATCCATTTGATTCTAATATGGGATGGGTAACAGTTAAGCTTTGCTTTTAATTTTAAGTTTTAATTTTAACCTGTTTATTTTATGTTAATAGGGACCTAATAGAGGTTTAAATTTTTGTTAATAAAAGTGAGATAATTCATGAACATAATAAATTTTTCTCCAACAGGAGTCATTTGTATTTGAACCTAACTGCCTCTTCAAAGTGGATGAATTTGGCTTCTTTTTGACCTGGAAAAGTGAAGGAAAGGTCAGTAAGACAACAGCAAATTGTCTACAGTTTATGTGACAGTGAGCTTTTATATCCTTTCACTTAGAAATTAATCAAGTCAGCAATTGACTGATATGTGCCAAGCAGGATGTTAAGAGCTATGGGGTATAAATATAAGCAAAAAGATGGTACCTGCCCTCAAAGAGATCATATTCTAATGAGAGAAGACAACACATGAAAGGTAGAAGCAGAGTGGGAAAGGTGGAGGGTGAAGATAGGGTAGCAAAATCTAGAGAATAAAACAAAGCAGATCTGGGCTCTTCCTCAAAATGGATGTTTGAAGAGAAACTCACTAATGCAAAAAATGAGCCACTGAGGCTGAGGGAAAAGAGGAGATAAGACTATGTATATATAAAAATTAAGGGAACTTAACTTCCCTTAACTCGACTCCTGAATTTCAAATTTTAAAATATATAGAAGTCTTTAAAGTTTAACAGTCATGTGTCCTCTTGAAATGGAAAGTTGTGTTTCTTGATTATGTCAGTTGTATGAAAGATATCATCCTCATTCATTATTTTTATTACCTCTTCCCTTCACATTAGTCCAGCACCTTCATAACTATCATCATTATTGGTAACCATTTGTCGAATACCTATCATTTAAGATGTCAGGTGCATTTTACTAAAAACACAAACTCATTGTTTCATCTCTCTTTGCTTTTAGGAAGGACAGGTATTAGAATGCTCTCTGATCAACAGCATTCGTTTTGGATCTGTACCAAAGGTATCCTATGATTGTTGTATGCTGTTCTTTTAAACAAGTAGTACTTAGTTTGGGAAGTAACCGTGGAATGTATAAGCCATTTACCATTGGAAAAAATAAGACACTTTGGAAATTAGTTAAGCTTAAAGATTTGGTTCATTTTTAATTTATTATTTATGGCTGTATCAGAAACTTGTTTTTATATTAAAAGAAGGACTCCTGGGGGATTTTTAGGACCTGTCTTAGTTCTTTGAAAGATTTTTCTGGCAATTTTCTTTTCAGCATCCAGCATACATTTCTTTTAACTGGAAAATGAATGTGTCAACCTTTTTTTGGTTTGGCAAAGAATAATTCACTCCTGAGCTATATTTTATGTGAAAATTGAAATGGCTTGTATAATTCCATGTCTGTGCACCTGCATGCTAAAAGATGTCAACTCACTTTAAAGACTAGAATATGGTGCTTTGCTTTTAAGGGGAAAATGACAAAGACCATAAAACATACTTTCCAAGGATGGGTATGTTTGAATAGAAGTTGTATTCACTGATATGGAGATCTTAAAATAATTTTTTTTTCTTTAGAATATTTCAGTTTTCACAAAAAGCACATGATACCTGATACCCTCTCCAAAAGTGACTCAGTTTAGCAGATACATGACTTCAATCTGAACTCTGTAAACATATTTACCTTTAAAAAGATCCAGGGGACCTATTTTATTTCTGTAAATTGGCATGTGCTCTTACTTTTCTAGTTTTTCTAGCAATAATAAACCTTTCTATTGCCTTACAGCATTTCAGTTTAAAGAAACCATAACTTTTAGAGCTGTAAAATGTAAAAATGTGTTAGCATTAGACCCAAGGGTGACTACAGGAAGGAAAGAGACTCTGTTTACATTCAGGAAGATACTGGCCCCTACTTTCCAATATCAACAATATTGCCATATAATACTTAACACATTTATCTCATTTGGGTTGTCAGTAGAGTCTTTGGTCATTAAAATGTAAGAATAACCTAAGTTTTTAAGAAGAGCTCAAGGAGTGGTTGGTTCCCCCATATTGGAGGACTTTGAGCTAAGTCTGCATGACAGTTTTCACACTGTACATTGTTATTTAAAGCTGTTGAATATAATTTAATTGTTCTCTAAGGACTGTGCCCCAATTAATTTTCTTTATGAAACAGGATCCCAAAATCCTAGCAGCTCTTGAGGCTTTTGGAAAATCAGAGAGTGATCTGGAAGGGAGGATAGTCTGTGTCTGCAGTGGCACTGACCTGGTGAATATCAGCTTCACTTATATGGTGGCAGAAAATCCAGAAGTTGCTAAGGTATGCTACCTTTAAATAATATCTATGTTTTTATGTATATGTGTTTGTGGGCATCTTCTTCTTTGCTGGGGCATTTGCCTAACAAGTTAGCATGAAGAAATACTGTATTCTTGTATGGTTTGCACAACTAGGGCAAGTTTTTTTTATTATTATTTTTTGCTTTTGGGAGGGGGAAAGGGCAGGGCAATTGGACTTAAGTGACTTGCCCAAGGTCACACAGCTAGCATGTGTGTCAAGTGTCTGAAGTAAAACTGGAACTCAGATCCTCCTGATTCCACGGTAGGTGCTCTATTCACTGGGTCACATAGCTGCCCCAGGGCAAGTCTTTTAACTTCTCTGGGTTTCTTTTTTCTCATCTGTGAAATGTGACATTTAGAATAGATGATTTCTAAGGTCCTTTTCAGGTTTGAATCTTATGAATTCATTCCCATTAAATGTGGATTACAACAAGGCAGTGTCCTGGGCTCTAGTCTCTTCTCCCTCTATGCTATTTTACTTGCTAAGATCATGGTTTCAGTTATTATCTTCATGTTGATGATTCTTAGATCTACTTAACTAGCCCTAACTTCTCTCCTCACATCTCTAACTGCTTATGAGACTTCTCAAAATGTATACCTTATGGACATCTTAAATGCTACATATCTAAAATTGAACTGCTTATCATTTCTCTAAAATTCTCCCCACTTCTGAGTTGCTTAATTGCTGTTAAGGATGCCAACATCCTCCCAGTCTCTCCCAGATTTACAACCTAGATTATCCTTAATTCTTCACTCTCTCACCTGCCAATATCCAATCTATTTTCAAGTCCTATAGATTTTACCTGTGTAACATCTCTCATTTACAGCATCTTTTCTCTTCTGACTCTGCCATCAGCCTGACATAGGCCCTCGTCATCTCATATATGGACTGTTTCATTAGCCTCCTGGTTAGTTCTCCAGTCCATCTTCCACTCAGCTATCAACTTAATCTTACTAAAATGCAAGTCTGATCATGTTTCTCCCTATTCAGAAAATCCCAGTGGTTCCCTATTACTCCAAAATAAAATATAAAATCCTCTTTGACAACCTGGACCCCTCCTACCTTTCAAGTATTTTTATACCTGATTCCCCTTCACATATTCTGTGATCCAGTGACACTGACCTCTGTTATGTTCCTCTAGAAAGATACTCCATATCCAAACTCCAGGTCTTTTTTCTAGCTATTGCCCATGACTGATATCTATAGTCTGGTTCCTCTGATTTCCCTGAATTCCAGCTAATATTCTATCTTCTGTATGAAGCTTTTCCCAATCCTTTTTAATTCTCAAGGCCTTTTATCTGTTGATTATCCCCAAATTATCCTATATGTAGTTTGTTTGCACATAGCTATTTGTATGTTGTTGCCTCCATTAGAATCTGAGTCCCTTGAGACCAGGGACTGTTGTTACCTTCCTTTGTACCTCCAGCACTTATCACAGTGCCTGCCACATAGTAGGTGCTTAATGATTATATATTAATTGACTGACAACCACAGAATCTCAGATTTGGAAAGATCCTTGGGACCTATTTCATCCCCAGTTCAACACCAGAAAGAACTAGTCATCCGTTATGTCTTTGGCAACTTCCAAAGAGAGGAACCTACTATTCCTTACCGCATCCCATTCCACATTTTGTATAACTCTAATTCTTTTCTGCTTTGTAACTTCTACCCATTTTTTCTAGTTGTGTCCTCTGAAGCCAAGATACCATTGCAGTAAAATGTGTCTTACTAATGCTACCTTACATTAAAGATAGCTGTGGAAAATTAATACACTTTTAAAAAGAGAAGCTTCATTGTCTCTTACTAGCTATGACCCACAACTTATACTCACCAAGGCATAATGATATGGTGGAAAGAATACTCAACTAGATTCATTGGTAATATCTTATAACATTATTATCTGATAGTCTAAATAAACAAACAAACATGTTCACTATCTGAACTGTGTGAAGTTCTGGATTCTATTTATGACCATCATTACTACCTTTGTGACCTTGGACAAGTCACTTGACTACTGTGGTAATTTGAAAAATGAGGAAAGTAAACTAAATGTATAATTTCTGAGTTTCCTTCTAGATTTGATGATTTTATGAGTTCTTCATTCTCCCTTCCATTCAATCCTAGAAGAGAGAGTAAATGAATGAATCCACCGCATACATGCATTGTTTAAGTAATTAGAAGAGTTACAAATAACTAGGAATATAAACCTTAGGAAAATTAGTGTACATGTTTACTTTCTGTTTCTGCTAAAATCCCATATTAGATGAGGTCTTTCCCGATCCCTCTTAATGCTAATGCTTTCCATCTATTAGTTATATCCAGTTTATCTCATACATATATATGTATATATATATGTATATATCACTTATTTGTACAGTTGTGTTTGTATGTTATCTTCCCCATGACACTGAGAGCTCCTTGAGAGCAAGGACTGTCTTTTGCCTTTCTTTGCTTCCTTAGGATTTAGCTCAGTGCCTGGTACATAGTATGGATTTGATGACTGACTATAACAGTGACAAAGGTGGGCAATAGTAGAAAAATAGGATAATAGAGGTAAAGGAGTCATCAGATATCAACTCCAGTGATTCTTGACCTGGGACCTATGAACCTGTTTTGAAATATTTTCTTAACTGTATTTCAATATTGTTATTTTCCTTTATAATATTCCTTTGTATTTTATTTTCTGCATTTAAAAGCATTATTCTAAGAAGGGGTCTGTAGGCTTCTCCAGTCTAGAAATGAGGTATGTGATGTAAACAATGTTAGGACCCCATGATCTGTTGCATCCTTATTATTTTATAGGTGAGAAAATTGAGCTTCGTGAAGTTGAGGGACATTTGGTATGTGGATTGCCCCAAGTAATCCATGATGCTACACATCCTGAACAAAAACAACCCTGAGACTAAAAGTAATTAATATTTTTATAGAGTTTCTACTCTTCTGGGATCTAATTTCTATCAGTCCTGAAATATTTTCAGAGACTTGGACACAATAAATGGCTAAACCTTGCTGGAGACTATATTAAGAGAGAGAGAATTCAATGTGAATTGGAGTAGTAAGAGAAGGTATCCTGGTAGAGGTTGAGGAAAGTACATCAAGTACAGGAAACAGCAAAAGCAAACTTGTTTTGAATGGGGTGATAAAAAGGCACTCAAGCAATGTGAATGTGATGGACAGTAAGAAATTTTGTCTGAGTTTCTCAGAAGAGAAAGTAATTTTAAATCCTAAAGATAAAGCTAATGCTAAAAACTCTCTTTCTTCTGGTATACATCAATGGAACTCATCTATCTAACTTTGTGCCTAACACAGCTCTTGGAACATAGAAGGTACTTAATTGTTAGCTGATCTACCGAACAGCCAACATAGGCTTACCTTATAAAGAACAAGATGGAATCACCCCACTGTTCCTGGATGCAATAGCTCATAGTGAATTCCAGGAGAGATAACATGGACCCCCAACACTGCACCTTCACCAAATGAAATGCATCTCTGCCTTCCGTTTCCTGTTCTATAAAATGGAGATAGCAATAGCACTTAAATACCAGGACTGTTGCGAGGATAAAATAATATTAACAAAGCACTAAACACAGAGCCTGGCACATCCTGTATGTTAGTCATCATCATCATCATCATCATTTGCCCAGCATATTTGCCATCTTGAGCCATCACTTATATTCCTGCTTGGCCTAGAAGAACTCCTTTTTATCTATTGAATTTTTCATTCTTATCCTTTAAAATCTAGTTCCAATGTGAGGAAAAAATGTATTAATAATAAAAACTCTCCAGAAATTGAGTGAACTGCTTCAGGAGGCAGTTTATCGAAGGCCACCCTGGAGCTAGGTGATCGCTTGTCAGGTATATCATAGGGAGAATTCCTTTTCAATAATGGTTAGAACTGGATAGTCAATGAAATTCTGGTTCTATAATTGATGGCATGCTAACCCCCTCCTTAGAATGTGAGTCCCTAGAGGGCAGCAACCATGTTTTTTGCCTTTCTTTGTATCTTCAGCATTTAGCTCAGTGCCTTAAATACAGTGAGTGCTTCGTAAATACACGTTGACTGATTTACTTGTTATGGGGTTGGTAGCCATGCATGTGTAACATATGTAGGCTAAAAATACCCCCACACTATAACATCTAGCTTATTTTGGAACTTAGTACTTTACAGGTAAATAAGGCCATTGTTTATTACAGGAAACTTTTGTTCTCTCTTTGTGCACTTGAATCCTAAGCCTTTAAAAAAAAAATCAGGAGATGTTCAGTATCTAGAGAGTGTTGCTCAGTCACTTGCTTCTCAAGATTTTATATTTCATTAATTTATAAATGACTATCTTCACAGATATTAATGCCAGGGTACCAAGTGGGCATTCATTACATATTATAGCACTGACTTGTCAGTGACTGACCGTCGATTCTGTGGCTATCCAGGGAACTATTGACTAATGTTTCCTTCCTTCTGAATTTTTACAGTGGCAACAATCTATGCACAACTTCAATAATTTGTCTTTTAAAGTAAAAATTATACAAATAGCTTGACTTCTTAGTCATTTTAAAATATCTTCATCTTAAAGCTTATCTTCTCCATCCCTGACTTCTTCTACTACTTATCTAGGATCTGGCAGAATACCAAATTACCATAAGGAGAGGGTATAATTTTAAAATACACTTAGTTCTAATTACCTTTAGCTGTGATACTGGCAGAATTCATAAATGAAGCAAAGTTAGATGTGGTGAATACTGTGTAAGAGAACATGTCCTAAATCTTGAATGATGCTTGGGTGCTTCAGTCAGTGGCATTGTTCATCTTGGAGAAGAGTACCATAGCTTGGTAGGCAGCCTATACTAGAGCATACTCATATGTAAACCTGATGAGAAGGGAAAGAGTTGTTCATGAATCTTGGACTTTACCAACACTTAGAATCATTTTAGTCATTTTGACCTTTTTGGTGAAAATGATTGATTTTTTTCTCCCTTTCAATTGATTTTTATGTCTAGAGACATAGATTCATAGTTTTAGAATTGAAAGGAACCCCAAAGATCAAGTGGCAAAACTACACTTTCCCTGTTTTTAGATGAGGAAACTGAAGCCCCATTGAGGCTTGCTCAAGGTCACCTAGATCTTAAATGACTAAGTCAGGGAATCTGAAATCATCTGACTCCATCTGAAGTCCTCTGACTCCAAATTCAAATGGTCCTTCTGTTTTACCATATTGTCTACTGATATTAGTATAATTATAACCAACTTTCCACTTTTTTTTTTTATTAAGCAATAGGAGTTAAGTAACTTGCTCAAGGTTACACGACCAGTTATTTCTGGGTGTGGTGCTGAGTACCTGAGCCCGGATTTGATCCAGGTCATCCCGACACTGGAGCCGGTGCTCTTACTCGCTGAGCCACCTGGCCGCCCCTAAGCAATTGGGGTTAAGTAACTTGTTCAAGGTTACACAGTCAGGTGTTTCTGGGTAGGTGCTAAGTGTCTGAGCCTGGGATTTGATCTCCAGGTCTTCTCAACACTGGAGCTGGTGCTCTTACTCGCTGTGCTACCTGGCCGCCCCTACTTTCCACTTCTTATAAGAGTAGCCCATTTTATATGCCCTGTGCTTTTTACCTTCCTGAGTACAGAACGGAAATTTGGATCACTTTTTCCTTGTTAATATGAGCATTATGATTAAGTAAAATTATACTCATCAAGCCTTAGGGTTTTTGAGAAAAGAGGTCCTAAATAAATACAAAATATTTTGTCTACATCACTTGTGACAATGAAAATACTTGTGCTTTTATTGTTCAAAAAGAAAGTGACTATAAAAGTATCTTATTTGTTTCTTTATTATTCAATTTCATTCATCTGCTTGGATTATTGAAACAGACTTGTATTAATTTATACATAAGTGTGTATGTTTACATAAACACAATTATTTGTCCTATAGAATTCTATAGTCTATCTCCGCCCCTGCCCCTTGGTTTGTTGCTCTCTAGTTCCCCACCCTCTGACTCCCCTTCCCCCCCACACACATAGAGACACACACCAAAATACTAAAAATACAAAAAGTCCCCCAAGTGAAAGCAGAAGAATGAATCTGATCCTGGACTTAGCATAAGCACATCCTATGCTAAGAGATGAGACATTTTGCCCCATCCTGCCCACTGTTTGTTTTCTATATATCCTTGTTCAGGTACCAAATGTCTCTTCCTGTGACCTCTTCTTCCTCTTTCTCTCCCTTCTCTGTTCCTACCACCTGATCTGTGTGCTAGCCTCCTCCCTCTATGAGCCTGTGATCCCTTGCCGCTCTTCCTCCCTTGCTCCCTCCATCCTTTCCCCATGTCAGTGGGTAAATTCAAGTAGAGGTCTGCTGGAACTGTCCACTTAAGTAAAGCACTGTCTGTATATGTATGTATGTATGTATTGTGTATGTACTTAAGGTTATACATATATGTGTGTACATATATATGTATATATGTGTGTGTACATATATATGTATATACACATAAAATAACTTCTACTCAAGCTATTATTCCTTCTCAGAAAGGAGGCTTGATCAAATTCTAAGCCCAGTTTTTGCATATGTTTATTCCTCTTAATACCTCACCTCATGAAGTTAAAGGGAGAAATACAACTCTAAGAAGGTCTGGGAAAATTATTTTTGAACATAAAGATTGAGTAAATGTCATACAATAGTAGTTGACAGGGAAAACAGATAAGGGATTCCAGTGTTATTGTTAAAGCCAGTTTTTAGGATAGAACTGGGCTTTAATGGAGAACCTGTGACATTTCTCAAGGTTTTTTTTTTAATATTTTTTTTTACTTTCACATTATATATTCATCAAGTTATAAAGACGGATTGTATCAGATGGAATGAAAAATGGTAAACAGGACATAAAACCAAACAAGAAAATGAAAAAGATCAGGTATTTTGCTTCCATCTGGATATAAACTCAGTTCTTTCTAGTTCTTTCTCTGGATGCACACATTTCTCTCTGTCATGAGTCTTTTGGGATTGACTTATATCACTGCATTTCTGAGAAGAGTCCAGTCTATCAAAGTTGATCATCACACATAAGTTGTGTCTGTAATTGTGTACAAATTTCTCCTGGTTCTACTCTTCTCACTCAGCATCAGTTCGTGTAAGCCTCTCCAGGTAAATATGTAGACCATCTGCTCCTCGTTTCTTATAGCACAATAGTTTTCCATAACATGCATATACCACAACTTGTTCAGCCATTCCCCAAATGATGGGCAACTCCTTAATTTCCAACTCTTTGCCACCACAAAAAGCTGCTATAAACATTTTTGTACATATGGGTCTTCCTCCCACTTCTATGATCTCTTTGGCATACAACCCTAGGAGTGGTATTGCTGGGTCAAAGAATATGAAATTATTTATAGCCCTTTGGGCATAATTCCAGATTGCTCTCCAGAAAGGCTGGATCAATTCACAACTCCACCAGCAATGCTTTAGTGTTCCAATTTGTCCACATCCTCTCCAGCATTTGTCATTTTCTTGTTTTGTCATCTTAGCCAATCTGACTGGTGAGATGTGGTACCTCAGGGTTGTTTTGATTTGCATTTCTCTAATCAATAGTGATTTAGAGCATTTCTTCATGTGCTTATAGATATCTTTAATTTCTTTCTCTGAAAATTGCCTGTTCATATTCTTTGACCATTTATCAATTGGTGAATGACTTGTGTATTCTTATAAATTTGACTCAATTCTCTATATATTTTAGAAATGAGTCCTTTGTCAGAGACATAGGTTGTAAAGATTCTTTCCCAATTTCCCACCTCCCTCTTAATCTTGGTTACATTGGCTTTGTTTGTACAGAAGCTTTTCAATTTCATGTAGTCAAAATTATACACTTTATATTTTATAATGTTCTCTAATTCTTGTTTAGTCATAAAGTCTTTCCCTCTCCACAAATCTGACAGGTAAACTATTCCTTGTTATACAAGACTGCTTACAGTATCAACCTTTATACCTAGATCATGCACCCATTTAGACTTGGTGTTGGTATATGGTGTTAGATAGTGGTCTATGCCCAGTTTCTGCCATACTATATTCCAGTTTTCCCAGCAGTTTTTGTCAAATAGTGAGTTCTTATCACAAAAACTAGGGTCTTGGGGTTTATCAAACAATAGATTACTATAGTCATTGACTTCTGAATCTTGTGTGCCTAATCTATTCCATTGATCCACTCCTCTATTCCTCAGCCAGTACCAAGTAGTTTTGATGACTGCTACTTTATAATATAGATTGAAATCTGATATAGCTAGTCCACCTTCCTTAGCATTTCTTTTCATTAATTCCCTTGATATTCTGGACCATTTATTCTTCCAAATGAATTTTGTTACTATTTTTTCTAGCTCTGTAAAGTATTTTTTTGGTAAACTAATTGGTATGGCACTAAATATATAATTTAATTTAGGTAAAATTGTCATTTTTATTATATTAGCTTGACCCAGCCACGAGCAATTGATATTTTTCCAATTAGTTAGATCTGACTTTATTTGTGTGAAAAGTGTTTTGTAGATGTGGTCATGTAGGTCCTGGGTTTGTTTTGGCAGGTAGATTCCCAAATATTTTATAATGTCTACAGTAACTTTAAATGGGATTTCTCTTTCTATCTCTTGCTGTTGAATTTCATTGGAAATATATAGGAATGCTGAGGATTTATGTGGGTTTATTTTATATCCTGCAACTTTGCCAAATTTATTTATTGTCTCAAGTAGTTTTTTACTTGATTTTCTAGGATACTCTAAGTATATCATCATATCATCTGCAAAGAGTGATAGCTTGGTCTCTTCTCTGCCTAATTTGATTCCTTTGATTTCTTTTTCTTCTCTAATTGCTACTGCTAACATTTCTAGTACCAGACTGAGTAAGAGGGGTGATACTGGACACCCTTGTTTCACCCCTGATCTTATGGGAAATGCTTCTAGCTTCTCCCTATTACATACAATACTTGCTGATGGCTTTAAATAGATGCTACCTATTATTTTAAGGAAGGCTCTATTTATTCCTATACTTTCTAGTGTTTTTAATAGGAATGGATGTTGTATTTTGTCAAAAGCCTTTTCTGCATCTATTGAGATGATCATGGGGTTTCTGCTAGTTTTATTGATGATATGATCAATTATACTGATGGTTTTCCTAATATTAAACCACCCTTGCCTTCCTGGAATAAATCCTACCTGATCAAAGTGTATTATTCTTGAGATAAGTTGCTGTAGTCTTTTTGCTAGTATTTTATTTAGAATTTTTGCATGTATATTCATGAGGGAGATTGGTCTATAATTTTCTTTCTCTGTTTTATCTCTTTCTAATTTAGGTATCAGTACCATATTTGTGCCATAAAAAGAATTTGGTAGGACTCCTTCTTCACTAATTTTCCCAAATAGCTTGTAGAGTATTGGAATCAATTGTTTTTTAAATGTTTGATAGAATTCACTAGTAAGTCCATCTGGCCCTGGAGATTTTTTCCTAGGGAGTTGACTAATGGCTTGTTCTATTTCTTTTTCTGAGATGGGGTTAAGTAATTTAATTCCTCTTCAGTTAATCTGGGCAACTTGTATTTTTGTAAATATTCATCCATTTCCCTAAGATTGTCAAATTTATGTGCATACAATTTAGAAAAATAATTCCTAATTATTGTTTTGATTTCCTCTTCATTGGAGGTAGATTCACCCTTTTCATTTTTGATACTCATAATTTGCTTTTCTCCTTTCTTTTTTTATCATATTGACTAAGGGTCTATCAATTTTTTGTTTTTTTCATAAAAGCAGCTCTTAGTTTTATTTATTAATTCAATAGTTTTCTTAATTTCAATTTTATTAATCTCTCCTTTGGTTTTCAATATTTCTAATTTAGTATTTAATTGGGGATTTTGAATCTGTTCTTTTTCTAGGTTTTTCAATTGCATGCCCAGTTCGTTGACCACACTTTTCTCTAATTTAATCATGTATGCACTCAGGGATACAAAATTTTCCCTAAGAACTGCCTTTAATGCATCCCACAAATTTTGGTATGTTGTCTCATTATTATCATTCTATTGAATGAAATTACTGATTGTTTGTATAATTTCTTGTTTGACCCACTCATTCTTTAGGATTAAATTGTTTAATTTCCAATTCGTTTTTAGTCTGTCTTTCCATGGCCCTTTATTCCATATAATTTTTATTGCATCATGATCTGAAAATGATGCATTTAATATTTCTGCCTTACTGCATAGAATTTTGAGGTTTTATGCCCTAGAATGTGGTCAATTTTTGAGTATGTGCCATGAACCACTGAGAAAAAAGGATATTCCTTTTTATCCCCATTCAGTTTTCTCCAGAGATCTGTCATACCTATCCTCTCTAAAATCCTGTTCATCTCCTTAACTTCTTTCTTGTTTATTTTGAGGTTAGATTTCTCAAGTTCAGAGAGGGGAGATTAAGGTCTCCCACTAGTATAGTTTTGCTATCTATTTCTTCCTCTAATTCCTTTACCTTCTCTTATAGGAATTTGGATGCTATACCACTTAGTGCATATATGTTAAGTAATGATACTGATTCATTCTCGATGGTGCCTTTTAACAGGATATAGTTTCCTTCCTTATCTCTTTTAATTAGGTCAATTTTTGCTTTTGCTTTATCTGAGATAAGGATTGCTACCCCTGCTTTTTTTTTTTTACTTTAGCTGAGGCATGATATGTTTTATTCCAGCCTTTTACCTTTACCCTGTGTATCTCTCTGTTTCAGATGTGTTTCTTGTAGGCAGCATATTGTAGGATTATGATTTCTAATCCATTCTGCTATCCATCTCTGTTTTATGGGAGAGTTATTCCATTCACATTTACAGTTATGATTGTTATCTGTTTCTTTCCCTCCATCCTATTCCTGCCCCTGTTAATGTTCATAGTTTTTCACCCTTCTCCCTTCCCCCCCTTAATAGTTTTCCTTTTGACCACCGCCTCCCTCATTATTCTCTTATCAGCCCCCCTCCCTTTTCCCCTTGCTTCTTCCCTCCCTACTATCCTCCCCCCCCCCTTTCATAGCCCTTTCCCCCTCCTACTGCCTTTAGGACATTTTTATACTTAATGAAGTATGTTATTTCTTCTTTGCACCAAGAGTGACAAGAACAAATCTCATGCGAAGCTCCTCTCCTTCCCCTCTTTCCCTCTAAAATGATACTTTTGGTGTGTCTTCTCCATAGAGTCCTATGTTTAACTGGTTGCTATTCCCTCCTTGCCCCAGAACCAGTGAGGGAAAAGCTCCCATCTTCCTCCCTTCTTTTCCTCTGCTATACAGTTTTTATGCCTCTTTGTGTGGCATAATTTACCCTTTTCCACTTCATTCATTCCCTTTCTTCCATTGCAGTCCCTTTGTAGCCCTTAATAAGATTTTTTTAAATCATCATTTTGTGTATTTTATACTTATACCCTCTACTTGTCTATAAACAGTTTGCTCTTATCAAATAGCAAGGGGTGTGTGTGTGTGTGTGTGTGTGTGTGTGTGTGTGTGTTTTCATTGTTTACCTTTCTATGTCACTGTTGCATGTTGTAATTGGAGGTTGAATGTTCCATTGAGTTCTGGCTTTTTTATCAGGAAGGACTGGAACTCTGTTATATCGTTGAATGACCATCTCTTTGCCTGGA
Source organism: Petaurus breviceps papuanus (assembly GCF_028583685.1). Lineage (NCBI taxonomy): Eukaryota > Metazoa > Chordata > Mammalia > Diprotodontia > Petauridae > Petaurus > Petaurus breviceps. The sequence goes on along the minus strand of NW_027187309.1, from coordinate 10,791,188 downwards.
AGAATATGCTCAGTCTCTCTGGGTATGTGATCCTTGGTTGTAACCTGAGCTCTTTTGCCTTCCAGAAAATTGTATTCCACTGCCTCCAATCTTTCAGTGTAGAGGCTGTCAAATCCTGTGCTATCCTCACTGTGGACCCTCGATATTTGAATTGTTTCTTTCTGGCTGATTGAAGTATTTTCTCTTTTATCTGGTAGTTCTGGAGTTTGGCCACAACATTTTGAGGACTTTTCAGTTTGGGATCTCTTTCAGCAGGTGTCTGGTGGATTCCCTCGATTTCTATTTTACCCTCAGGTTCTAGTATCTTAGGGCAGTTTTCCTTAATGAGTTCTTAGAGAATGTTGTCCAGCCTCATTTTTTCATCATGATTTTCTGGTAGGCCTATGATTCTCAGATTATCTCTCCTGGATCTGTTTTCCAGGTCAGTTATTTTTCCATTGAGGTATTTTACCACTTTTTCTAATTTTTCATTCTTGTTGTTTTGTTTGACTAATTCTTAGTTCATCATAGAATTATTTGTTTCAATTTGGTTGATTCTAGTTTTTAGCAAATCATTTTCCTTGGTTAATTTTTGGAACTACTTTTCCATATCATATAATTTTCTTTTTAGAGAGATGTTTTCTTCATTATGATGTTTTTCTAATTCTGCTATTTTGGTTTTGAAAGAATTATTCATTTTGTCTTCTATCTCTCTCATTTGGTTTTAAAAGTTCCTTTTGATCTGATCTAGGAGAGCCTTCTGTGTTTGGGACCCATTCCCTGTTCATGTTTCAGCTGTGGGTGTGGAGTCAACATTGTCTTCCTCTGAGTTTGGTTCCTCCCTCTGAGGATAGTAGGACTCCAGAGTCTTTGTAGTCTGCTTTCTACCCATTTTGAGGCTGAGCCCTAGCCACTCCCTTCCTCTAGGGATCCCAAGCCTTTTCTGTAGAGGGTTTTGCCCTGGGGCAATAATTAGTATGTTTTTGGGGGGGGGGGGGTCAGGTTTAGAGCAGGTGAGGTTCACTCTGTCCAGTCCTGGTCTTTGGAGGTCCTGATAGAGGATTTTTTTTTTTAATTTTGGGCTATTAAGTGGTAGCCCCAGGAGTATTTGCTGTCCAGGACAGGGGCCCCTGTATTTGGTTCTTACCTTGCTCTTTCCAGTCCCAGCCCTTTGGTGATAGGCCTGGTAGTAGCCCTTGTGTTTGGTGTGGCAACTTGCCCTCTGAGTTGATCAGGACCCTTCTGGGCTGCGCCTTCCAGCCCTGAGTCTCATTTCTCAAGGTTTTAACACTGTTGCCTTGGCATCCTTCCAATGTAGATAATTATGTTTGGGCAAATCCTTCCTTAGCTCCTCATTGGAGAATTTAACTTTCATTTCCTCTCCTTAAAAGTCTTCTGGTTTTATATATTGGTGTCAAATTGCGGACACATATATCGAGTATGCTTTAGAGAGAATGGATGAGTGAGTGATCTCGATATCTAGCTGTGGTCTAATCTCATAAGAATGAAAAGTGTCATGTAGGGAAATCATTTATCACACTTGGTTCTTAAATTCTAATAACATAGTCCTGTACCCATAGCTTACAAATGAGCTATTGGAAGCATTCAAAGTAAAACATTGGCATTTAATATACATTATTCATATGCCCAGTTCATTAGTTACAAAAGCCAATCTACTTTCTTTTTTGTATTTTTCTGCTTTCTAGATACAACCAAATCTATTGTAATCTTGATCTCCAGGGAATTAAATAGTGTTCAGATATCTTTTTTTATTAATTTGCAGCTGGCAGTGAACATCAAACTGAAATCACAGGCTCACTATAGACAAAGATGTCGTCCTCATTAAAAAAGCAAAAACCTTCAAATAAAACTCTGTTATTTTATATGAAGTTTAATCTTCTTTATTCAGAAAAATAAGCTGTTGTTGTAAGGTTCCAAAATGAAATATTTGGATTGGATTAAACAACCTCCATACTGCTTATCATACCTTGTACAAATTACAAATTACTATTTAGCTTCCTGAATTGGGTTTTCCAACAAAATTCTTCAGATAACTTATGTGAATTAATACCTGAGAAATGAAATAATAAAATGGAATTGTTTAGTATTTAAGTTGACGTGATAGGAATCTCTTCTTGACAAAGTTCATGAATTGTCAAAATTGAGTTGCCCTCCTGGATCATTGTCTTATCCTAGCAGATAGGCTTTAGTAGCTCAGTCAAACTATGAGCTATGCCATTTAGGGTTACCCAAGATAGACAAGTCATAGTAGAGAGTTCTGACAAAAGGATCCACTGAAGGAGGAAATGGCATACCACTCCAGTATCTTTGCCAAGAAAACCCTATAGACAGTACTAAAATGATAAAAGAAACGACATCAGAAATGAAATCCTCATGACAGAAGGTATCCAACATGCTATTGGGATAGAGTGAAGGACCACTACAAGTGGCTCTCGTACTGATTAATTGGCTGGGCCAAAGCCAAAAGAAAGTTCAGCCGTAGATGCTTCTGGTGACAAGAAGAAAGCCCAGTGCTGCAAAGATCAGAATTGCATAGTGAAATGAAATATAAGATTTATGAACCAAGGTAGACTGGATATGGTTGAACAGGAGATGGAAAGATTAAACAATGACATCTTGGGTGTCAGTGAACTTAAATATGTGGAAATGGGTGAATTTAATTTAGGCAATCACTGCATATAGTACTATGGGCAAGAATTCCTTAGAAGAAATGGAGCAGCCCTTGTCAGTAAATTGGTAAGGAAAGCAGTATTGTGGCATAATCTTTAAAAAATGACAGAATGTTACCTGTTCAAATCCAAGGCAAACCATTCATCATCACAGTCAGTAATGTTGAAGTGGCTAAAGTTGATCAATTCTATGAAGATTTACAACATTTTCTAGAAATAACACCTAAAATGTATCACATTGATTATAGGAGATTGAAATGCCAAAGTAGGAAATCAAAAGATAATTGAAATAATAGACGTTTGGTCTTGAAGTACAAAATGAAAAAGGCCAGAAACTAATAGAATTTTGTCAAAATAACTTGCTGATCATAACATACACTTTTTTTTAACAACCTGAAAAGCCATTCTAGGTAGGGGCATCACCAAATGGTTAATATGCAAATCAGATTAATCATGTACTCTGCAGTCAAAAGTAGCGGAACTCTACAGGTCACTTAAAACAAGATCTGGATCTGACTGTGGCTCAGATCATGCACTTCTTATTGCAGAATTCAAAATTAAAGAAAGTAGGGGAAACCATCAGACAGTATTTATGTCTGGCATAAATAACATCCCTTATGAATATGTAGTGGAGGTAATGAATAGATTTAAGGAATTAGATCTGGTAGTTAGGTGCCTGAAAAACTGTGGACAGGTCTGCAATGTTGTACAGGAGGCAACAACAAAAATTATTCCAGAGAAAAAGAAGAAAAAGAAAGCAAAATGACTGCCTGGTGAGGTTTTTTGAGCAGCTGAGAAAGAAGGAAAGCAAGAGGTAAAAAAGAAAGGGAAAGAGATTGAAACTGAATACAGAATTCCAGAGAATAACAAGGAGATATTAAGTTTTCTTTAATGAGCAGTTCAAAGAAATAGAAGAAAACAGTAGAATTGGAAAGATGAGATATCTTCAAGAAAATCTGAGACATCAAGGGAAAACTTCATTTAAAATGGGATCAAGACAAAAATGGTAACAAGTAGAAGAGGTTAAGAGAAAGTTAGCACGAATGTGTAAAAGAGGGGGCAGTTAGATGGTTCAGTGAATAAGAGCACCCCCAAGAGGACCTGAGTTCAAATCTGGCCTCAGACACTTAACATAAAAACTAGCCATGTGACTTTGGGCAAGTCACTTAACCCTAATTGCCCTCCAAAAAGAAAAAAAAATAAAGAATGTATAAAAGAACTGGACAAGAAAGATTTTAACATCACCAATAACCATGATGGTGTAAGTACTGATTTAGAGCCGGACATCTTGGAGAATGAAGTCAAGTGGGCCTTAGGAAGCATTACTAACAATAAGACTAGTGCAGGTGATAAAATTCGAGCTGAGGTATTTAAAATCCTAAAAGATGATGCTGTTAAAGAGTTTCACTCAGTATTCCAGCAAATTTGGAAAATTCAACAATGGCCACGAGATTGGAAAAGATCAGTTTATATCCCAAACCTAAAGAAGGGTAATAGAATGTTCAAATTAGCAAACAAATGAACTCCTTTCATACACCAGCAAGATTATACTAATGATTTTGCAAGTTAGACTTCAGCAGTATGTGAACTGAGAGTTACTGGTTTTCACAGAGGCAGAAGAACTGGAGACCAAACTTCCAACATTCACTGGATTATGGAAAAGGCAAGCGAGTTTCAGAAAAACTACTACTTCTGCTTCACTGACTACACTAAAAACTTTGATTATGTGAATTAGAACAAAATGTGGCAAATCGTCAAAAGAGCAAACAGTATCAGATCATCTCACTTGTCCCTAAGGAATCTGCAGGCCAAGAAGCAACAGTTAGAACCAAATATGGAACAAATGATTGGTTTAAGATTGGGAAAGGAATATAACATGGCTGTATATTGTTACCTTATTCATTTAACTTCTATGAAGAATGTATCATGTGAAATGCCAGAGTGGACAAGTCAAAAGCTTGAATAATGTTGCTGGAAGAAATATCAATAACCTCAGATATGTAGATGATACCAATCCGATGAAAGAAAGTGAAGAAGAATTAAGAATAATGCTTGATGCGAGTGAAAGAGGAGAGTGTAAAAACTGACTTCACACTTAAAATTAAAAAAAGGAAAACCCTAAGATCTTGGAAACTAGTCCCATCACTTCCTGGCACATAGAGGAAGAAGAAATGGAAGCAATGTCAGATTTTATATTCTTGAGCTAAAATTTGTGCATTGCTGATGGTGATTACAACCATGAAATTAAAAGACACTTGCTCCTTGGAAGGAAAACTATAGCAAATCTGGACAGTATACTAAAAAGCAGAGATATCACTTTGCTGATAAAGGTCCACATAGTCGAAGGTATGGTTTTCTCCAGTAAGCAAAGTGTGACTGTGAGAGTTGGCTATAAGGAAATCTGAGTGCAACAGAATTACTGTTTTTGAATTGTAGTGCTGGAGAAAACTTTTGAGAGTCCCTTGGACATAAAGTGATCAAATAAGTCAATATGTAGAGAAATTAATTCAGACTATTCTTTGGAAGATCAAATACCAAAGCTGAAGCTTATGTACTTTGACCACATAATGAGAAGATGAGACTCATTGAAAAAGACATTGTTGCTGGGAAGGATTGAAGGCAAAAGGAAAAGGGGATGGCGGAGAATGAGATGGATAGATAGTGTCATGGAAACAATGAACATGGACTTGGACAGTCTTTGGGAGATAGTGAAGGATAGAAGAGGCTGGCATGCTGTGCATGGGGTCATGACATTCATGGGATTGTGAAGAGTCAGACAAACTAAACAACAATAAGCATAACAATAACAAAATTGAATTGCTAGATATAAATTTTGGATGGATGAAAATAGATTTAAAATTCATATTCTTTCCTTGGTTGTAGTTTAGTGGTTGTTAAAATAACATGAGTCCTCTGTTCTTTTCACCACTTCTACCCACCTTACTCTGGTATCCTCCCTCCCTCAGCATTTCTTCTCCTCTTCATTCTCTCACTTCAGTACACTTAGAGGAGACAATATGAACAAAGAATCCAAACAAGATTTTGTTAGAGTGCCAAAGCTTCATAAAGAGAGATTTACACATCAACTTGGTCCATTGGATTCTCTAATAATAGAATTCTCTGAAATTAGACCTGCAAAACAGTGTTTCTTTGGGCTAATTTCTCATCCAGAAAAATAGCCTTATTAAACAGAAATACATCTTTAAAAATGATTATTTTAGGTGGAATTTTAACTACTACCTACTGAAATGTGATAATATCTGTTATTTGTATCATTCCCTTTCTAGAAATATTAAAGAACTTTGGAATATAGATCTATGAAGCCGTGCTAAGGCAAAGTCTCTTTAATTTCAGTAACCCATTGCCAAGATAACCGGGGCCTCATCAAAAAGTACATGTGTGTATAGTATAGTACCAGAATCCCAGCTCAAAACCCTTGAAAAATTCACTGAGCTTATTTCTTCATCTGTGAAATTTGTATGATTATCTTGCTCTATCATATAGGATTTTAAAGTACTGCCTAAACTTAAATTATTTTTATTATTGTTGTGCTGATGGATATACAAGAACTATAAGACTTAATTCCTACCATAAATGCTTATAATCTATTTTAAGAGATAATATGGACTATGAATGAATGAAATTAATGGAAACAGGGCAGGGGTTAGTTGTTATCATATTATAGTAGGCTAGGTCAGAATTATTAAGTATCTGACCTACGGTTGTGGCATGACTCTTAGAAATGTCTACACCAAACTCTGTTCAGTGCCTTGGGGAAAAAAAAATTAGTTTTGTGTTTTTTTTTTAAACAATGCCACTTTTATTTACAAAGTAATGGAGACAGTTCTCCACCCAGTATAGAAGTGGACTAGCTGTTAATTAATTGAAATGTTATTAACAAATGTCTTAACTTCATTCTTCAAAACTCTAAATGTCATATTTCTCTGAGCTATTCAGATAAAGAGGAGATTTATAGAATTAGCTTGTATTTTCATTTTTAACTGTTCCCCTATTAAATATGTAAAAATTGTTTTGTAAATAATGAAGAAATGAGTCAGTGAATGTATTGTCTTACATTCATCAGCTTTTAATGCCTGGTCCTTCTTTCAGTAGATGATAACCACTTTGCTAAATAACAATAATTACTCATTTGTTTTATTGCTAGGTTCATTTGGGAAGCCATTCATTAAATTGCCTTGTTTTTCATGGCCTTGAACCTAGATGAAATTGTGAAGTAGATGAAGCTGCTTTTCTTAGCCTTCACCATCCCTTTCAGGCTCTCTTATATCTGCTGAGCCTCCTCTTCCTTGATGTCTTCCAGGTTCTTGTGAATTCCCTTTAACTCCCCCTTCACTCTAGTGCTTTGTCATGCTTCCTTATGTCACTATCTTGTCCTCTCTTTTCCCTCGCTCTGTCTTCCCCTTAGATCTCAGCTAAATTAGTTCTTAGGAAATGAATTGACTCAGGTTTGAATGATCGATAAGTACTTAATATATTTCCCCATGGTTATTTTTATTTTTTTTTTCATTCAGCAGTTATCGTTGAAATACAGAATCTTAGAGTTAAAAAAGACCTTATCTAACTCGTCCCAAAATCTTTTCAGTTCAACACATACTAAGTGCTTACTCTATGCAAGGCACTATTAGCAATACAGAATGAAATCGATCAAATGACCCTTGTCCTCAAGAAGTATAGTATATTCCATAGCATTTAAGTAACATAACAGGACTATCTGTGGTTAACTATCCAAAGGAGGAAGGTGTATGATAACTGCTGAAATAATTAGGAAAAAAGGATAAGACCAATGTGTAGCATAATGGAAACAGTGGATAGACCAATGGACCTAGTGGATAGACCAATGGATTTAGAGATAGGAAGGCCTGAGTTCAAATCATATTTTAGATGATTACTTGCTAACATCTCAGCCTCAGTTTCCTCATCTATAAAATGGGGATAATAATAACATCTATAGTGCAGGATTGTTGTGAGGGTCAAATATGGAAATATTATATTTAAAATATTTTTACAAAGATCTAAATGTCAACTATTAGCATTTTTTTTTAATAATGTTGTTATTGGGGGTGGGCAGAGTCAAGGTGGCTGAGTAGAAAACTCCATTTCATGTAAAAAGTGACTCTGAACAAACTTTGGAGCTACAGAACCCACAAAATGACAGAGAGAAGCTAACCTCCCACTGAAGACAGTCTGGCAGGCTGAAAGGAAGGGTCCAGCACAGTGCTCTAGTTGCCAAACCCAACCCTGTGCCAGCCCAAGATTTTAGCCTGAGGGCGGCCACAACTAGCCACCGACTGGAGGGACTTCAGATCACCAGCAACTGTGGCAGTTTCCATAATTATCAACCCATATGCTAAGGACAAAGTGTGGATTACTGAACTAGGAGTTCGGAAGTGCTGTCAGGCCTTTACCCCCTGGAGGGAGAAGCAGCTGAGGTGCCATGGCCGTGTAGTTGCCACCACATGTCTGCTTCAGACCTCCTGGTCTGCAGATTGTAGGGGGACCAAGAGACCAGTCTGAGGGGTAATCGCTCTTCCTTTAACCTGCTTAGATCTGGATTATGGTCTAGGGTGGAGGTCCTGGGGTGTGTGATCAGTTTGCCAGAGCATGTGGAGGCTTCAGAGAAGGCACCCAACTAATAGTTCCAGCAGCTGTGAAAACCCCAGCAATTAGGACAAAGTTCCCCCCTCTGGTAGCAGAGTTCTACTGTGGCAAAAAAAAAAAACAAAAAAAACCCTCAAAAGTCAAGTAATTCAGTGGCAACATGAGCAAATGAGGGAAGCAAGGCAAGCACAGTGGTCCGACTCTGGGATACCTTTTTGGGGGACAAAAAGAATCAAAGCATGGAACAGGAGGAAGTACTGTTTATTATAACAGCAAAGTCGGAACTCCTTCACCAGAAGCTTACAAGAAAAGAATAAGCTGCTTACAGGCCATAGAGGAGCTTAAGAAGGTTTTGAAAACCAAATAAGAGAAGTGGAGGAAAAATTGGGAAGAGAAATGAGAACAATGCAAGAAAACTATAAAATGAGAGTCAACAACCTGACTGAAGAAAATTACACCTTAAAAAATAGATTAACTCAAATGGCAAAAGAGGCTCAAAAAACCAGTGAGGAGAAGAATGCCTTAAAAAGCTGAATTTGCCAGATGGAAAAAGAATCTCAAAAGCTCACTGAAGAGAATCATTCATTCAGAATTAGATTCGAACAAATGGAAGCTAGTGACTTTATGAAAAATCAAGATACTATTAAACAGATCCAAACAAATGAAAAAATAGGAGGCAGTGTGAAATATCTCATTGAAAAAAACACTGACCTGGAAAATAGATACAGGAGAGATAATTTCAAAATTATTGGACTACATGAAAGCCATGATCAAAAAAAAGAACCTAGAAATCATCCTCCAAGAAAGTCTCAAGGAAAATTGCCCTGATGTTTTAGAACCAGAGGGAAAAATAGAGGTTGAAAGAATCCACCAATCACCTCCTGAAAAAGATCCCAAAAAGAAAACTCCTAGGAATATATCAGCCAAGTTCCAGAGTTCCCAGATCAAGTAAAAAATATAACGAGCAGCCAGGAAGAAACAATTTGAATATTGTGGAAACACAATCAGGATATCACAGGATCTGGCAGCTTCTACACTGAGGGATCAAAGGGCTCAGAATATGATATTCCACAGGTCAAAGGACCTTGGATTAAAACCAAGAGTCACTTACCCAGCAAAACTGATTATTATATTTCAGGGGAAAATGTAGTCATTCATTGTAATAGAGGACTTTCAAGCATTCTTGCTGAAAAAACCAGAGTTGAATAGAAAATTTGACATTCAAATACAAGAAGCAAGAGAAGCATGAGAAGGTAAACAGTGAAAAGAAATCATAAGGAACTTATCAAAGTTGAACTACTTACATTCCTACATGGAAAAATTATAATTGTAACTTGTGAAACTTTTCTCAGTATGAGAATAGTTGAAGGGAATAGAAATATATATATATATATATGTATATATATTTACATACATACATATATATATGTCTATATAGGAGGGTTTATGGACATATAAATACATATGTGAGTATGTGTATATGTGTACAGGTATACATAGACAAAGGGTACAGGACCAGTTGAATAGGAAGGGATGATACTTAAAAGGTGAAATTAAGAGGTGAGAGAGGAATATAATGAAAGGAGATGGGGGGAGTTAGAATAAGATAAATTATCTCATATAGAAGACCAACAGAAAACTGTTATAATGGAGGGGAAGAACAGGAAGGCAAAAGGGAATGTCAATTTTATTCTCAATGAATTTGGCTTAGGGAAGGAATGGCATATACACTAAAGAGGGTATCTCACCCTACAGGAGAGTAGGGGGGAAGGGGATGAGAGGGGAGATGATGAAAGGGAGGGCAGGCTGGGGGAGAGGGAAGTTGGAAGCCCCCACTTTTGAAAAGGGACAGTATCAAAGTAGAGAATAGAACAAGTGGGGGGGTGGGATGGAACGGAGGGAAATGTAGTCAGTCTTTCACAATATATACACTATGGAAATGTTTTGCATAGCTACACATGTACAACCTATATTAAATTGCTTATCTTCCCAGTAAGGGTGGCTGATGAGGGAGGTAGGGAAAAAATCTGGAATTCAAAGGTTTAAAATCAAATGTTTAAAATATTTTATATATATATATATATATAATTATTATTATTTAACACATAATTGGGAAATAAGATATACAGGCACTGGGGCACAGAGATCCACCATGCCCTACTGGAAAGTCGGAGGGGCATGGGGAAGAATATAGGAGAGAGCAGATTGGGGGAGGGGATATTCAGGGATCACTGTTTTGGGGTGGTGGGTAGGGGGAAAATGGGGAAAAATTTTGTTACTCAAAATCTTGTGGAAATGAATGATGTAAACTAAAAAATAAATAAACTACAAAAATAATGTTATTAAAATAATAAAGGAAGGCTTCCTGGAAGGTATGAGGATAAGCTTGGATGTGAAAGATGAGTAAAATTTATATGATTAGAGAGCAGAGGAAAGAATATTCTTTTTTTTTTTTAGGTCAATTGGGGTTAAGTGACTTGCCCAAGGTCACATGTCTAGTTTTTGTGTTAAGTGTCTGAGGCCGATTTGAACTCAGGTCCTCCTGACTCCAGGGCTGGTGCTCTATTTGCTGTGCCACCTAGCCGCCCTAGGAAAGAACATTCTAGGCAAGGGAAAGGTATGTGCAAAGCCTTGTGCCATGAAGAAATAACAAAGAAACTTTTGAGAACAGGGAGTTTGTTCTGGGTGATTATGGAGAGCTTTGAATGACAGACTAAGGAGTTTAGAATTTAGCTAGGCTACTACTAGGTGAGTTATGTGGGTCTCTACCTCAAGCATATGAAGACTTCCCCTAGATAAGAGCAATTTGTTCCAATGGTCATGAAGGCAGATGAAGCAAGCACTTAGAGCTTAGTCAAACATCAGAGAAACCAAGGTCACTTATTGCATTCCAGACCATCGCCAGTCATTCTGACATTTCTTCTACTCCTGAACTTTGATGACTCTGGAAGAGCGAGTGAGGTTGATTACTTTGTACAACTCTGCCTCACTTAAATACAATTCAGGCACAAGTTAAGACATGACCTTGTGATGTCATTAGTCCTCTTTGAAAACAAATAATCAACAACAATAACAACAACCAGTAGGCTATTAGGAGTTTCTAGAAAGTCTTGAAAGGGAGGACAGAGTTGCACATCACTGAAATTGCATAGGACATCTGTGTATGCAATATATTGCAGGAGACCAGTTAAGAGGTTGTTGAAATAGTCCATATGTGAGATGATGAAGGCTCAGACCAGGACAATGGCAGTGGAGATGGAAAGGAACAGACAAATATTAATAACATTTCAAGAGAGAGAAATAAGATTTGCTGGTGGTATATAGGGATATAGCTAGAGGATAAAGGAAAGAAAATAAAGAATGTTTCTAAGATTTTCAACTCAAATGACTAAGATAATTAGTAATATATCTAAAGGAGAAAAAACATTTGGAAAGGGAAGCTATTCAGGGCAGAAAATGATATTCCCAGCAACATGATGGCAAAAATTGATAAAGATAATGTGTACATGGAAAGTAATTTGGAAGCACTGGTGAAATAAGGATTAAGAAAATGAATGAGTCCCCAGCCTATAAGACTTGCTGCTTAATGGCACTTAAATAACAGAACAAGGCTAGTACGATTGTATTGCCAGAGAGCCAGTACCTTACTTATGTGGACGATCCCTGCTCCAGGAATTCAAATTCCCAAAATAATGATGATTTTATATCACTTACATTTATATACTACTTTAAGGTTTATAAAATACTTTCCTTGCAATAATTTTGGTAGGTACTGCAAATACAACAACAACAATAATGTTGTTTTTGTTATTGTTATTCCGCACTTTCCAGATGAGTAGAAACTGAGACTCACTGAGGTTAACTCATTTGCTCAAGGTCACACCAGTAGGAACTAACACATAATATATCCTGCCCATATGTAAGGGCAACCCTTTTCTTTATCATCTCCCTTACTGTCGCCTCATTTTATATACTTTTTTATTTGTTTTCTTCTTTTGAGAGCTCAGAGTGAAAATAAATCTGTATGCACAATTCTTCCTCTAAATTAACTAGGTTCATTCTGAAGTAAATCGTGTTCTTAAAAATTCTCACTCAAACCCTGAACGAGCCTTAGAAAAGCTTTTATAACTCTTTCCAAGGTGGAAATCCATCTGCATTGGGAAACAGATTTCGCTCAGCATATATAAAGTGAGGAACATTCCACAGTCAGCTCACTCTGACAATCATCAGCTTTGAATAGCTTTTGTGTCTTCAGCAATCATTTTTGCGAAGTTTTGAATGGGCGATATTTAAATCACTGACACTATGAAGGTAATAGCATCCATTATCCTTGATGATTCCTTGAAAAAGCTAGCAATGCTAATCGTGCAGGTGGAATACAAAGTCAGGAGAGGTTGCCATGTCCTTATTGACCATTCTATTCTCCTCAGTGTTTAAGAAGGGGAATGCCTTGATTTTTGGGTCTCAGTGTAATTATAAATGGTCTTTCTTTTTCAGAAACCTTTCACCCTCATGACAACTATCATTCAAAACATTTCTAGGCTTAATGGCAAATTTATTATGTTGATGATGGTGCATCATTATTGTTGCCTTCCAAAAACTTTTTTTTTCCTGTTGGAAAAAAAAAATCAGTTATCTCTAATTCTTTGTATTGCAAAGTTAATAGATAAGAGGAATGTGACATTCATTAAAATAGCTGGAGTAAAACTACAACATAAGAGAAGGATTTTATTTGGGGACCTTTGGAAATAGAATTTTTATTAACCTTAAATTCCTATCCAATTCCAACATGTGTATAGGGTCTACTGTCAAGCTGATGGCAGGTGAAATTCATTTGGAATTTTAATTATGACTTATGCAATCATTTGTCTCCAGGTTCATTTTGTGTCATTTGGTATATGGTGCTGGAAAGAAAATTGGATGGAGAGTCAGAAAATGACTTTAGTAGCTGTTGTTATATAGGGCATTCAGTGAGTCACTTAACCTGTAAACCACAGTTTCCTTATCTGTAAAATGAAGAGAATGAATTCAATGACCTCTGAGTCCCATTCTCATTTTAAAATTCTATGATTATAATAATGTCTTTTTTAATTTAGCTACATGGATGAGATGATTTATAGGAGCATCTTTGACCTGAATCATCTTGCCCAAATTGGCAAGCATTTCATGATCTATTAATTTATTTAATCAGGCTTCCTTTTTCTTGTGGAAGTGGGAACTATTCTCATGAAGAGTTCTTCCCTGGATACTTGAGTTTAGTTCCAAAACCCAGTTAGCATCATGAGTCAGAGAAATTGTTCGAAAGGGTTTTAGAAAACTATTAAAGGATTTTGAACAGAGAGTTAAAATGGGTCAGATCTGAAGAAACACAAAGATTCATCTGACATCAGTGTGAAGTATGAATGAAAAGAAAAGGAAAATGGATACAGGAAAAACACTTAGGAATCTACTACAGTTATTCAACTGGATAGAATTGAGGTCTTATCCAAGGATGATGGTAGTGGGAATTTAGAGGAGATATTTTCAAGTTGAATAGATGGGAATACTTTACTGGAAAGTAAGAGAAAAGGAGATAGATAGATAGATAGATAGATAGATAGATAGATAGATAGATAGATAGATAGATAGATATAAATAAATTTATAACATTTATAAATATTGGCAGTATGCCAGGTACTATGCTAAGTAATAGAGATAACAAATATAAGCAAACAAGATAGTCTTACTCTCAAGGAGCTTACATTGTAGTGGAGGAAGACAACAAATAAACAGGAATTAGGAAAGGGGTGGGGGTGGCAAGGCTTGGAGGTGTTTGGGAAGTAGAAAAAAAAATTCTGTTTCTGGCCATGTGAAAAGTTCACCCATCAGAACCCAATGTCACTGAAGTAGAGGATGAGTTTCCAGTCAGGTTGGGGGGAATGGGAGGAGAACAAGGAATGGTGGGGCAGTGGAACACCATTGCCAGAGTGGAGGCAGTAGGGTACAGAGACAAACAGAAAGGCAGCATTAATATTTCACTGCAAACCCAAATGAATGGTAACATTGACAGAAATAAAAATCCAAAGAGGGAGCAGGGAAAGATAATTGGCTGTTTTTAATATGTTGGGTTTCAGGGACTGATAGGACAAGCAGTTGGGGATGTCCTATAGGTAGATTAATGTGTGAATTTGAAAAAAAAAAAACTCAGTGGAAAGGTCATGGCTCCATGGATAGATCTGGGAGTCATCTGCATAGAGAGAATAGTTGAAACTGTGCAAGTTAATGATATCAAGGAACAGAGAATAGGGAAATTAGAGAAGGCCCAGGAAAACCTTTATGAGAATAATATTTTGTATTAATTTTATACTTTATGACTTACACAACATTTTTCCTAATGTCTTATGAGGAAGGTAGTATACTATCCTAATTTATAGATCAGGAAACCAAAGCTCAGAGGTGATGTAAATATTAAAGGTGAGAAAGAGGATCTTCTGAAAGACACAGAAAAGAAACATTGAGTCTTCTTAATTAAGAGAAGAACTAAGAGAATACAGACTTTCAAAAAACAAGATAAGAGATTATCTAGAAGTCTTCTATTGTTAATAGCATCAAATGTTCTAAAGGAGTCTGGGAAGATGAAGGCTGAGATAAGGCATATGTGACTTTGAGAAAGTCAACTTCTTTACTTCACTTAATTTCCTTGTGTGTAAAATAAAAGGTTGGACTAGATAATCTTTTAAATTATTTTACAATTTTGAATTTTATGATTTTATAATCCAGCAATAATGTACTTGATGGATAGGTGGATCATAATGGATATTATATATTATAATGGATCCACCATATCCAGCCATAATGGATAAAGAACTGGCCTCAGAGTGGCGAAAACCTTGACTCAAACTAACTTTGTGACCCTGGGTCCAGTCTTGATCCCATGCAAATCTCTAAATTAAAAAGTAGCTGCTGATCTGCATTTGTACAGAGTTACCTTATCCAGAGTTCTCTATACCAATGAAATCACAGGTCTGGTCCCTCTTAACAATGCCTCCCACCCAAAAAAATGCAAAACAAAGTTAAAATTAAAAGGGCATTGATGACCTCCAAAAGAACTGTCCATAGGGACAAGATCATTATCTCCTGCCTGATTGAACAGGTTGTCTCTCAGAGATCATTCATTCCTCACTCAACTACCCTTGAATAGCCCAGTAGTTAACACAGGTGACATATTGCCTTGACTATCTCTGTGTCTGTATACACAAGTATTTTGCCCAGAAATCTATAAGCATTAATTAGGTGAAATGTTTGCTCAATTTTTCCCATTTCTGGCAGTGTAATATCCATGCCCATGTCTACCTCTTTAGTCTATACCTAAACTGTTGTTGTCATTGGTTATAATTTGATTGTTGTGAGTGAGGATGGGAATCCAAAACAGGTATTAATCTCCCTTCATTGTTTTGTCTTCTGTGGACATTTTCCAGAAGAACAAAAATGTTACCTTCCTGAATATGCCTGGCACATAGTGGGTTATTAATAAATGTTGATTTATTGATTGATTAAAATATTCTTAGCATGTATCAGGAAAATAAAGATATTTACTATTTGACTTCTTTTTTTCTTGGAGGGCAATTGGGGTTAAGTGACTTGCCCAAGGTCATACACCTAGTTTTTGTGTTAAGTGTCTGAGGCTGCATTTGAACTCAGGTCCTCCTGAATCCAGGGCCGGTGCTCTATTCACTGTACCACCTACCGCCCCTACTATTTGACTTCTTTCAAGTTTTCCTTTTCAATTTTGGAAAATTTATGAGAGTGATATTGTGTTCTAGTGCTGAAGGACTTGAGAGTTTCCTATGGTTATTCCTCACCAAAGCCCTGATTTTAATGAAAAATTTCCTTTGTAGGTTTTTAGTTCCCTTGGTTCTTAATTAAGTTCTCCATCCTTCATTATATGCTCATTAGTTTACTCTTTGAGCATAGATTTATACACCTGCCTTTTCTGAGGTGATCTGCTAGCTACTTTTTATGCATGTGTCCATCTAGAAGTTGCTTCTGATTTTTGCAAAAACTTAGCTCTTGATGTCCTGACTCATTCTGAGAATGAATTTCATTGATTTGGAAAAGCAATCCAATGCAATCCAATCCAAGAAGACTTTATTATATCTGCTACATACAAGTTATGATGTTACAGACTCAAATCCAAAAAGTAAACTCTGTCTTAAAAGGAGTTAAAATGCTACTGGGGAAATATGACCTGCAAACAAATGCTGGATTTAGAGTCAGAAAGACCTGAGTTCATATAATACCTCAGACCTTTATCAGCTGTGTAACACTGGGTAAGTCACTTAAGCTCTCTGTGCCTCCATTTCCTCATTGTAAAATGGAGAAAATAGCATTTACCTTGCAGGGTTATTGTGAGATAATCCATTATCAAATAACCAATAATTATCAAAAGAGATATTATCTCTAAAATGCTATATAGTTGCTAGCATTGATGATGATGAAAAAGGGAAGGGATCACTGAGATGATGAGAATGTGTGGTGCCTCTGGGATAAATCTTATACCAGGTGTTTTAAGAGGTAAAGGTGAAAAGAGAAGGGATTTCAGGCTTAAGGGCAGCTAGGTGGCACAGTGGATAGAGTGCCAGGCCTGGAATCAGGAAAACCTGAGTTCAAATCTGGCTTCAGATACTTGCTAGCTATGTGATCCTAGGCAAGTCCCTTAACCCTGTTTGCCTTAGTTTCCCCATCTGTAAAATAAGCTGGAGAAGGAAATGGCAAACCACTCCAGTGTCTTTGCCAAGAAAAACCCCAAATGGGGTCATGAAGAGTTGGACATGACTAAAAATGACTGACCAACAAAAAGGTCAAATTCAAGGAATGATAATTAGGGCAGTTTAGATGAGTTCTAGTGTACCTAGAGAGAAAGAATATACAACAAACCTAAAAAGCAAAGTCAGGACCAAATTGTAAATGGCTTTAAAGGTCAAGCTGAGGAGTTTGTATTTTATCTTGGAAGTAAGAATGAAGTAGTTTGGCAGGTGTGGAGTTCAAGGCCAAGGATTCAGGTCCTCACCCCAGCTCTCACTATCGTTGTGAACCTCACTGCTCTGTGAAATGAGGGGTTTGGACTACATTGCTTCTCAAGCCCCTTTCAGCTCAGTGAAGTTTCCTGGACAGGGGAGAATCAGGATCAGAACTATGCTTCATCCTGAACATTGAAGGTATAACTCTCCATGCTGCCATGTGAAACTAGTTCTGAGATCACACCACTGGCATATACATGAACCCAGTCAGACTTAAGATATATTATCTTAGAAATAAACTGTGAGCTTTCCATATAACCAACTAATTTAGATGAAATGATTTTCCTAAATTGAAATTCGGTTTCATCATTCACATATTGCTCATTATTCATTTAGTTCTTATACAAATGATATGCAATCTGAAAAAAAAAATATCTTGGCTCACCAGCAAGAATAACTCTTGAAAATAATTAATTCTTCACTTTTATATAACAGGTGGGTAGCAAATCACTTCATTATTTTTGCCAAGAAAAAAAAAACCTATATGAGGTCACAAAGATTTGGACATAACAGAATAATTGAACAACAACCAAAACAACAATTGATTTAGTCATTTTCTTGCAACAACCCAGTAAAGTAGGTGTTGATGATGGAAGAGATTTTAAAGACTATCTAGTCCAACCCCTCCTTTTTTTAGAGGAGGTGACTTGCCCCTGGTTACAGAGCTGGTGAGTATCTGGGGTTAAATCTGAACACAGAATTTATGACTCTTAAGTCCTTGGCTCTGTCCACTGCACTGCTCTGTGTCTATTGTAGCCTTTAAGAAAGTATATACAAAAAAATTACTTCACTTTCCATCAGTATAACAGGTCCACATAAAATACCAGCACTGTGGTGAGCCAATTGGTAACTTTTAGTGTGAAAACTGAACCACAGGCTCCTTTTAAGAACTATCTAGGAAAGACTTATATGAACTGATGCTGAGTGAAGTGAGCAGAACCAGGAGAACATTGTACACAGTAACAGCAACATTATGCAATGACTGACTTTGATAGACTTCTCAGCCATGCAAGAATTTAATAAAACGTGATGGAAAACACTGACCACATCCAGAAGAAAAAAAAAACCAAATTATAGAATCTTAATGCAGTACTTGCTCTCTCTCTCTCTCTCTCTCTCTCTCTCTCTCTCTCTCTCTCTCTCTCTCTCTCTCTCTCTCTCTTTCTCTCTCTCTCTCTCTCTCTCTCTTCTCTCTCTCTCTCTCTTTTCATTTCTTCTTTTTCATGGTTCCTCTCATTGATTCTATTTCTTCTTTACAACATGACTAATATGAAAATATGTTTAATATGAATGTATATGTAGAGACTGTATCAGATTGCACACTATCTTTGAAGTGGAGGGAAAGAGTGAGAGAAAATTCAGAACTCAAAATCTTATGGAAGTGAATGCTGAAAACTAAAAATAAATTAATTTTTTAAAAAGGAACTATCTCAATTTCATGTATCCTGGGTAAAAGACCATTTCTGCATTTCTCAGAATTTCTCTAGTATTACATTGAGGGCAAGTTTAAATGGGACCTGCCTTATCACAAAATAATACAACAATGTAGTTATAAACCACCCTTCTCATCCCTAAAGCTTATTGCTAGTTAACAGTGGTTTGTGGAAAGCTGCATAGATAAGACAAACAGAGCAAGGTCTTTATTGCATCTCTACTGTAATCATGATAAGAGCTGACAAGTCAAAGAGGTCAAATCTTGTGGTTCCTCTCATGTGGATATTTGAACTGTTCTACTGGAAAAGTTGAGTAGGTATTCTTGAAGATGTTAAATGAAAATCCTTTATTTAAATAACCATCATTGAAAATCTTGGGACAGTTAGGTGGTACAGTGGATAGAGTGCCAGGCCTAAAGTCTGGAAGACCTGAGTTCAAATCCAGCCTCAGACACTAGCTGTGTGACCCTGGGTAAGTCACTTAACTCTATCTGTAAAATGATCTGGGGAAGGAAATGGCAAACCACCCTAGTGTCTTTGCCAAGAAAATTCCAAATGGGGTTATAAAAAGTTGGAGACAACTGAAATGACTGAACAGCAACAACAACTATATCTATCCATCTATCTATCTATATTTCTATATCCTTGGGCATTGGCCAATACATTGCAACTTTTTGTTGGAGTTAAGGATTTATTTCTAAAAGCACAGTAGTCTGGTAAGATATAGGTAACAAATTTAACACTACTTACAAAGTGACACTGGGTTCCTTATGGCTAAAATATCAGACATGGTATATTCAATCCAATAAAAATGTGTTAAATATATACTTTGAACCAGACTCTAAGCTATATGCTGGGTATATAATTATTAAAAAGAGAGACACTTCCTACCCTCAAAGAGCTTAAAATGGGACAGGGGAGAAAAGGGGAAAGTAAGAGATGAGGGGGGTACCCAGCATGAATGTATCTTGTTATATGGAGTTGAGACCAGATAGGGAAGCATCATAATAACTAGCATTTATTTAATCTCTTCCATGTGCCATGCCCAGTGCTAAAGAGCTTTGCAAACATTATTTCACTTGCTCCTTAAATCTGGAAAGTGCTACTATTATCCCTATTTTACATTTGAGTAAACCGAGGCAGACAAAAGTTGAATGGCTTATCATTGGTCATTCACCCAGTAAATTCCTGAGGTTGAATTTGAACTCAGAGGCTGCTCAGAACTCTACTATGCTACCTAGCTTTCTCAAGGGTAGTGATTTAATTGGTAAAGGATTTTTTCCCTCATGGGGAAACTCCCTCAAGTAATATATATTGGCTCTAGCTTTCTGGTTTTAGGTGCCTAGGGGGCTGAGAGGTTAAGAACTCTCCTGGAGTCACACAGCCAGTATATGTCAGAGGCAGCCTTTAAACCTATATCTTCCTGACTCCAAGGCCAGCTCTCTATCTACAAAAAAGGCAATTTAAGGACTTTCTCTAGCAACATGATTCCTTAAGCTTCCACACAGGAAATAGCAAAGGGAGTTCCCCAGAACAACAGGACGGAAATTTTTACTCATGTACACATTATCTAACCACAGTGGGAAGAGTTGAGATTGAAACTGAGAAGAATGTCACTGTCTGCTATAGTCCAAGTCAAGGACTATAGGAGACAAACTTGAGACCATTCAAAAAAATAAGCTTTTTCAACATTTCATTCTCTATTCCATTCCTTCCAGTTATTTTCCAGTGCCAAAGAAACCTCATTACTTAGATTTATTCATTCATCCAACAAACATATCCTGCATACAAAGTGTACTGTATTTGCTCCCAAGAAGGCAGCCCTTGCCCTCTAGTAGGGTATATGATATGAGCAAGGTTTGGACTTCATGGAGGTCCCAAATTAGAATCTCAGGGCATTCCATTCCTAGACTCTGGAAGTCACACTCCCCTATCAAATTTCAGAAGAATACCTGGAGACTGAATGTAGGTACAATCCAGAAAGCAAAAACACCACAAGCACTTCTGAATTCTGTTTTTAATTCTGGGATAGAAGAATTCTCTAGTTGCCTTGAATTTAAAGTCTTACCAATAGGGCATGCCACTGCAAACAACTTCCTATTTTCCTGGTTCTTGATTCTCGTTATTTTACCACTTAAAAAAATGGAATGTCCATATCTTTTCTTCGTTCCACCTGTTGAATCCTAACAATTTAAAAACAACAACTCAAATGCTATCTTCAAAAAACTCCTGTTGTCTCTCAGACATTAAAAAACATCTAAATATTGTTAATTGTAGTTACATGTGTTTGAATCTTTTCCTTCTATTAGGCTGTAAGGTCCATGAGAAGAGAATTTGTGCCAGTGTAGTAGAAAGAGCAGTATATTTCAAAGCAGAAGACCTGAATTCCAGTGAAGTAATAGCTAAGAAGCTATAGTTAAATGTGTGACCTTCAGCCTATCCTTTAGTCTTCCCATCTGAAAAGGGGGGTACTTTATTACTCCCCTCAAAGACTTGTAAAGAACATATTTTGTAAGCCTTAAACCTGTGTACAAGATGTCCCAAAAGTATTAGTGTGGTTTTAAACTATTGAACTTATTTTAACTGTCTAAGCTTAAAACATGCACTAAGATTTTGGGGATGTGCTGTATGTGTTAGTCTTACTTAAACTCCAAATTTCCTCTTCATCTAGTAGTGTTCCGCGTAAAGGATATGATTCATAGATGTTTGTTAAATGAATGAATAGATATTTTTTTTTAAATTCCAAGGTGATTAATTTTTGGGAGGTCCAAAGAAGGCACATATTTTAGTAATTTTGTTCAACTGTTGTTAGTATCATTTATCATAAAATTCACTCTGATACCACAAGGAACAAAGCCAATTTTCAGAGTTGTTAATGAGGTTTAATAAGACATGTATGCTAAGGCTGTGTTTGTGGAGAGAAAGTTAAGTGGAAAGAAGAGACAGAACAATAATTTAGAACAAAAACCCATTTGTGAAGGGAAAAGGAGAGTTTTTCCCATATAAATTATTTTGCTGATCTATGGCATCTAAATTGACTGTTAGGTCTTAGCTTTCCATTTCACTCAGCCCAATCAAAGTCAGAAGTCAAGGACGAAGCCCTGCTTAGATCCTATTAATGTAGCATCACTCTCCTGTAGATGTGAATACCTGGCATCTTTTAATACTAATTGTTCAAGTCAGGTGACATGTAGGAGGTTCCACAACATTCCATTGAACCATTCTGAGAATGAAGGTGATTCATATATTTGCTTACTTTCAGAAATTCCAAAGTTACATCTGTGTGAAATTTTCATGTTTCTGTGAGATCAGAAAGCAAAAACTGGTCATAACATTGGCACAAAATGCTGGGGTTCTACTGACATCTGCTGGCATTTCACCAGATTATTTTTTGGGGGAAAATAAAGAATCTAATAATTTGTTAAGTTTTCACTATTATTTACTTTCTGTATTGTTTCATATTCAATTGACAAGAAATGGAGGGGGCTACAATGAGGAAGAACTGAAGAGATTATGATAGGTCTTGATAAGGTTAAAGTCCATGTAACATGATCTCAACAAAAAAGAACTGTATAGAAAAACAGATCATTTGTTTTTCTAGTTCTCAGATCTTTTCATTGGTTCTGACATAATCTAGTTGCTGTATGATCTTAAGAAAGTCACTTTTCTGGGCCTCAGTTTCTTCAGCAGAGGGCAGGGGCTGCACAGGCATATTACATAGAATAGCCATTTAACAAATATTTGTTTAATTGAACTATATTTGTAAAATGAAAAGATTGAATCAGATCAATGGGACCCCATATCTTGATAATATTGATGCCCATCTTGTCATATCCTCCTCAGACAAAAACCTCATCCAGGTATAAAAGTTTTAAGGTTCCCAGGGGTGGCTAGGTGGCGCAGTGAGTAAAGCACTGGCCCCAGGTTCTGGCCTCAGACACTTAACACCCACGCAAAAAAAACTAGCTGTGTAAACTTGGGTTACTTAACCCCAATTGCCCTCCAAAAGGCAAAAAAAAAAAGGTCTAAGGTTCCCTAGCCATTTCATGTTATAATGAATTAAATTCCAATATTTCTAAGTAGAAAAAGGTTTTGTTTTATTTTGTTTTGCAGGGTGGGGGGAGATAGCTGTCTTCAAATATTTGAAGAGCTGCCCTGTGAAAGAAAGAATTGGATTTATTCTCTTTGGCACAGGAAGTACATAATTAAGAGATGTGAGCTCTAAAGACATAAATTTGACTTAAATAATAGAAAAAAATTTACTAACATTTAGAGCTATCCAAAAGTAGGATGGGGTGCTTTGGGAGGGAATAGGATCCTCACCCTATTGGTAGTTTTAAAACAAAATCTGGACAACCATTTCTCAGTTATGTTGTAAGGATAATACTTTTTTTTCAATTTAGACACTGGCCTAAATAAGCATTAAGGTCTTCCCACCACTGAAGTTCTGTAATTCTAGGATTTTTTTTAAAAGCACATTCAAAACCTAGCCCCTATGCCATTTAAGTGTTAACTAACAATATATGTTGTTATTGTTCAGTCATTTTCAGTTATGTCCAACTCTGTCACCTCATTTGGGATTTTCTTGGCAAAGATACTGGAATGATTTGCCATTTGCTTCTTCATTTCATTTTACAGATGAAGAAACTGAGGTCAGCAGGGTTAAGTGATTTGCCCAAGGTCACACAGTTAGTAAGTGTCTGAAGCCAGATTGGAACTCATGGAGATGAGTCTTTCTAACTTCAGGCCTGGCACTGTATCCACTGCAATGCCTGGCTAAATTAAAAGGAACAGAAAGTACAAGTGAATGAACCCAAAACTTGGAATATTAAAAAAAAAAGAAACTAGCAGATTTATTTATTTTAGTTTTGTAAGCTATTACATACCTTTCAATTAAGAAAAAAAATATCTCCCTTTTACTATTGAACATAGTATATAGGCTTTTTTTTTAATGTGGGGAAGCTTCATGGGCCTGTAGTTGGTAAGGTGAGTAAGGCAGTACTTACTAGTCCTGAATGAAGTATTTTTCATGCTGAGTTTGACATAGGAAGTGAAGTCTGATGAAAAACACCTTGAGGTTGTTTGTCTTTTATTTATTTCTTCTATCTCATAATCCAAACAGCTGTGCGTGGTTGTTTCAGGCTTTCTATCCTGTTTAGCATGAGTGCTTCTCTGTCCATACACCATGACTTTGGGGCTGTCATTTAAAATTCTCAAGGTGTTCCTAATGTAGTGGGCCTTTTGTAAGTCTAATCAGTGGAAAATGCTTCCTCATCTTCCCTCAAAATGATGCTGGTTGTGATATGTTGGGCAAAAAAAAAAAAAAAAAAAGGAAAGGAAATGTTAGTATTTTTCTGTACCAACACCTCATCTCTTCATTGATGGTTATTCCAATAATCTTGTTAGGGGCTAAGAAGTTTTATCCACAAATAAACCCACAAATAATTTGTACTTTTCAGGTCATAATAGATTCAAAAGTTTTTCCACTTGTGAAGGTAGAATAATGACCATTCATATAGTGTACCATTGAAAATTATCTCCATGAACTTGAGCCATGATATACTTTAATCCATAACCCACATCTATTTGACGAAATAACATTTTACTAAGGATTATATTCTTTCCCCAGGCTCACATGGGTGGCTTCCTTTGACGTCAGTAGGAGCCATGTGCATGAGCCTAAAGGCAAAAGTTGGCCTTGGCTCCTAGATAGACACTTACTAGTATAATGGTCTACATAGACCAAAATCCCTTTAAGGCCATACATAACCTTTCCACTGTTTTCTTTGTAAATCTCTGAGGTAATGACTGAACTGCTGCTAAAGACTTATACAGAAAGTATGTAAGCACCGAGTACTATTAGCTCCTAGGCATTCTCATGATCAGTGGAATATTTTTTCATTTTAAGTCTCTTCTGGGAAAGAAAGGCAGGTAGACTATGCAACAGACTGCTAGATTAGGATGAAATCCCATACCAAATTTGTTCTTCCTCTGTGTTTCAAAAGATTATTCATTTTCTAAACTGGGAATACTTAAATATGTCAGCACTTATTGTATAATATTGTTTAGGAATTACTAAGATTGCCAACAACTGAATAAAGAAGTGCTTGTATTTATTCAGGCCGTACAGAGGGGAGCTAATAAATCTATCAGAGGGCAGCTTTCCCTTGTTGGCAACCTTCTATTTAATGATAGTACAGATGCTGCATTTATCTGGTACCTCTGTTTATTAAAGAATAAAATATGGAAGTACAAAATGTAAAAGGAGGAGTTGGAGGCAAGGGATTATAAAAGTGTTGTTTAAGTTAGTTTCTGTGAAGTAGATAAAAGTCTTCTATTAGGAACCATAAAAATCAATTTTTTCTCTTAGGTTCCCTCATTAAGTTCATTTTCATTTTCTTTTTCTTCCAGCAATGGGTAGAAGGTTTAAGAGCCATCATACATAATTTTAGAGCTAACAATGTTAGTCCAATGACATGCCTCAAGAAACAGTGAGTACTTTTTCTGATTATTTCTTTTAAAAATTGAGAATTTTATTTATCATACACATATGTGTAATATATACATATATTTAAAGAGAGACGGAGAGAGAGAGAGACAGACAGAGAGAAAGAGAGAGAGAGCAAGAGAGAGCTCTGTGTTTGGTTTTGTTTGTCATCGAATAAACGGTCAAAGTTGGAAATACGATGGTCCTTTATGGCCTGTTCCCTGAGTCCTATTCCCCTTCTCTATCCAGATCTAAACCATGACTATATTAGCATTATAAATGCATATTTTGATGTGATAAGCTTTTTTTTTCCTGGCCTAAGCACTTATGTGTAGCACACATGAAGCCTTGCAAAGGGTCAATGTCAGTGGCTAGAGAACAGTTAGAAAGCCTACTTGCCCAGAAATTTCTGAGAGTTTCTTACATTTCTTTGGTACATATATAGGCTTTTTCTAGTTCCTTCTAATGACTACCTCTGAAAACCTAGGAACAGGTCTTTAGACACAATTCAGCTCTTTTCTATTTGGAACTGATGGGAAATTGGAGCCTGGGAAAATAAAAACTATCAGAATGCACATTGCTAGCACCATTGTTTGACAAGACATGAGTAAGGCCAATCCCTTGGCCTTTTGCCCTATCACTGTTGCTTCCCTGCTAATCTTCAACCCTGTGTCACCTCTCTACCTTGCACCTTCTCTATTCACAAGCTGCCAAGCTGGGTAAGGTTTCTCATTACAGAGAATCAAGGATGTTCTGCCCCTCTGACAATGGCATCTGACAGAGATTTGCCACCATTCTAGACCTAGCAGAGCTAGGAAACTTTACAAAGAAGTCAATTTAATGCTAGACATTTACTGCTCAATTGTACTACCAATGGTCCACATTGGTATGATGAAATAAAAAACTCCAAGGACATAACAATCTGCTTAACAGACTCTAATAATGAATGCTGTTTAATGGGAATGCCAAATTCTCCAATTAATCTATAGGATGTAATTTTAATCTTTCAGTTTCAAAGTAAATTAGTTTCTTTGAGTAAGCATTCAATTATTTACTGTTTATTTTTCATAATAACACAAGATTAAATAGATTGAGATTAGTTTCCCAAAGAAACAATTAACTATTTTTTCTGGGTTTCAGCTGGATGAAATTGGCATTTATGACAAACACAAATGGTAAAATTCCAGTTAGGAGGTAAGTAAATAATTTATATATATCATCTATCTTACTAGCCTATTGTTAGTCACAGAGGAGGCATTGCATTAATACTCTTTTTTTAATTGATGCATTGAAAATAATAATTGAATATTCATTTAAATAGCTCGCTTCATAATTTTTTTCAGTTTCTTAAAATACTTTATCACAAAACTTGCTTATCAAAATTAATTCTACTCTTCTTTCTAGAATTTTATCTTCATTCTATAATGGACAAAATTAAGTCAATCTGACTTTATTTCAAACTTCAAAGAACTAGGTTTAGTAGGACTTAGACTTTTTTTTAAAACTCCTCAATACAGGAAGGAAGCAATGGAATTCCAAAGTATCCCAAAGGAACCTCATGTTGTTCATGTATATTGGCAAGGACTTTCCTGATCATCAATAGTGTAATATTTCCAGGAAATATCCTGTACACATGTATACCATAACCCAGTAAGAAATGGGAAGAACCAGGAGTAGCTGCTTCCTTTTTTTGGTCTTATTAAGCATGTGATCCTTTGTTGTTGACTACTACCCAAGTACTTGATGTAATCTCAGACAAACACAAGGCCCCTCCAAAAATAAAAGAAATAAAAACAAGAGTGTAAAATAGATGGACTCCAGAGGCCAGCAGGTGCTGATTTAGATTAGGGTAATTTTAAGAGTTAGGATGGAAGGGGTGTGTATATAGCCCCACTTTTTTCTCTTAGCAAATCAAAGCATCTCAGAACCATTTCCTCTGTATAAACTCTGTCATTAAAAAAAAAAAAAACCTACTTGGGGCAGCTAAGTGGCACAGTGAATTAGAGCACTGGCCCTGGAGTCAGGAGGACTTGAGTTCAAATTCGGCCTCTGACACTTAACACAAAAACTAGCCTTGTGACCTTGGGCAAGTCACTTAACCCTAATTGCCCAGCCTTCCTCCCTCCAAAAAGCAAAAACAAACAAAGAAAACTACTTGTGAAAATTAACTCCATTCTTCATTCTCCAATGCTATCTTCAGAATGGAACGGAAGAGTAAAGTCCAAACTCTAAAGCAAATAAGGAACAGAGAAAAATCTGACTATCTCAAACTTCAAAGACCTAGGTTTAATAGGACATAGAATATTTTTTACCCTTCAGCACAGAGGGTGTTTATCTCTTTTCTCTATGTTGATATTGAAGATAATGGTGGAGGTGTGGGTATAACTTTAGGCTTGGATACTAGGGATAGCTCTAATCCAAGTCACCTGAACATCTTTACAAATTTATTTTTAAGAACAAATTGGTAGTTATAGAAAGTTGTTTGCATCCAGGATAACCATTCCAGAGTAATCTTTTTTTTTTTTTAAATCTCAAATCCTAGAATTAACTCTTACCCATGAAACCCACCCACTATTCTTATAGTTCCCCCAACTGAAGATGATACTTCAAAGTAAACTATTAGAAGGAGAATCCTATAACTGGCCCAATTTTTACTGATGAGCATTCGGATAACAAATGGAATAAATAATGGTATTTAAATTTTAAAAATTACATATCTATTTACTCTGGAAAAAGTAACAGACTGGTAAATATATAAAACTTAATTTTTATGATTAGTGGTTCAATGCATCACAATACATATTTTAGTAAAATTTCAAAGCTATATTATTTCCATAAACTTAGCTGTAACTATCTCCGCTTGCATCGAATAAAAGAGCACATGCCATATGCAATTTCCAAAAGGCCCAAGAATCCTAGATCCTCCCAAATTTCTATGCCTTATTGCTTTTTTGAATAAAATAATTTACCAAAGAAACTTTATAATCCACAACACCATCATTCTCCTTGTGAATTTTAGCCCCAAGCCAGAAGGCCAATTAATCTTAAGTGTTGGAAAGGAATTTAGTGATCATCAAAACTTAAGTAATCATTTTACAAATGAGTAAACTGGAATTCAGTAAGATAAAATGACTTACTTGAAGTGTTACAATTAATGGAAGAACAAATTAAGTTGGGGCACTATTTGCCTTTTATTTTCTTTTTATTACTCCTGTCTAATTCTAGGGCCTCTCTGTAAAAGTAGATCTGGATCCAGTTTACTCCATTCTGCTCCATAACACCACCTTTTCCTAAACTTTTGCCATTACAGGATCCCATTCCTATTGAGGACATTTATATGCCATCCTGATCCTTGATTAAATCACACTCACTCACACACACACACACACATACACACACAAACATATAACACAGATATACATATGCATACACACAGATATGTATATACACACACACACACATATATATATATATATATGTGTGTGTGTGTGTGTTTTAGTTTTTCAACCACTTCCACTTCCCAATATACAATTCCCACCCAGAAAAGTGTAACTTATGAAAAAATAAAGAATCAAAAAAGAAAGAAAGAAAAGGCAGCATAGCAAAACTAACCTACATATTAACTGAAAACAAGTAAATGAAGTATTTCAAGCTCATAGTCGCTGGCCTCTACAAAGATGGAAAGAACATATTTTCTCATATCTCTTCTTCAGGACAAATTTGACCCTTGTAATTACACAGCATTCATTTTCAATTTTTTTTCTTTCTGTTTACATTATTCTGATGATTGCATTATATTGTTTTTCTAGTTCTCCCTACTTCACTTTACATTGTTTTGTTATTCTTTGCTCTCTGGATTCTTCATATTCATTGTTTCTTATATCATTGTATTATTTTATTAAATTCACATACCAGAATTTGTTTAGCCACCCCTTAGTTCATGGACATCTACTTTGTGTATGGGTCTTTGCTACTAAAGGAAATGCTGATATAAATAGTTTGAGTATATTTATGTACATATACAATATACATTTTTGTATATATACATATATACTTGATTTTATAGTCCTATATTTTTGTATATATGTATTGTATGTAAGTGCATCTGGTACTGTTCTGGACATCTTTCACCTCCTTAGAGTGTATACCTGGAAGTGGTATCACTAAGTCAAAGGACCAAACCTTAATTTTTGAAATGTTTTTTAATGTATAAAAATTATACATTGTTCCTATTCTGTTTAGTAGCAATGAACTACATGTTACTACATTATGAAATCTAAAACACTCGAATGATCCTCCGTTTTCCTTGTAGAAGTGCATTCTGTACCTCTGTGGAATGAGGCCTTTCTCTGCCTTAGTAGGTGATATATTCATGAGTTGCCAGGATGGAAGAAATTATGTTCAGATCTTCTGGCATTTATCCTCTCTGAATTTATAACAGGGATGTTCCTAGAATTAAAGACATTGAATCTCTTGCTGTCCTATACTCAAATCCTTTTCAGCTCAGTGGTTCCTGCTTGTATTCTATTGGCATAGTCTTCCAGAACTCAAGATTACTTCCACACCACAATGAGATTAAGGAATACAGAGGGCAGATTTACAATGGGGAATGACTTTAGTAAGGAAATACAAGGCAAATTAGGGAAAGTGGGAAGGAAGTACTATTTGAGTACTTTTTAAAAATTATTCTTTCAAGTTCTCATGCAATAAATTTCTTGCCTGGCAAATGTGCATTTGACATTTTCTATTCATTTTACTTAACTTGCAAGTGAATGTTTTATGGCTAATTTAGAAGTCTACAAAAAATAAACTCTCATATTTAATGATTTTTTAGAACACTTTAGTTAATCTTTATTTTATTCAAAACATTTGTTCATTTGAGTTATGGCAGCATAACTGTATAGTACATCCCAACATCCTGGATCTATTGCTAAATACACAGTGTATTTTTTATTTAAAATCAATTTTGAAACACTTAAACTTTGGAGGAAAAATTATATTGTGAAGCTCATAATGCAGCTTCAATCAACACTAGGTATTTACTAAATACATACAGCTTCTAAAACAAGGTTTGTTCCAGAACATGAAAAAAGGCAAAACAAATAGGTTGTGGTCAGACCACTTCTTAACTAACCACTGTAGTTTCATTGGCAACAAATATCCTACTAAATGTAATTGTTATGCAGGGTCTAGAGACTTTTGTGATTCATGGATGATTCATGTCGTTTTTCTGGGTTATTCCCATACAAAATCTTTATTATCTTTTTAAAGGAAATAACTAAGGTATTTTGGCATCAATCACAGACTATGTAATCTTGGCTAGTGGCTTTTGATGAACTGTTCATGCCAATATTAACAGGTGCTTGACACAGGACATCTGTTCTTTGGGGGTGGAGGAAAGGGGCAGTAGAGAAGAGTTTATTGGAGTTGATGGAAGATTTTTACAAGGCCAGAAATTGTGGATGGATCTTCCGGTGTGCAATCTGCCAAGAGCTTGGTGGAAATTTTAGTGAAAGCTATAATAGGTATGAAAAGTAAATACTGTTAAAATGTCATTTCAGTTATGATTATATAACACTAATTTTCAAGATCTTTAGATGAAAAATATTAATATGGCTTACACAGATTTTACAAGGGAGCTGATACTCAGAGTTATGCTATAGATTAGGGGTCGCTAAGTACCAGTGGTACCATTGAGCAGACCTCATGGTTCAGGTGCCACATGATCTAGAAGGTCAAGAGAGTGACAAATTAGTGAATCTTTAAATCTTGTTTCACATTTATCATTTATGTCTTCTCTTAGGAATAATATACAGTGTTTTATATTCTTTTTCTGTCACTGTTACTCTGGGTCTCTGTCTTTGGATGTCTGTATCTTCATCTCTATCTGTCTGCAACACAAACTCATAATACTTCTAGCACTTTTATTTCTACTGGCCTTCTAACTTCACTCTTTACACCTATCTTTCCCCAATCTATGTAAGCTAAATTTGAGGCAAGAGTGAGAGTCAGGAGGTGAGCAATGGGCTAGGGAAGGGAACATAATGAACATTCATGCCATTTGCCTCCAATTCTTTATCACCATCATTTGCTTAACTTTGGGGAAGACCTAGGGGAAAAGATGGCAGTGTAGAGCATACTTATAGCTAAAACAGAAGGGTTGCCTATTAACCCCTCTCCAAGGAGAGCTGGTTTTGTAGTGTTCCTACTTGGTATACATTGATATCCTATGGCTCTATAAAAACTAGGGCCACATTTCTTCAAACATGACATTTGATATCTATTCCAGTAGACTGTAAACCCCTTGAGGTTAGATTACTGTTTCTCTTTGGTATTTTTATCCCTAGCACCTAATTAAAACAAAGCTATACAACATGTTCTACATTGTCTTAGTTTAGCTATAACATCTAGCATTTAGGATTTTACTAAAGAAGATTGTTTTGTTTTCTTACGCTTGACCACAAGATTCATCAAATCATTTGATATTAAGTGTCAAATCAAAGAATATATTAGGGATCCCTAGTCAAGGCAGAATGGTACAGTGGAAAGTATAGTGGATTTGGGGTCAAAGTACCTGGGTTCAGATTCTATCTCTGCCACTTACTAGCTGTGTGACTTTGGGCAAATCACGATGTCTTTGGGATTCAGGTTCCTAAACTGTGAAATCAAGGAGTTGAAGTTAGATGAATGACTTCAGTATTCCCTTCCTGATCTAAATATGGGATGTTATGGGGGGAATCCCAAAATTCTCTATACTAAAACATATGTTAAATATTTGGAAATCCATATAAAGTGAATTTTGTGATAGCTAAATAAATCCAAGTATTTATGTTCACTGGTTTGAGAAGATGCTCGGGAATTTTGGAATCTTGGCAATGTCCACTCTAGAAATATGGCCTGGTGCCTAGTTTCTTTGTGTCATAAAGGTACACCATGAGTAAGACTTCCTCTCTGTGCATAGATCTATAAATGAGAATGAAGAGCTATGACCTCACCACTGACTTAGTAGTCTTCATAAATAACATTTTTATTCACTTTAAAACATGTTAAAAATTAATCTTTTGGAAAATCTTTGGACCCCATTGGAAACAGGAAAGCTTTATATGAATGCTTAATAAATCTACCCAGAGAACATTCCTCCCCATATATTTTGGGAAATCAGTCTAGAGCAGAACTATCTACTCCCACATTCACTAACATTAACAGGCTGTTAGTGCTTATAGTAGGGGGTTGTCATCCTCTCTAACATGAATGTCTGAGCTGTATGAAAGGGCAGGAGGTTGGTAGAGGTCATTAAAAACCCTATTATACTCAGATAGATTGTAGTTCCTTGGCTTAGATGTCAAGTCTACTATTCCCAAATGAATTGAAATCTTTGACCTAAATTGTGGATAGACTTGAAAAGGAAACTTGAAGAGTTAACAAGCTCTTGATGAATAATCTGAAGTACATGCTCTTTTAATTAGTTAATGAAAGCCCTTTGAGTGGTTGAGGCAGAATTGGCAGCAGGGTAAAATATTTCAGTGTCTGACATGTCATTCTTTGTCATCCTGAATTCACTTTAAGTTTCAATCAAAGAATGTCTAATAAGATATTTGCTTCTTACATATATATTACCATCAGGAAATTTGTACACCCATGTGTCAACTTATAAAGTTTTCCCTTCACCTTCATAAATCACTAGAGTTAAGAGTGTGCAGTGATTTTATTTACATAGAACTTAGCTGTGGGGAAGACTGGTAAAGTATGATTGAATAGTTACCAACAGATTTCTAGATGAGCCAATCCTAGATAAAATTCCTTGGTAGAGAGACAAGTGACATTTTAGAATAGCCTACCTTGATGTTGAACTGGAAAAGCACTTAATAGAAAATGTTCTTTCTCTGGTATCATAAACTAGGTTGGACCTCAAGTGCTATTACCTTCCATAGAGCTTCATAGTTTTTAATCTAAATTCAATGAGTTAGCAATGATACTACTGCTAAAACCTGCTACCTTCCATTGCAACTGATAATGCAATTCCACTAATGTTTATTAAGCTATTTCTATATCCTTCCTACCCTCCATTAAATAGCAATTCAGTTCATCATGGTTTTTTTTTCACTTTTGATTTATTTTAGATGAATTTTTTATTCTGAATTTAACACACACACACACACACTCTAACATACTCCACAATTCAGTGATACTGGCTTCCTTGGTGTTCCTCAAACTTTATACTCTATTTCCCGATTCTTGGTATTTTCACTGGCTGTGTCCCATGCTTCAAATTCTTTCCTTCTTCATCTCCATCTCCTGGCTTTCCTAATTTTATTCAAATACTTTTCTGATACCCTATAATCCTAGTGCTTTCTCTGTTGATATTCTCTACTTTGTCCTGTATATAGCTTATTTATACATAATTGTTTGCAGGTTGTCTCCTTCATTAAACTGTAAACTCTTTGAAAGCAAGAACTGTCTTTTACTTTTATTTTTACCCCTAGCACTTTTCATGGTGCTTGGAATATATTCAGTACTTAATCAGTAGTTATTGACTAATTGCTCATCTTTTCTCTCCCAATCTTCCCAACCATCCTTTAAAAACAGAAAAGCCAAAAACAGAAACACTCATTTAGTCAACATTCACATTTAGTCATTTAGTCAACACTCATTTAGTCAACCCACATACAAGACACTATGGTATATGCTGGGCGATACAAAGACAAAAATAAAGCAATGGAAAGGGTCTTTTGAGATCATCTAACACATTCTCATTTTGCAAACAAGGAAGCTCAGACAGAGAGGTGAAATATTTGTCCAAAATCAAACAGGCAGTTGGTAACAGAAACAAAGATGAAATCAACCTTCATGGGATCAGACCACTGTTTTCAGTTTAGGAAATCTTTTGGTTCTTCGCTGTTTTTCCTTTTTACCTTCTACCAGAAGGAACATTTCTCTTAGAGGGAAGATTTATTTCAGTTTTTCTTCTAAGCTTCCATTGTCTGGGATAAAAAGGTAGCATAGAGACTGAGACTTGGATTCAGGGAGATCTGAATTTATGTTGATTCTGACACTAGCTGTGTGGTCATGGGCAAGTCATTTACAACCTCTCTGAATCTGTGTCCTTTTCTCTGGAGTTGGCATAATAATGTTTGTTCTACCTACATCATAGGGTTGTTGTAACACTTAAAACGTTATATAAATATCATTTGATATTTGTTGTTGTTGCTTTTAGTACTATTAAGTATATTGGGGAAGTGAAAATAATTGGGACTCGTTTGGCAAATAAACATTGCCAATATGTGAAAGTAACATCATTTCCATTTTATTTCTCCCTTCTGTAGTATTACTAGAACCTTTGCATCAGGTAAAACAGAAAAGGTGATTTTTCAAGCACTTAAGGAGTTAGGTCTTCCCAGCGGAAAGGTATTTATTAAGTTATTTTAATAATATACTGCTAAGTCTCTTGTTTTTAACAATTTCAATATGTCATGAATTAAATCAGTTGTGCTAGACACCTGGCTTTGTATCCACCCTCTCTGTCATGAAAAAAAAAACAACAACATAAAAAACCCATAAATGAGAATTCATTGGTTTGCATCTTGGCACACTCTAGTAGATTTAATACAAAATTTTAAAATTTACAGATGACGGTTCCTTTTTTGTTCTCTTATTCACATTAAAAATGAAGTTTAAGATATCTTTTTTTTAAAGATATCTTTTTGACTTAGACAAGTCATTTTAGCTACAAAATAGGATGTTAACCACCAAGTTAAACAGAAAAATTAAGTAAATACTCTTGTATTTTGAAAGTAATTTTAGCCCAGTAGACTTTCATAAAACTGCAAGTATTATAGATATTGCTAAATTATCAAAGTGTCCTAAGGCACAAAATGTTTCTCCATATGAACCCTCTGTACTCTTCTCTGTTACCTTTCATATATAGGAAAATAAAGCTCTTGTCATTGTTTATGTAAAGAGAATGAATGTCAGTGTTGCTACTTAAGCAAATCTTGCTCAACATGAAACTAAACAGAGAAAATTAAGGGGCTTTCTGTATTTCCCCAAAGTGTTTTCTTTGGTTTTGTAAAATTGTCAAAAAGAAAAAAAATAACAATATGGTGGCCTTAATTTGACTTTTTAAAAGAAAACAATGTTCACCTTCAGAGAAGCACAGCCAGCAAGACTGACTAGGGCTTACTCTAATGTTTCTTTCAGGTGCATTTGAGAAAGTTTCAACAGCTGCCTGCAGTTACATATCTGTCTGTATGGCAAAGAAAAAAGCCTAGCCACTTATTTCCTAATACAGTCAACTCTCACTCCCTGTAGAATTACTTCTGAGATGTACTTGGTTCTACCTATTGAGTTGTGGCTAGGCATAGTCCAATGCACAAAGTCTTTGAGACACCAGTGCTAGTAATTCAGTGTATCTATCACACCTTCATTAAGAAACTATTGCTGAATGGATGATCCAATCCATCCCTGCATTTCTTTCCAGAATGATGAAATCGAGCCTGCAGCATTCACTTATGACAAGTTTTACGAACTAACACAAAAAATTTGTCCTCGGACTGACATTGAGGACCTCTTTAGGAAAATGTAAGTGTTTTTTTTTTAATTGTTATGATTATTATTGAAAGTGACTCTGAAGCTGTATCATTCTCATTTTAGATTTTTCTCATATTTTTTGCCCCAACATTTCAGTGCATTACAAATAGAGTATCCAATCATTCCTGTTACTACCATATCCTACACTAGCAGGCAAGGTCAGGGCTATGTTTCCTCCCCTTAATTTATCAATGTAAAAGTTCACTCCAAGGTTTTGAGAAACTTTTACATAAGTTGAAGGAAGCACCTGGAACTTTTTTTCTTGCATTGGCTTTACTAACTCCCTATAATTTTAACCTGCTCTTTTAGGTTATTAACACATTTTGTAAACTAACTAGATTAAATATGGAGTCTTATATTATTGGAAAGTTCATTCATTCAGAATTGTCTAAAGTGGATGACTTACATGTTGTTTTTGAATTAACAGCTTTTAAATAATTACTAGGGAAAAAGAATAACAAAAGTCTTGACTGTGGTGCTCATGGGGGGAGGGGTTTCTTACAAAGGGTCTTTGACCTTTAAAAGAATGCACAACTACTTAGAAAATAGTCTTAGAAAGTATCAACAAATGTCAACATGTAAATCGTACCTACTATAGCATCATATACAGAAACTTACTTTTTCTAATAAATTTCTTTTCAGCAATGGAGACAAAACTGATTATTTAACGGTAGACCAATTAGTGAGCTTTCTAAATGAAGTAAGCTTTTTCATACATTAACTACCATAAAGTCTGTCTGCAGTGGCTTGCTTCTTCCAGTTTCCTCATTGCATGCATCATGCCTTCATTGGCTTTGCTTCTGACCTGCTGATCTTTCCATTATGGCATCCTCCAGGTGCAAAAATCAGCTGCAACTCTGTGTGTTTTTGTGCTTTCTGTGTTGGCTTTGCCACTTGCTTTTGCCGATTACTTGCTGTGATGTGTAGCTATTGTTGTGTCTATGAATTTTTATAATATTATATCCATTTAATTAAACATGTTGGTGTTGAATTGTGTCAGATATTTTAATATTTATTGAATTGTTTTGTATTGATCCTTTTAATTAGATAATGATTAGTTTGTGGCACTGTAGTTTGATTCTCCATTGCTAATTTTCTCTCACTAGTGATGCATGGATTGGAAGTTTTTTTTTTTTTTAGTACATTGCATGTAAGGATATGTAGAATAGAATGAAATATTTTTATAACAACCTTAAAAGATTACTAGATTTCCTGACTGTGTTATTGTAAAGAAAAGGCTAATTGAATTTTAGGTATGTTTTTTTCTTACTTTTACATTTTCTAACCTAATTTTGAGTCAGATTCACTTAATATAATTTTAGTTCAATTTACCCAAAAACAGGATAATAAAGTATTATAAAAGCAAGTGAATGTTCCAATATTTTGTACCAGTAAATTTTATTGCCACATCTTTCACATTTCTGAAAGCTTTTTTAATCAAAAACCACCTAGAAATTTTGCTATTGTACAGATTAGTAGAACAATGCATTTTTTTGTTTAAATGTGATATTTATATATAGATGCATATGTATATATCTTTGTATATGTGTACATATATAATGGTCACCACAAAACAAACAAAAAAACTAAAGGCCATCTCAGAGCCAGGCACATAGCAGATGTTTGATATGTCATAATAAAAAAGGACTTGAAATAGATTAGATAGGTTATTCATATTGATCTTCTCATTGCCACTCCCCTTTCTTTATTTCACCACGAGTTTTCAGTGGCTTAGTATTTTATTTATATTTGTGCTTTTAGGAATTATGTTAATCAGAGATTTAATATATGCAATATAAAGGGAAGATACTGTTTAAATTAATTTACTATAATTTCGTCCTTATTTTACTTGAAATATCTTTCTGAGTGGTTATGTGCTCTGTCCGTTCTCAGTCATGCATATTCTATGCTTGCAATCTTTACCCAGATTTTATCCACATTCTTATATTGTAGATTTTCCAGAAAAGTAGATTGCTTAGAATGGTTTTCATCAATACATGCTGACGCTCCATTTAGCTCGTCCTATTCTTGCACTTTGAATCATTAATAATCAAAGCATTGTTAAGGTGGGCCAAGAAACACATTTCCCTGTAAGGATTAGATATTAATATGGAAGAGGAAGTTGATGGTATATGTTGACTTACTGCAATTGGGAAAATGTACTTCATGCATATGTAGTGAATCTGGCTTCAAAGAAATTACTAAACATTTCTTATATCTTACTTATAACTGCATGTTTCTCACTAAGAAGAGTTACTAATGTTGTAAGTACAGATTCAGCTTTCTAAGAGTCCTTCCCTGTCTTTTGTAACGATTGTTGTTCTGCTTTTTCTTTTAGTGTGCTTACAATTTTTGAAAGTCTAAGACATAAAAACAGCTTGGAAAATATACTCTCATTTTTCTACTCATTTTGATAGGCCTCCTTCTAGCATCCTATTATAATCGCTAAAACTATGTATTTATTTTAAATACTTTCTCTCCCTTTCTTCCACATGAATCCTGCAGAGAGAGAGGAGACACTTTGATTTTGAATAATGGGAATGATTGATTCAGTTCAGGGCCAAATTTTCTCTGGTTGCTGATATATGGTGATTACAGACAACTATGTTAATAGATATGATCGCTTCAATTCAGCCAGTATTTTCGAGTATTGTGTGATAAATAATGCAGTATAGCTTTAGTCAGATACATACATTCTGTCATTCTTCATCTTTAGCAAAGAGATGAATCAAGTGAGAAAGTGAATTTAGCCAATGGCATCCAACCATTTCAGGCTAGTAAATTTTGTCACAGTTAAGTGTGTGGATCCTCTATGATGGTTTAAGGAAAGTTCTCTTTGCCTTCATTATTAAAATAACAAAGTCCAAGTGGATAAAACTGGCAGTGAGAATTGATATAAGCTTCAATTTGTTTATTTAATCAGGACCACAAAATTGTCATCTCTGATCACAGAGCCCAATGATAGATTGAAATTCATTTAGTTTCCAACACAAATCTATTCCTAATAATTGAATTGACTGTTTTTATTATTTTTTTTGTAGGGGAGAAGGCAAGGCAATTGGGGTTAAGTGACTTGCCCAAGGCCACACAGCTTGAAAGTGTGTTAAGTGTCTGGGGTCGGATTTGAACTCAGGTCCTCCTGACTTCAGGACTGGTGTTGTATTCACTGTGCCACCTCGCTGCCCTGAATTGAATGCTTTTAGTCCTGTTTTTCCTCTCTATTTGTATACTCAGATGAAGATATTAATGAGTACAGAAATAGCCAAAAAGCTTAAAATATAAGGAGGATAAAGAGAGCCTTGGATGGTTTGAGAAATCAAAAGTTAGTTATATTGATCACGTTGGGAATTAAAGCTAGGTAGTTGCTACTATGAAGAGACACTAACTATTTCAAATAGAGTCACAGAATTGTGTTCCTAGAATGGACTTTAGGGGTCTTCTATAATAGATGGTTTATCAAATAGACAGTCTAATCGAATACAAGAAATCATTAGATCCTATACATGAAAGACAGCTTAGAGATTATCTAGTTCAGAAAACACACACTGTAATGAGGAATATTAATTCCAAAGAAGTTAGGCAATGTGTCCTGGCTTGTATAGCTAGTTAGTAGTGTCAAAACCATGACTAAAATCTAAACCTACACCAACCCAGTCTGATTGGCACATAGAACTGGAACAAACATTGCCGCTGAGTGGGAAGTAATATAGTACTTTGTAAATATTAAAGCTTTATAATAGACCATTTTAAATATTATTATTACTGTCAGCTGTCAGGAAAGTGAAAAAAATAAAAATGTATCAGCCATCATTGCCATTATTAAGAAAATAGTAGGGGCAGCTAGGTGGTACAGTGAATAGAGAACTGGCCCTGGAGTCAGGAGGACCTGAGTTCAAATGTGGCCTCAGACACTTAACACAAAAAACTAGCCGTGTGACCTTGGGCAAGTCACTTAACCCCAACTGCCCTCCAGAAAGCAAAAAAGAAAATAGTAACAGGATTCATAGTTTAGCTTGCTTAGCACTGACATATTTCACACTGACACACTTGACACATAATCAGTGATTAATGAATATTTGTTGCCTATCGATTCTAAATAAAATCTCCTGACATTACCAGATTTTTTTCTAAATGAATGACCATTATCAATGTAAAGTAACCAAAGGATCTGTAGCAGCAAGCACCCCAGGGTGGCTGCCAACACAGGTTCTTGGATCCGCTTTGATAAAGGAAAGCAACTCAAAATGGGTAAACAAGCTTACTTTAATCAGTCAAACATATGTATTGTTTACCTAGTTAGGGGAAAAAGGTCAGCACCCCAAACTTCAAAATATACAGACAGAATTATCAAAACAGAGAAACAGATCAAGTATACAGTTTCCAAATTGTCCAACCATTACATCCATACCAAATCAACATCTGGGTTTCAAAGCCGGGGGGCCCTGGACAAGGGCTTCCCAGAGTTTCATCTGATCAAATCACAGAACACTTCTCAAAGTGAGCCCCCAAAACAAAGCTACACATCAGGGCTTATATAGCCTTGTCCTGGCTCAGAGAATGTAACAACCTTATTGACTCACTGGCCAATCAAAAAGTATCTACTGAAAAACAAGTCTCCCACCCCAGGCTCCAGGTGCACGTTAGCCTAGGGGCAGCGGAAGATCTTTAAATTTACATTCCCATTACAGGATCATGGGATAGTAGCTCCATTGTTGATTTTCTTCAGGATTTTGCATCTGATTTTGAATCTCCACATATGGACCCTGATGCTAAAGGATTCAAATAAAAATCTCTGTAAAGCCATCATAAATTGCTTTTGACAATAATAGCCAGGAGATGTTAGTCTCTCATAGAGATGAGGAAACACTTTGACACACATAATCACATTACAAAGACTTTATTTAGTACAGAGCTTCAGATTTTTTTATAATAATCTCTCAAGTACCATTTTGAATTTCCCTATTTGGCAGAGTTTCGATGATTTTATCTCCATTCTCCAATATGTATCCAGTGAGACGATAGGTGATACCTTAAGTCAATGGCATTCCTTCCTCTCTCTCCTTTACCTCTCTTATGGCAATATCAGTCCCTACACTTTAATGATAGCAATCAACTATATCACTATTTAGTTTATGGAGTGGTTTCATACCTGTTGCCTCATTTTCTTCTCATAACAACTCTATGAGATACAGTAGTTAGTATCATTCCCATTTTAGAACTAAGGCAACAAACGTTAGAGGGTAAGTGACTTTCTAGGTTATGTACCTTTTAAGTTGCAAAACTAGGATATTCCATCTTTTCTCCTCTTACTTTTTATCTTTCTCTTAGAGAAGAGGAAACTGATTTGTATCTCTCTAAGCTCTTCCCAGGCAGTTAGGTGGTACAGGTGATAGAGCCCCAGGCCTAGAGTCAGGAAGATTCATCTTCCTGAGTTGAAATGTGGCCTCAGACACTTATTAATTGTGTGACCCTGGACAAGTCACTTAACTCTTTGCTTTGGTTTCCTCATCTTTCAAATGAGCTAGAGAAGGGAATAGCAAACCTCTCTAGTTTCTTTGCCAAGAAAATCTCAAATCAGGCCCAAAGAGTGAAGTCAGTCACAAGTGAAACAACTGAACAACTCTCTTCCCTTTTCCTGCATCTTTTTTCTCTCTTTCTGCTCTCCACCCCTATCCTGTCTCTTCCTATGTATCTTTATTTTATAGAATTAACTCAGTTAATTCTTTTCATTTTAATACATAAATATATATGTGTTGTGTGCTTACATACTCACATATACACATAAAATGTTTGATGATGATGATTTGATGATGTTAATGAATATATCACATAAATTACTGATCCATTTCAGTAAACAGACATCTAGTCTTTACTCAACACAATAAAAAAGACAACTGTGCTTTTCCTGTAATCACAGATACAACCTTTTATTTTCTTTCATCCATCTTCCTCCCTGCCACCATTAACAGATATTGACAAGAGTAAAGAGATACTATTTCATTTTCAGTATAAGTTCATTAAATGATATATTTCTACTAAAAGTAGAAAGTTTATACTTTCTCAGAAAAAAGACTACACAACTGCATGTCTATACTATATTGCTAGCTAGGAATATTGTGCATCATAATATTTGACATTTCATAGTTATTCTTACAGTTTTGCTTCTTCTAGATCCTGCACATATAGTGGCTGTTTTTGTTGTTCTTTAGATGCTGGAAATCTGTTGCTGGTAGCATTAACTCTATGCTCCTTCACTGCATGGCTATATTGTTATGATCTATAATTTTTTAGTCTATAAGCATGCTTCATTGGAGTAAACTTTCAGAAGAGATTTTGTTGCTTCATTATGAATCAACAGCCCTGACTTTGGAAAGGGGTCAAAGACATGTGCATTTTGAGAAATTACATAAAATGCTCTATTGGCCACAATCATCCACATTGACCACCTTCAAATTATTCATATGAATTGTAGGTGGGGTGGAAATTCCACAAACCTAAAAATTCCTTTCCCCGTGTATGTGCATATATCTGGGTAAAGAAGCATTGCCATGGTCATACATATTGATGAAGTTTTTGCTTTGCATCTGCTTATCTGCCATGACTCAGTTGAATTTTGTTTTATCTTTTTTTTTCTTTATTTTTATGGAGAATCAGGTACACAGTGTGCAGCCCTCAAATCTACAATGAACAACAGCAACAAAAAAAAAAGAATTGTAACTACCAAAATAAAAAAGACTTCGTAAATTGGACTTTTCATTGGTTCTCTTTGAAGTCAGTTGTATTATTCCTCCCTCTGGTATTAATATAGGATCAGGAGACTCTAGCCCTGAAATTGAGTGAGATGACTTTTCTAGTTTCTTAATGAACTCATAATATGGGCTTTGTGAGTGAACTTAAGATGATGATTTCCTTTAGAATTAATTTATCTTAGCTGTTTTTTAAGTGACTAAAATAATCACAGTTGAGTTATAAAC
Organism: Petaurus breviceps papuanus; assembly: GCF_028583685.1. Lineage (NCBI taxonomy): Eukaryota > Metazoa > Chordata > Mammalia > Diprotodontia > Petauridae > Petaurus > Petaurus breviceps. Next base: position 10,748,360 of record NW_027187309.1, on the reverse strand, counting down.
AGAAATCAACAAATTATATGCTTGTTCTCATTAGTTTTACAATGATATTCCTATTATTAAATTATCCAAACTTGCTCAATAGAATGTTTTCCAATTCTGATCAGGAAAACTTGTATGATCAGTCTTTTATAGAAAAGCTATATGAAGTTATTGACATGAAGACTATATGTTTATACTAAAATTTCTCTGATACCAGAATAGTGATTGTTTGCAGTTAAATTTTATGGATTCAGACCTAAAATTTGCATGATCATCCATATAGCCATTGGTTCTATAAAAATGACATTGAGGAATAGCTGGTTTCTCTGCCTTTGCTTTTCTCTATGAGAATGTACCATAGAAGAATCCTTTCTTTAGCAGGGAAAGAAAGAAGGAAGGAAGGAAGGAAAGAAGGAAGGAAGGAAGGAAGGAAGGAAGGAAGGAAGGAAGGAAGGAAGGAAATATTTTGACACTTTTAAGTTACAGTTGTGATACTCTGCATTTCATATATTAGAAATTTTCTGTTTTGATTATATGAAACATTCTAAGAATTTTGCAAATGGCAAATACTATCAGGCTAAACAGAGTTATTTTCTAATCTTAGCATCAACGAGACCCTCGACTGAATGAAATTTTATTCCCATTCTATGATACAAAAAGAGCAATGCAAATAATTGAGACTTATGAGCCTGATGATGAGTTGAAGACAAAAGGTAATAAAGAAAACATATTGTTTTGTTTTGCTTTCTCTTTAAAAAAAGCAAGAAGTGTGCATATATTTTAAGTAAATCACATAGATGTTGGCTAAATGAATTTTAAGAAGCAGAAAACCTTTCTACTGCCAAGATCATGTAACTTACTTTGATTTTGAGATTTAAATATATCACCTTTCATACTAGATTCACCATACAAGCTAGAGTATAATTTTAAATTCAGCATGTAATAAAATAACATTTAGAACTTTTTTCATTGTGTATTCTCATTATTGAGCTTTAAAATTTAACATGTTTAAATATATGGAAACGTTAAATGCAGAATTTTCCATTTCAGTGCTTTGAAAGGAATTACTTATTATAAAAACTCAATGAAAATAAAGAGAGTATCTATATTGTAGAAATTGTCCATATCAATACCAAATAAATTTATGCTATGACTTATTTCTCATGTTTTGGTACTTGTAAAAGCAGCTGATAATGCTAATTAGTGAATCATCCAGGGTCATAATATTTGATTAATCAACAATCATTCATTAAGTACTTACTATGTTCCAGGTAGACATGGAAGATACAAGTATGAAGAATGAAACCATCCCTACTACCAAAAAGCTTTTGATTGCCTGCTCTAAGGGGCATTTTTTGGCCTATAAGCATCTCCATTAGAGAGACACCAGGGAAAGAAAATTGAGGAAAACTCAAGTTAACTCAATTTTATTTCTTGTTGCCACTACTAGGCATAAAAAGATTAACAACAGAAAAGAATAAAACTATTTTAACAAATGAGATACTTTATGTTTTTAACATTATTTATGAAAATGTGTATTGTAAAACATTAGAGAGACAAGATATGTGGTAGATATGAGTCTGTCTTTGGAACTCAGGAAAACCTGATTTCAAGTCCTGTCTCTGAAACATACTAATGTGATATGACCTTGGATATGTCAGTTTATCCACACTGCCCCAGTCAGCTGGCTAAGAATTTAAACTGTAGACAGTTTGTCTATCAGTGGAAGAAGTTTCCAGGAATTTTCCCATACCAATGAAAAAACAGGCATATAAATAAACAAATGAATGGATGAATGCATAAATATTTTAAATTATAGATAGTATCATTGGAAAAAGTCATTGAGAGTATGGATACCTGCAGAATTAATTTTAATACCAATATTTCCCCTATCTGCCTAATACTCCAGGAAGCCTGTGTATTGCATTTGATTTCTCAGTATAGTTCTTTAAAATGAGAACTCATTCCTTCAACAGACATTTTAAAGCCTCTTTGCCCCCACATTGTACCCTGGAAGAGCTTATATTCTACCAGGATAAAACAACTCATCCCCAGGTAGGAAGTACATAATATGTAGAAAGTACCTACATGGTAATTTTGGGAAAGCAAGAGAAGGGCAATGTCATCTGGGAGGATCAGCATTTGTACTGGATTTCTGCCTGTTTGCATGAAAAAACTGTGAAGTTAGAATACTTTTAATATACTTCCCTGTCATCTCCTCCTCCAATGCTGCCTTTATAGGATGAAGACACTTTAGAAAAAGAAGATTAAACTCACACCCTCACTGTTTCAAGCTTGCTTTAGTTTCTGTGACTGAAACAGGGAGTCTCAGTCTGTTGAGCTACTTCTTATATAACTTTACCTCCATCCTCTGTAAATGTTTAAGGCTATATAAGCCTTTTCTTTTCTTTTTTTAGGGCTCATATCCAGTGATGGGTTCTGCAGATATCTGATGTCAGATGAAAATGCTCCAGTCTTCCTTGACCGCCTGGAACTTTATCAAGAAATGGATCATCCTTTGGCCCACTACTTTATCAGTTCTTCCCATAACACATATCTCACAGGACGTCAATTTGGCGGGAAATCTTCCGTGGAAATGTACAGACAAATCCTCTTAGCTGGATGCAGGTTGGCAAGCTAATTGCTTTTTATCTCATTGTTATAAGCTTATATTTAACCCATCATAATCTCCTGAAAAGGTATATATAGTTATCCCTTCCACATCATGACTTTCTCCATCATGGTTTCAGTACATTGTGGATTGGCATAGGAAATTAAATGGCAATATTTAGAGTGTTTTGTGCAAGCTGCAGATGACACACAAAGGCCATCAGATAACACAGAAAAATTATTTTTACTTAACATTGACCTACATACAGCCTATGACTAAATACTTAACCCAAATTTTATAAGGAGCTACTATAAACACCACATAAAAGAAAAAAAAAGAAATTCAGACTTCTTCATAGGTACAAATGGAGTGCCAGAAAATGTACTTGGATTTTCCAGACTGCAGGGACACCATGCCTCTAACCCCTGTGATGTGAAAGGCGTAACTATAATAATCAGAGGGGGTAAAGAAAATTACTTCATTCCTTTTTGACAAACTTATTTTAATTTGCCTTTAAGAAATTAAAACTGGCAATAATAAAGTAGTGTACATGTTAAAATGGTGTTTACAATGTAAATATAAAATGTGAAAACAAATCACAGGTAGGAAACATGATTGAGAGATTTTTACTGCATATATTTGGAGACAATTGGGTGGCATAGTAGATGGAGCAGAGGACCTATAGTCAGGCAGCTCTGAGTTCAGATCACATTATTATTTACTTAATACGTACAAGACACTGTTTACCTCAGTTTCCTCAATTACCAAATAACACTTCCCCATGGGATTATTACAAAGATGAAATGAGATAATATTTGTTAAGTGCTTAAAAGCAAGGTGCCTGAGATTGAGTATGTTGTGACATATAGTGGACAAATATAAATGCATATTACTTTTTCCCCTTTTCCTTCCTATAAATTTAACTACAAATTCAGTTTCTATGAGAGGACAATGGCATAGGTATTAGCATAATACTTATCTAGCTAATTAGGTAAGAAATTAGTCTATTAAAATATCATTGTTCCCCACCACCACTGTACCATTAAAAACTTTTCACTTATACCTCTTTTTTAATATATTGTACAATGAAATTGCTCAATATTTGTGGTGAAAACACAAAGTATATAATGTTTAATACATTGTAGGCATGCTGTAGAATCAAAGTAGTTACAGTAGGAAAAAGTTTTCAATATATACACCTTATTTAAAATAACATGTATTTCATTATATTTCTGGTCCTATAGGAAATTTATTCACTTTAAAAATTTTTGCATTCAATTTAAACATTTTTTTAAAAGTACTCTTCTACTTAAAAGATTAAATATTTGTTATCTTGTGTTCTTAGATGTGTTGAACTAGATTGCTGGGATGGGAAAGGAGAAGATCAAGAACCAATAATAACTCATGGAAAAGCAATGTGTACAGATATTCTCTTTAAGGTAAGATGGAAAATGCACCTATGTCTAACCGTAGAGGTTCATGACCTGGCATCTCTTAACTTTTTTTTGTATTTTTTTTTCATATTTGGTAACCATATTTCAGTATAATTGGTTTCCTTTATAATCCTATGTTTTTTATTTTATATATTTAAAAACATTATTTTGAGAAGAAACATATCCTTGACACACAAAAAGGTTAAGAATCCTTTTTGTACAATATTTCCCCTCAAAAACTACAGTTGTCATTTTTCCTTCCTAACTAAGTGGGGAAGAGCAAGAGATTGAAAATTTGCACGGTGAAATAGTGAACACAAATATTTGTATTTAGCTGTGTACTCTTTTTGTATTCACTCTCCCTCATTTTGAGAAAATTGGGAACAATATTTTCCCCTCAGAATTACTTTTTCACACTCCTTTTTTTTTTTCCTATTTTGAAGTAGTAACCATCTCTCAGCTAAATCCACATTGTCCTTAAAAGGGCAGTCAAGAGTCAGATGGAATAATTATTTTGAGATCTCTTGATATGAAAGAAGCAAGGAACTAAGGCTGTTTTTAACATTGACTAAGATGAAGAACGCTGGGACTCAGATGCACAATGGAGCTATATATTCTTCCTCTTGGACCAAAGGTGTTTAAGTCCAAAATTAGAAAATTAAAACAAAAGGAAATCAAGGCTATAAATATCACTTTTCAGTTACTTACTTGTAACACTCATGATGTAGCAATGATACCTTAAATGTGTAAGGCAATGTTCATTTATAGCAATAATGAATTAGTATTAGTAATAAAATCTAGATTAAAGTTAACTTTTCACTGTTTGCTGAGAGGAAAAATAACAAAAACTTAATGAAGGTTGAAAGATGATAGCAGACTAGAACCCACATGATTGCATAATGACTGCCTTTTTCAGTCACACTCTTTACACTTAGTTATAAATCAGAAATATCAAGGAGAAATGTATGTCATGTAAGGAAATATTGTAGATACAAATAAGGTTTAGACTCACCAAATTCAGAGTCAATAATTCAGCTGATAAACATTTATTGTGTGTCTGCAATGTACTAGGCAGTGTTCTAAGCACTCACGATACAAAGAAAGGCAAAATAGAGCTTTTGTTGTCAATGATTTCACAGTCTAATGGAGGAGATAAAATACAAACAAGGAAGAATAGCTAGGCTCTCTCCTCTCTCTGTCTCTCTGTCTCTCTCTCTCTCCTCTCTCTCCTCTCTCTCTCTCTCTCTCCTCTCTCCTCTCTCTCTCTCTCCTCTCTCTCTCTCTCTCTCACCCCTACACTTTCATGATATCTCTCTCTCTCTCTCTCTCTCTCTCTCTCTCTCTCTCTCTCTCTCTCTCTCTCTCTCTCTCTCTCTCTCTCTCTCTCTCTCTCTCTCTCTCTCTCTCTCTCTCTCTCTCTCATCTTTCTGTCATTCTTATTATTATTCAATTATGTCCAATTCTTCATGACCATAATATGCCAATACTATTGATGGGATTTTCTTGACAAAGATACTGCAGTGGTTTGCTGTTTCCTTCTTCAATGAATTTAGGCAAAGAGAGGTTAAGTGATTTGTCTAGGGTCACACAGCTACTAAATGTCTGAGGCTTTATTTTAACTTAGGTATTTCTGATGTCAGGCCTAGTGTTCTATATCCACTGAGCAACCTAACTGCTTCATCTATATCTATTGCTTTTATATATATATATATATTTTTTTTTCTTTTTGGAGGGCAATTGGGGTTAAGTGACTTGCCCAAAGTCACATGGCTAGTAAGTATGTCAAGTGTCTGAGGCAGGATTTGAACTCAGGTCCTCCTGACTCCAGGGCCGGTGCTCTATTCACTGTACCACCTAGCCACCCCCAAAATTGATTTTCTTATTGCTATTTTTTTTAAATTAAGCTATGGGGGTTAAGTAACTTGCTCAAGGTTACACAGCCAGGTGTTTCTGGGTGGGTGCTAAGTGTCTGAGCCCAGATTCGATCCCCAGGTCATCCCGACACTGGGGCCGGTGCTCTTACTTGCTGTGCTACCTGGCCACCCCTTATCTATATCTATTGCTATAGCTATATTCACATACATTGCATTATCAGTGCCAATTATTTCCAAATGATTGTAAATAATCAGCACAGACAATGCACTATAATTAAACTGAGGTTAGGAAAGGGTTCCTTTAGAATGTGGAATTTTGACTGGAACTTAAAAGAAGTCAAGAAAACCAGAAAGCAGATGAAGAGTTTTCCCACTAAGAGGGTTAGGGTTGCTCTGGAGACCCCAAAATAACCAACACGCTGGGTCCTGCCAAATGAATTCAACCGGAGTATTCTCAGCCAAAGTAAAATTTATTAAAGTTCGTTTGCATTAGACACAGAGTAAGTCTGTGCTAGGTCCTTCTATGACACTCTCACTCTTCCATGGCACTCTCCAACCACATAGTGTGAGATGGAGTCTTATATACAGAAAGTTGTGGTAGGAATCTAGGGGGTCGTCTAGAGGAGGAGTTTGGGGAGGTCTTCAGGAGGAGTTAATGAGGTCAGTCAGTGATTAAGGGTGGGATGTGCCTGACGACCACAAACAGTGGTGGGCTAAGCCAGTTCAAGGGTGGATGGATAGGGTGGGAAGTCTAGTAACAGACTTGCCTCACAAAATGGGATGATTTAATCAAGAGTCCAAGGAAGGTTCCCAGAGCCTGTACCTCAAGGACTCAAGAAGAGGTCAAGGGGGCTCCCAGAGCCCATACCTCATCACAGAGACAAGGAGGGATAACATTCTGGGCAACATTTTAAGCATTTTTGATGGCAGGAACATTTTTTTTTCTCCTTTTCTAACTTAACACATTATCTAGTTCACTGTCATACATTCTGTGCACTCAATAAATGCCATGGTCTGCTGATTAATGAAAGTAGATTGTAGTTACAAAGTCAATGCAAACTCTGAAAGCAGCCTTTGTTACATCTCAGTATTCTGCCACTCTATCCTTTGAAAATTCAGGCAGGTAGATGATCCATTCATTTCTTTCTGCTTCTTCCTCTTTCTTTTTGAAATGAATTTTCTACCACATACTGTCATCCATAGCCACCAGTAAAATTGACATAGATCAATACAAGGCAAGAATGCCAATGTTTGAGAGACTTCAGGGAAATATCTCCAAATCCCTTAGAACTTTACACAGATTTTTCTTGTCATATCTTAGTATCTTTAAGGACTATTGGATAGACAGGAAGGACATCAATAAAACTTATTAATGTCATACTATGTGGCCAGCAGTGCTTCTACAAGAAGCCTTCCCCAAACCTTCTTAATTTCAATGCCTTCCCTTTGTTAAATATTTCCCATTTATCATTTGCTTTATACACACCTGTTTGCATGTTGTCTCCACTGTTAGACTGTAAGCTCCTTAAGGGTGGAAACTGTCTTCTGCCTCTTTTTCTATTCCCAGAGTTTAGCACAGTGCTTTGCATATAGTAGGTACTTGATAAATGTTTATAGAATGATTGATAATACATTGTCCTTGCTTGTAAAGTATTTAAAATCTGTCTGGAGAGGTAAAACTAGCACATAGAAAATAACTAAGTAAAATTAAATTGTATGGTTTTAGCTATAATTGTACTTGTAGTTCAATAGAGAGAAAAAACATTCTAAGTTGAAACAAAGAAAAATGGAGTACCATTCTTGACTGAGGAACATGAAACTCAAAATTTATTCATCTGTAGTCATCTATTTATCACAGTAGATTAATTCAGGTTATTTATTCAATTGTAGTTGAACAACAGAGAATATTTTACAATGATTGACAAGGACTGCTTTGACACAGCATTTAATCATGGAGCTATCTGACAGCTCAATAGGTAGTTTGATGAATGCAATCATTTATTCCAACCAGTTTTTTTTTTAAATTGAACAATCACTAATTTATATAACACTATGGCAGGCACTGAGAGGGATATCACTCCCCAATATGGAAGACCAGAATTGTAGGTACGTAAAGAACTATGGTCCTCTTACAAATGAACTCTGTTTGCCTTTTAAAGGATGTGATTCAAGCCATCAAGGAAACAGCCTTTGTTACATCAGAGTATCCTGTCATTCTATCCTTTGAAAATCATTGCAGGTAGAGTGATCCATTTATTTCTTTATACGTCTGTCTTTGTAAGGAATAACAAACTAGATGCCTTTTTTTGGTCCTAAACAGTAAAAATGCTCTGCTTTAATGTAATTCTTTGTATACTGTATTAGTCTAAAAAAAGTTCCAAAGTAATTTTAAGATTGTTCAAACATGTACTCCAAAAAGGTTAAACACTGGGATACATTTCTACAATTACTTAGTCTAAAGGTGACAGCATGAATTCAATCTACATTTATTAAGCCCCCACTATGTTGGGATTTAAAGATAGACACAAACTGGTTTCAGGAAGCTCACATTCAAATTGGAGGCAAGGGGAGAGGAAGAAGAGGTCTATACATAAATAGCTCTTCAGTAAGGGAGAGTGAAAGAAGTGCAAAGCAGAGGTTCAGATACAGTGCTGGGAAAAGTCAGAGGACATTGTTAGTTAACCTTGTCAATTTGTGCAAGCAGCTGTTACTCTGCTTTTTTAATATATCAATTAAGGTTTTATGATATTTTTAAAAAGTACTTTCAATGTGAACATCAAGGGAATAGTCATGTATTATGGAGAAAGGATTATTTGAATTCTTTGGGGATGATTTTTTTATTTCTATAATTATTAATATGTGTTTAAATTTGACAATTACAATTATTTCCCCTAGCAAATATCAACAGTACAAGATGTCCAAGTATTGTGAAGATCTATTTGGGGATCTCCTGTTGAAACAAGCACTTGAATCACATCCAGTATGTATTTTTAGCAGACCGGTTTTCTAGCTTAAATGGATTTGTTTTGAAATGCATTTCTAAAGAGTCAAGTAGGATCTTCAAACCAATAGAGAAGATTTCCATATTTATGTATTCCAATGCTTTAGGGGCACATGCCTCTTTAATCATGATACAATGGGGTCAAGATATATAGATATAAAGTAAATCTTAAGGTGAATTTAATTTAGTAGTTCCCTAAGACCTTATAGCTATTGGGTCTTCTGTTTCAAAATATAATAAAGCATCTTCTGAAAGGGTTCACAGTTTGGTTTCATGAAGTTAAGCCTGGTTAATAGACCTTGATTCCAAACTACCCAGCTGTCTGATTTTACATCAGTCACTTACATTCTCTGAAGCTCGATTTACTCATCAGTAAAATGAAGGGGAAATCAGCTACCCTATTAATTTCCTCAAGTGGTATAAGGATCAAATAACATAATTTATATAAAACATCATCGAAGAAGTTGTCATCATTTAAATGTAAAGTATTATTGTTCTTTCCCTGAACAATAAAAAGTGGTTGTTAACAGATCACAAAACAGCAATTGTGATTAACGGGAAAAAGATACAGTTATACAGAAGTTAGGAATGAACATTCAGGCAAGCAGTTTGTATTAATATCATATTCAGACCTTGCCTTTGAAATGAGTTTCAGAAATCAGTAGGCTTCAAGAAATTATCTTTAGCTCAGCAAAATTATTTGGCCAAATCTCAAGCTATCAGTTATACTCAAATCCACAACCCCACCTCCTTCTGCTTGTTCTCTATTATCAAAAATATCGGAAAGAGTGAATGAACCTATATTAATTTTATTAGTCATGTGTATAAATATCACAAAGTTATTTTTTTTTCAGTTTAAGACACTAGACAATTTAGGTCAAAAGATCTATTTCAGGGGCTGACTTACTCAGTCTGATTTTTTGACATTGATCAGATTATCCAGATCTTTACAGATGTCCTACTTGATTCTTTAAAGATCCTTGATACTATGATGGATTGGTGATTTCATCAATTTGGCTACTTCTACCACCCACTCAAATAACAATCTATTTATGCCTTCTTAACTTGTGTATGTTTTTTTTTCCCACCCTTTCCCAAAAATTCTTCACAGAAGGATCTAACAATAACTGAACACCTTCCTCTGGGTCTTTTCATATTGTGTAAATACCAATGCAGCACTCAGGCTGTCTTTTTATCATCTCTTACTCTTGATACTTGACTAACCCACTATTTTCTCATCGTACATGACCTCGGTGATGTATTTATTTCACACAGCTCATCATCAGCATGCCACAACCTTCTTAAACCCACTATTTGTCTTTCTATTGCCTTTGTGTCATCCGGAATTTTGAGTCTTCTAAGACTGATCTGCTATTCCATGACTGGCTGCCCCCTTAGAGGAATATCTGGAAAATATTAGCATTGAAAGAATAATCTTTGGAAGCAAAGTACAACTTGTAGCTGATAAAAGCACAATGCAATTTCCCAAATTTTTTTCCAGCCTTATCTCTTATTCCTCCTATTCAGTTCAGGCCCAGTTCATTGTCCATCCATAGTACTTATTGAAGATGTATATCATTTCGGATTTTCCCCATAAGAACTTTCACAGAACAAATGAGTAAAGTGGAAATAGAAAAGACAAAAAGGGATTATTAATTTTCATTTAGGATAATTCCCTAAGTTTCATTTGGTAGAATCGCTATAATTCTAGTTCTTAGTTTTAAGATAGGGCCAATAAATTCATTATTATAGAAAAGACTACTGAATTTTCATATTTCATATTATTATCACAAATTATCACAAAGTCAACATATTATTATCATAAAAACAGCAAATATTGATTGAGCACACAAACACAGTGCCCTATGATAAGCATGGGGGGGTTAAAAAAAAAACATTGAAACATTGTTTGCCTTCAAGGAACTCACAGTGTAATTGGGGAGATAGAATATACACATAGATACATCTATCTAACAGTGTATGAGAGTGTACTATATGTTAAAAGCCAAATGAGTGATGTGAGAATTTTGAGGACAGAAGGATTACTGTGGCCAATTAGAGGAAGACATAAAAAAGGAGATGAGTAAGGGACTTCTGGAATTAGCCTAGGACTAAACATTCACTAGGTTAGTTACCAAAATGAGTAGCTAGCTAATTTTCAGTTCTGAGCCATAGTCTAAGAAAAACTATGATTTTGAAAGCTTGATGCCATTTAGGGGATAAAAAAAAAAAATAGATGGCAGCTCTTTCTACTGCCATCTAGTGGACATATATATGTATAACTACTAGGAACTCAGAATCAAAGACTGAGGAGACAGGGATCTCAGGATAATTGATTTTTAGCCAGAAAGAAGCATAGCTCAACCCCTTCACCCCACTAACAAGGAAACTGAGAGGCAGAGGTCAAGTAGTCTGTCCAGGAAGACACATTAGCCAAGCTAGGATCAGAAATAAGGTCATTTGAGAATAAATCTAAGGTGCTTTCCACTGTATCTTCAGTCATCATAATCTATATCTGGTCACTGGACCCAGATGGCTCCGGAGGAGAAAATGAGACTGGTGACTTTGCACAACTCCCCCTCACCTAAATGATATTCATTTGCATGTCATGGCATACCCTTCTTGATGTCATTCTCTTCAAGAACGAAGGACAAAGAGCAGCAACAGCAATTTATCTTAAATTGCATTCTAGGAAAGAGATTTTGTTCAGTGTATGTTCTGTTGTTACCCAGTTAGAATCAGGGAGCTAAAAACTAAGAGCAGTTTAGACTTTCAAGCTGTCTGAGGGTAGAGTAATAGGGAAGTAGAACATGAATCTAACCCAACTTATACCTGAAAAATTTACGCTACTATGTATCCAGTAAGCGGTTATCCAGCTTTTCCTTAAAAACGTCCAGTGAAGAGGCTCCCATGGCTTCCCAAAGTAGCCTGTTCCACTTTGGGATTACTCTATTTTTTTTTTATTTTACTCTAAATTTTTAAGTATGCCAAGCCTAAATCTACCTCTTCCACCTCCTCTTGCTTAGTATATCCTTTGGAGCCAGGTAGACTAGATAGGTAGACAGACAGACAGACAGACAGACAGATAGATAGATAGATAGATAGATAGATAGATAGATAGATAGATAGATAGATAGATAGAGAGAGAGAGATAGATAGATACATGGAAAATATGTAATACTATATGATATATAGACATATAATAGGTTGATAATGTAATATTTTAGAATATGTAGCTATATAATATCATATATAGGTATCCACTCTTCTACATAATAATTATTAAATGTTTGAGAACAGATATATCATCATCTCTTCCTACCACTCCAAAGTCTATAGGTTGAGCATCACTGGTTCTTTTAAACTGCTCTGGATGTTCTCCAATGACTTTTTAAAACTGTGTCACATAGAACTGAATACACAAAATATGATATGCCCTGATTAGGGCACAGGTAGAGAGGAATTATTACCTTCATAGCTAAAGTCTCTTTTAATACATTCTTTATTTGTTCAGTCATGTTGACTCTTCTTCAGCTCATTTGGAGTTTTCTTGACAAAAATACTAGAGTGGTTCACCATTTCCATCTCCAACTCATTTTACAGATGAGGAAACTGAGCCATATAGTTAGGTGATTTGCCCAGGTCACACAGCTATTAAATCTGTTTGAAGTCAGATTTGAACTGAGAAGACTATCCACTGAATCAGAAACCCTATCCACTGCACCATTAGCTGCTCTCATTGGGGTAGTTTGTTTGTTTGAAGCTATCTCATCATATAATTGACTCATACTTGAAATTCATTAAAACTCTAGATCTTTTTTTCCCCCAGAAAATTCCAACCTTACTTTCTTCATCTTACATGTGAATCACTTAAATATGACTTTTTTTAACTATGCCTGTGAGTTTATCAATGTAGAGAGCTCCTAATAAAGGACTTTATCAAACTAATGCAGAGAGGCACCTTCTCTGAAAATTACAGGATTTAGAGAGTTACCTAGGGTATTGAATGAAGGAATGAATGAATAAGCATTTACTATATGCTTCCTAAGTGCTAAACAGGAAGATCAGTGGATAGAGTACTGAGCTGGGAGTGAGGAAGACTGGTCTTCTGAGAGCAAATCTGGCCTCAGATACTTACTAGCTATTTGACCCTGGGGAAGTCACTTAATCTTGGTTGCCTCAGTTTCCTTATCTGTCAAATGAGCTGGAGATAGAAATGGCAAATCACTCCAGTATCTCAGCCAAGAAAATCCCTAATGTATTCATGAATAGTTCAACAGGACGGGAAAAAAAAAAGATTGAGCAGAAAAAGTGTAATATATATTATATATATAATATATCCCACCCTACCTTCAGGTTGATTATATTCTAATGTAGAAAGACTACCTATACAGTACTGTTAGGCAGGGAGGGATGATTTGGTAGAGGAAAACACAAAGATGGTGAATGGAGCTATTTGGTAACTGGCTAACAGAATTGATTGGTACACCATGGGAGTCTCTTCACTAGAGCTCTTCCAGAAGCACCTTGATAATCACTTACCAGGTAGGTAGTAGAGTGAATTCCTCAGCTATGAGTTGGGCTAGATAATAACAATCATCCTCAATTCCCTTTCCTACTGAGTGCTGATTGATTGGTTTCCCTGAGTAAGAAGTGGAACCTGCTTAGGGGATTGGGACACGGGGAGCCTGGAAGAAGGGGAAGGGAGAGCTGGGACATGTCCAAAAAATGACTGGAGTCCAGCATAGTTTGTCTGAGGCCTGCTAGACAAACTCTTATCAATCTCAGTGCTGCAGGGTAGAAGCTGGAGGACCAGGTAGAGGGCAGAGAGTGGAGTGCACCTGTATATCCCAAAATGGCAGGAGTATAATAACTGAGAGATTAATTGACTTTCCCAGCCACTATGGGTTAGAAATGGGATGCCTAAGGTCATCTTTTTTGTCCACTATTTATCCCTATTTAAATTCATGTTATTAGATTTGACCCAGAGTTGCAATCTATTGGGATCTTTTGGGATCCTGACTCTGTCATCCAACCTGTTAGGTACCACCCTTGTTAGCTTACTAATCATCATCTTCTTTCTGAATCTGGGAGTTCTATTAATATTTGCATGAAGTGCATGGTTATTGTTCAGTAATAGATATATGCCTTTATTTGATATTTTAGCTTGAACCAGGAAGACCATTACCATCCCCTAATGACCTCAAAAGAAAAATACTGATCAAAAACAAACGACTAAAACCTGAGGTGGAAAAAAGTAAGTCAAGTATAACTCTATGCCAATTAAAACAAATATGCTTTATGTGTTTGAACAAGGTGAGTGTCCAGGATGGAATATATTTCCTTCTTTCTCAGCCTGACATTTCTCAAGTGTTCTCAAAAAGTTTCTTCTTGCAATTTATCTGTACAGTTAGCTTAATTTTGAAGGTTCTTGCTAAATTGAGAAAAATTATCCCTCATTTGCTTTGAAAGTTTTCTGCATTTGAGTTCATAGTATGTATTTCCTTAAAAAATATTCGTGAGGATTCCAGTATCCATATTTTTTCTCTGACCTGCCTATCAGGTCAGTGGATAAATAGTTCCAAATAGTATAATGCAGGCATTAATACTTTGTGTCCCAGGGCATAGGTCACACATTTACTATCTCCAAAGTTGTTTACACCAGATTTTTTAGTCTGAGCCATTTTCGTGAAAGGATATGATTAACCTGAGGTTGCTCCCCTTCAGTGCTGCAGGATGAAATCACTTTTCAAACCTAAGGAGTAGGATTTGAGTCATTCTATGACTCAGAATCCACTGAAATATCTTTATCCATGTGTTTCTATAGTATGAGTCGCTTCATTTGAACAGTTATTTATTATTGCAAACCACCATCTCAGGAAATGGGTGTGATACAATCATAGATAAAAAATCAAACATTTCCCAAGCACCTGTTATATCCTAAGTAATAAAACTTTGTCCCTGCCCTCCAAGAAGTTTATCGTCTAAGAGGGATTTGTCTTTTAAATGTTTTGCAAAGAACCTTCAGTGCATTGATTTTCACTAGAGTATGAGGAGGTCTGAAAGTTTGGAACAAGGGAGTATGTGATCAGAGCCTGGTTTTTAGGAAGATGAATTTGGCAGTTGTGTGCAGAATGGATTGGAGAGATAAGAGACCGGAAGGAAACAGAACCAAGATTTTTACCTTAGTTAACAGGAGATATAATGAGGACTTGAGCAAAGGTAGTGGCAGTAATTATGGAAAAGGGGGGAGGGGAATTAAAGATATTTTGGAGGTGGAGTCAACAAAACTTAGCAAATGATTGGATGTGAGAAATGAGTCAATGAAAATCAAGAAGCATTTATTTAGTGCCTCTTATGCGTCAGGCATTATACTAAATTTAGTAGATACAGAGAAAGGCAAAAGACAGTCTCTTCTCCAGTAGCTTATAGTATAGTGGGTAAGATAAGCAAACAAGTCTTTATGAATATACCATATATAGAATAAAGTGGAGATAACCTCAGAGGGAAGGAACCAAGATTAAAAAAGGGAGGGAGAGAGAGAGAGAGAGAGAGAGAGAGAGAGAGAGAGAGAGAGAGAGAGAGAGAGAGAGAGAGAGAGAGAGAGAGTGTTCCAGGTATGGGGAAGTTATAAAGGTTGTGGTTTGTCGTTCATTCTCAAAGAGGACCATAACATCAAGGAGGAGATGACATGATTTGCAGTTGATTTTGATTTGAGTGATGGAGGGCTGTGCAAGGCCACTAGCCTCACTTTTTCCTCCAGAATCATCTGGGTCCAGTGGCCACATATTCATCAGGATGACTAGAGATGACCCAGGATACAATGGAAGACCCTAGCTCTTTTAAAGTATGAAGATAGAAACAACAGGAATTGGCAGCTAATTGGGTATGTGGGGGTGAAAGAAAGTAAGAAATGAAGGATGACAACTGGATGCTTGGAAGGATGAGGATACTTTTGACAGTAATGGAGAAGTTAGGAAGAAAGGAGGATGTGGGGAAAATGAAAACGAATTCAGTTTTGAACATGTTGAATTTAAAATATCTATTAGACATCAAATTCAAGGTGTCCAATAGGAAGTTGAAGATTTAAGACTGAGGTTAGATACTGATAAATGTAGCTGGGAATCTTCTGCTTTGAAATGATAATTTAATCTATATGAGCTGATAAGACATTCAGAGAAACAGTATAGAAGGAGAAGAGAAGCAGTCCCAGGACAGAGTCTTGCGGGACACCCATAGTTAGCAGGCATGACCTGGAAGAAGATCCATCCAGAATAATAATATGAGGAATGCTCAGACAAGGTAGGAGGAGAACCAGGATGAAGTAGTATTATGAAAACCTTAAAAGAAGAGAGTATTACAGAGAAGAGGGTGCTCTGTAGGTAAAAGGCTTCAGAGAGATCAAGAAGCAGAAAGATTGAGAAAAAGCCAGTAGATTCAGCAGTTGAAAGGCTATTAGTAATTTTGGAGAGTGGTATTAGGTTCAATGATGAGGTCAGAAGCCAGGCTATAGAGAGTTACAACGAGAATGAGATAAAAGGAAGTGGAGACATAGATTATAGATGACCTTTTCAAGGAGTTTAGCCACGCACAGACACAACCGAGAAATAATATGGGACAGTAACTACTAGAGATGGACAGACCTCCATCTTCTTTTTTTGAAACTGGGATAGTCGGGATTATGTTTGTAGGTAGTAGGGAGGAAGCCAGTAGATGGGGAGACTGAAAATAAATGAGAAACTAGGGATCATAGTGGGTGAAGTTTTCTGGATAAGATAGGATGGACTGGGTTTATTTATGCATGTAGAAGGGTTTTCTTGGCAAGGAAGAGGGGCATCTTATTATGTGAGTTGAGGGTGAAGAAGTATAGAGTAGGAGAAAGCATCCGAGTGATATGAGGTATGGAGGAGGGACTAAGAGAGAGTTCCTCAGTGAGTGGGCCTTAATTATTTCACTGAAATGTGAGGCAGAATGCTCAGCTGAAAGAGTAAAGTATGGAGGAGCAACAGGGGGTTTAGGGTGCTGAATGGGGTAATGAGTCAATTAGGTGGAAATTAAAAGACTGACCTGCCCCAATGAGGACTTAGTTGAGATTGTAATGTATAGTGCATCCATTCAGCATGGTTTCGTGAATTTTTTCAATTTTATTTAGCAGCATGTGAGAAGCAAAGGCAGCAGACAAAGGACGTTCTCCAAAACTGAAGTTTGACTGGGCAAGATCTTTGATAGGCAAAGGGCACAAGGGACTTGAGATGAGAATTGAACTGGTTCACCAACTTGTCAAGATGAGGAGAAGCATGTAGAGCCAGGACAAGAGCAATGACTTCAGAAAGAACTGAAGGGGTAGTAGGGTTGGTGAACACAGTGGATATGAAGAGAGTTAGGGTTTTAAGGCATCAGCAAAGATATAATGATAAAAAATCATAATCATGTGTGACAATTTCTGAGTTCATGAATATGGAAGTAGCATACATGTGTGATGACTTCTGGATCATGGTCAAGGGGTGACCATCTCTGTGTGTAGCTGAGGTTGAATGGAAGAGTAGGTCATGAGAAATCAATAAATTGGGAAACTTGGAAGTTAGGGAATTGGAAAGAGTATCAAGAGTTGAAATCCCCTAGTATGAGGGCAGGAGATGGAAGGAAAAGATGGTAAACCAGACACTGAATTCATCGAGGAAAGAAAGATTATGTTGTAGGGATCCATAGATAATAACCTATCAGAGTCTTGATTTAGCAATAAATATTCACTGAATGAACTATTTACTAGAAGTGGCATGAGGATTAGAAGCATTCTGACTCTACCACCACCACCATTGAGTTGGGTATAAGTGAAAATGGAACCAGTGTTGGAAAGCCCGATCAGGGATGCTGTGTCTTCAGTAGGGAGCCAGGACTCAATGAGTGTAAGAAGATGGAAGGAATGAGTAAGAAAAAGGCCTGAAAATGGAAATAAGGTTCTTAACTATAGATTAAGTATCCAAGAAATCTCAGTGAAAGGGACAAGTGTATACAGATTGGCATAATGTTGGGATGAATAAGTGAATGGACAGTGGCTTACAGGGAATGGTATTTGTACAGAGATAGTTGGAAGTTCAAAATCAATAGGATAAAGACAGTATGATGGGGTTTGGGGTAGGAGTATGTTAACCATTAAGGGATGAGTTCAGGAAGATTTTTATCCCAAGGAGACCAGGCAGCCATTGTGAAGGTAGAACCAGCTAGGGGATCTAAGACTGGGCCTTCTTAGTATATATTGATTCTAGAAGGAAACCCACCAATCACTGATTTGGCTTTAGGGTGGAGTGATCCCTAAGAGATCAGGCCAGAAACTAGTGTGGACATGGAACAGGTGGGAGGAAAATATGGTAGTGAACAGTAAGGAAGGGTCAGCATGATTGGGCCTTCCCAGAATATGCCTAGAGCACTGAATGGTGAACTGTTCACATAACCTATCTGTATGAGAGGTTGGCCTTACACCCATGGTTTCCTGACTTGGAGTATTGTGCTCTATTACAGTACCTTGGCCCTCATATAAACCAATAATAATGATTTCATAATGAGGTACATCTAATTTAAGCATTTTTATTAATATCATCATAATAAAAAATTACATATAATTGGAAATACTTAATGAATTAAGTGAAAAGAATTTTTAAAAAGACATTGGAAAAGAGTCGTAGAGATTGCTGCATGAATTTGTGGAAGGCTTGGGAGTAAATGAGACCCTATTACGCCCTCCAAGGGAAAGAATGAAAAGGGAGGAGAAGAAAGTCAATAGAATATTGGAGAACACATACTTTTAGGGAGGAGATTAAGTAAAGCCTGTGAAAATGGTAAAGAGATAGAGAAGAACAAATATAAGTATCATGGCACCTAAGGGAGGAGTCTAAACAGTGGGGGATCAACAGAGACAAATAAAGAAAATTCAAGGACACAAACACAAGGGGGAAGAGTTAGATTTGACAATTAGGAAAGGTCAGTTATGACTTTCATGGGAGAAGTTTCACTTGGATGTTAGAGGTGGAAACAAAATGGAAAGGAACTGGGAATTAAATGCTTAGAGAAGATATGAAAACAAAGAACATCAACTCCTCCTTTGGAAAGTTTGGCACTCTAGAAAGAGGTTAAATGGGAAAGGATTTGAGTCAATAGCTAGACTGAATTTCTTTTTTTTTTAGAATAGCATCACCTGAGTGTGGTAGTAGGCAGATGGGAGAGAGGCATTAAATGGAATTAAATCAAGTGCAATAAAGAAAGGAATAAAGGTTGCAAAGAAGTGGGGACAAGGAAGTGGATGTCATAGGGTGAGGTGAAGAGCAAGTCAGTTGCTAAAATGGTTTTAGTAAGGAGCTGGAATCATTATGGAAAGTGGAAAAGTACAAACAAAACCCAGCAGCAAGAGACAGAAAGAATAATCCCACTTAAAAATAACTGCAGACATTATAAAATACTTGGGAGTCTGTCTGCCAAGACAAACCCAAGGATTATAAGAACACAATTATAAAACACTTCACACAAATAAAGACAGATCTAAATAATTGAAGAAATATTAATTGTTCATGAGTCGGTTAAGCAAATATGACAAAAATGACAATTCCACCTAGGACAATTTATTTATTCAATGCTGTTCCAATTAGACTACCAAAGAATTATTTTATAAAGTTAGAAAACATAATAGCAAAATTCATCTTGAAGAAGGAAAGGATAAGAATATAAAGGGAATCAATGGGGGTGGTGGGTAGAAAGGTTAAAGAAGATGGCCTGGTAGTTCCAGATTTCTAACTATATTACAAAGTGGCCATCATCAAAACATTCTGGTATTACCTAAGAAATGGAGTGATGAATCAGTGGAATAGATTAGGTGCATAATGCACAGTAGCTGATAAACCTACAGATCCAAGTTATGAGGGTAAGAATCAATATTGAACAAAAATTGCTTGGAAAACTGGAAAGCAGTTTGGTAGAAACTAGTCATAGACGAATATTTCATACTATGTACCAAGATGAAATCAAAATAGATAAATGATTTAGATGTAAGGGGTAATATCATAAGTAAATTAGGGGAGTGTGGGTAAGTGTACCCATCTGAGCTGTGAATAAAGGAAGAGTTTATGACCAAACCAAAGAATTGTAGGTAGTAAAATAATTTGATAATATGGAATTAAAAAGCCTTTGCAGAATCAAAACTAATGTAGCCAAAATTATAAGGAAAACAGCAAACTGGGGAAAAAATTTATGACAGACTTATCTGATAATGGCCCCATTTCTCAAATATATAAGTAACTGGGCCAAATTTATAAAAATAATAGCCATTCCCTAGTTGATAAATGGATAAAGAACAGTTTTCAGAAAAATAAATCAAAGCTACCAATAGCCAAATAAAAAAAGGTCCAAATAACTACTGATGAGAGAAACACAAAGTAAAACACTTCTGAGATACCACCTCACACCTATAAGATTGGCTAACATGACAAAAAAGGAAAATGACAAATGCTGGAGTGAATATGGAAAAATTGTAATATTAATTCATGGAAAGTGGAGTTGTGAACTAGCCTAACCATTTTGGAGGATAATTAAGAAATATACCCAAAGGGCTATTAAAAAGGTATATAACCTTTCTCCCAGAAATACTACTACCAGGTCTGTATTCCAGAGAAATTTTTTTTAAAGGGAAAGGGGCCTATTTGTACAAAAATCTTTTTATAGCAGCTCTTTTTGTGAAGACAGAACATAAGAAATCTAGGGGATGCCCATCAATTGGATAATAAGTGAATAAATAAGTTGTAGTATGCGATTTTGACAGAATACCATCGTGCCACAAGAAATTATGAGCAGGGTGATTTCAGAAAAACTTGGAAAGACATATAAGCTGATGCAAAGTGAAGTGATTAGAACCAGATCATTGTACACAATAATAGCAATATTGTAACAAAGATCAATTGAAAAAGATTTAGCTTCTCTAATCAAGAAAATTGTCTAAGACAGTTCCAAAGGTCCCATGATGAAAGATGCTATGCAACTATAGAGAGAGAACTAATGAACTTTGAATGTAGAGTGTAGCATACTTTTTTTTTCACTTTATTTTTATTGTTTTATTTTGTTCGCATTTTCTTTTACAGCTCAGCAATATGGAAATGTTTTCCATGACGTCATGTGTATAATTGATTTCAATCTGTGTGCCTTCTCAAAAAGGAGGGATAAGTGGGTGGGAGGGAGATAATTTGGAACTTGAAATTTAAAAATAATTGTTGAAAAATTTACATGTAATTGGGAAATGCTTAATGAATTAAGTAAAAAGAATTTTTAAAAAGACATTGGAAAAAAATAGAGATTGCTGCATGAGTTTATTGAAGATGGGGAGTTATAATCATCAGTAATTAATAATTACCAAGTCATTTAACTTCCATTTGCCTCAGTTTCCTCAACTCTAAAATGGGGATAATAACACCACCTGCCTTTCAAGCTTGTTGTGAGGATAAAGTTAAAGTGTTTAGCACAGTGCCTGGCACATATTAAGCACTATATTTATGCTTATTCTCTTTCCACTCCCCCAAAAATATTTTCCAAAAATGTCAAATGACCACAAAATAATTTTCCAGTAGAAGAATAGGAGAGAGCTGTTTCCTCCATCTGATCCGTTGCCTTGCTGGGAGTAAAAGAAGTGTCTGCTGGAGAAGATTATAAAGGCAGTGTGTTTGAGGAGAAAAATAAGAGGATATCATAGTTTTTTTTCCAATAGTATTGGAATTCTGCAAGGAGCAGTAGAAGGGAATAGGGAAGGGGCAATAAGGAATGGTTAATCCTGCAGAGGGTATGGGCTGAGCCAGATAGAGATCAGAAATTAGGAGAAGGTACCAGGCAAGAGAGATTGGGAGCTAGATTACAGGGACTTGGGACATGAGTTTGAAAAGACAAAGAAAAATCCAGATGAAGAATGACAATGGGCACCCCCCAGATAATGCAGGAATGAGCATCCTAAATAAAGGCTATATGTTCTAAAGAGTATCCTCCTCTGCACCAGCTTCCCCAGAGACAGCATAGAGGTTCTCAAGCCATCTGACATCAAGTTCATTCTGATGTTGCCGTATCAGTTTTTATTTATTACAAAACATGAACTCATGATATGTGATATAATTTATCTTTTTTTAAAAAACAGAACAGCTTGAAGCTTTAAAAAGTATGATGGAAGCAGGAGAATCAGCAGCCCCGGTAAATATCTTAGAAGATGACAACGAAGAAGAAATAGAAAGTGGTGAGTTTTTAAATATTCTGTTTACTTGAGGACTTTGAAAAACAAAGGAAGAGTGTAGAAATTAACTTTAGTTTTTTTAACCTTTAGGTGTGTAAATGACCTTTTAATTTATTATGTTTCATTTAGCCTTCATGTACCAATATGATATCTTAATGTTTTTCAAAGTCAAAATGTGATATAGGAATGTGACTATTACTATAATATTCAGGTTATGTCACAGCTGGTCTGTCCTTCCCATTGTGGAGTCTACCATTGGGCATAAATTCACAGTCTGGGAATCCCTGAAGCATTTTCAGGAGAAGACATGGGGTTATTAGCAAAACAACTCCATGCTCTAGGTTTATGCCCATGAACTTAAACATGAATTCTAATTTTTTTTTATATCAACTCTAAATGAGCAGAATCAAAGTGCTACAAAAATGAGTAAAAAATGCAAATTCAAGTAGTGAACCAATATATAGGGCAACTAGGTTGCACAGTGGATAGAACGCTAGGCCTGGAATCAAGAAGACCTGAGTTCAAATACTAGCTGTGTGACCCTGGGCAAATCACTTAACCCCCTTTGCCTCAGTTTCCTCATCTATAAAATGAGCTAGAGAAGGAAATAGCAAATTACTACAGTATCTTTGCTCAGAAAACCCCAAATGGGGTTACAAAGAGTTGGAC
Source organism: Petaurus breviceps papuanus (assembly GCF_028583685.1). Lineage (NCBI taxonomy): Eukaryota > Metazoa > Chordata > Mammalia > Diprotodontia > Petauridae > Petaurus > Petaurus breviceps. The sequence continues at coordinate 10,725,541 of NW_027187309.1, read as the reverse complement.
ATGACTGAAAAATGACAGAACAGCAACTTGTATTTATACACAGAAAGCGAACTGGAGAAATATGGCAATTATTTGCATAAATAAGACTCCTGAGGTCACCAAGTCATTTCAGTTGAGGTAATGAAGCAAAAGCGGATTTTTTATTGGACTTAAATATTAATAGTGAGAACAGCCTACACTTTTATAGTCCTTTATAATTTACAAAGCATTTACTTCAAAATTTGCCCTGAGATTAGTAGTACATAAAGACCTAAAAGCTGAAGCAGTAATTTTTGCTTTGCCATAATGCTGTTATCCTCTTTGGAAAGGGGAAGCAGCAAGAGAGTTGTTATTCCAAAGCTGGCACTCTAACAAGGAGGAATCAGTTTTTAAGAAGCAATAATGCAGACCTTGAGGAGAAGAGACTTGTTAACAATAGCAACAGTAATAATAGCTTTAGCTAGCTAATACTAGCTGCTTTAGGATTTGCAAAGCACTTTGTAAATATTTTATAATTTACAAGTATTATATAACAAAAACGATATCATTTGATCCTCACAACAATCCTGAGAGGCAGGTGCTATTATTATTGATATTTTATAGATGAGGAAAATGAGTCAGACAGGTTAAAGACAGACTCCTAGGCTCACACAGCTGGTAAACATTTGAGACTTGATTTGAACACAATCTGCCTCCAGGCCTGGTGTTCTTACCCACTGATCCAGAAGCCTAGGATGTGTTGGATAAATAAGATAAAATCTGCACATAGTCTGACCTGAAACGTGGGCTTTGGGTAAACCAATTTAAAAGGGTTCAGTAAATGGATAGGTATCCCTTAGAATAAAATTCTGTGCAATCAGTCCAGAAAGGATGGAAGGTTCTCATAAATTAAACCCATAAAAAATAAAGAGAAATCATTTCAATAAGGAAAATGGTTTCTTGTCTGAAGGATCTGTGTGAAGTACAAGTAACTCATTAAGTGAATAAATGAGTGAATGAATGTAAAAGCATTTAATTAAGGGCTTACTATGTGCTATTCGTCTTTAGGAAAGCAGATGGGAATAAACAATGATAAGTGCCCACTGTGTTACAGGAACTGTGCTAGGCACTTTTACAGATATCTGTTCTTCACAATAGTCGTGGGAGGTACATGCTCTTATTAACTCCATTTTACAATTGAGGAAACTGAAGCAGACAGAGGTTGTGTTGAATTGAAACTCAGATTTTCCTGACTCCAGGCCCAGCGCTCTGTCTTCCCTGCCACCTAGACTGTTCCTGTCCTAAACTACTTTACACTCGAAACTGATTAGCCAATTTAGGCTGCCTAACTTGTCTGGCTATGTTGCAGAAAGGATCCTAGCTAAGTTGTCCTCTGAGGTCACTTCCAACTCTGAGATTATGATTTATTATGACCACTTTAAAATAAAGAAACTGAGATCTCAAAAGATTAAAGGACATTCCTATCTTCATATAACTAATAGCTATATGAGCTGTTTCCTTGAAAATAGATCATCTGCTTTTAAGTTCATGGCTTTCTTTACTATATAAAGTTATCTGGCAGGCTCAGGCTTCTTTTCACTTTACATGTGTGGACAACCTTATTGTTTGTTTTGAAACAGATTATTGAGGAGTTTCAAAATATATTGCAAGTCACAGGAATAAAATAGACCATTGGAGCTGGTAAACAAGATGACAGAAAATTGGCATTTAGCTGGATCATGAGTAACACCAGTGTTTCATAACTCTAATTGTTGTTCAGTCATTTTTCTGTGGTGTCTAGCTCTTCTTGACCCCATTTGGGGTTTTCTTGGCAAGGATACTAAACTAGTTTGCCATTTCCTTCTTCAGCTCATTTTATAGGTGAGGAAACTTAGTGACTTGCCCAGGGTCACGCAACTAGTAAGTATCTGAGGCCAGATTTGAACTTGTTTTCTTAACTCCAAGCCTGGCATTCTATCCACTGTGCCACCTAGTTGCCTTATAATATAATAGGTTGGGATTATATGGGATATCCCAAAAGTCAGGGCACTTTGGGCTTAAAACTGCTCTAAAACTTTTGAAACATTCTCATAGAATACCTTTTTTTCTAAAGAATTCAGAATAGCTCCACAGACATTTTCTCACTTAAAGAGAGAGTCAAAATTATTAAATTTGGAGGGATGATTAGGTAGCCGGGGAGGGGGGTGTGTGTGGGGAGGAAGTCTTAACTTAGGGAATGTCAGTAATTTACATGAAGTCACACTATTAGTTCAGGATCATAGCTCCCCACTCAAGGAGGTCCACAGTTGCATTCTTCTCCATGATGAATTCAACCCCATAGCAAAGCAATGGCTGTTTCTCTAAGTTACCACATGCTTGGGATAATTACCAAATTTATACAGACTTCAAAAATCACCCAGTAGCAATAAAATGGTGCTTGGGCCTCTCCTCTGTGTTATAGTCCTGCCTTGTCAAATGTCATTTGGACATCCCTCAAACACAACCTGTCCAAAACAGAATTCGCTATCTTTTCCTGCCTAGAATCTTCCTATCTTCTGATCTTGCTTGTTACTGTTGAGGGAACCATGCAGCCTGGGCATCATTCTGAACTCTTCCCAATTACCCTAGATATCCAATCCTCTCTTAAGTTTTGTAGCTTCTATTTTAGCAGCAATTTCTACATGTGCCTTCTCTGCTTGTACAACCACAACCTAAGTTCAAGCCTTTATCCCCAGGATTATTTATGTTAGCCCTCTGCCTGACCTCGGGTCTCCCAGTGTTCTCATTCATACTCTTCAAATCAGCTGCCAAGATGTTTTCTAAAGCATAGGTCTCACAGTGTTGTATACTGCTTAATAAGTTCCTGTGCTTCCCTATTATCTCCCAAAATCAAATATGAATTTTTTTTTAGCAGTTAAAGTGATTTCTTACCTGGCCCTTGTCTACCTTTCCGTTCTATTACAGTGCTTTTCTATGATCTAGAAACACTGACCTACTTGCATTCCCTCAGACACAACACTCTATCTTTCATCTCTGTGCCTTTCCCTCCACAGTTCTTGTAATTCTCTGCCCTTCTCCTTCACCTCATAGTTTCCCTGGTTTCCTTTAAGAATTAGCTCAACAGGTGAACTTTGGAAAAACCTGGTAAGACTTATATGAACTGATGCTGAGTGAAGTGAGTAGACCAAGGAGAACATTGTACATAATAACAGCAAATTGTGCAATGACTAACTTTTCTAGATTTAGCTCTTCTTAGCAATCTAACACAATTCTAAAGGACTCATGATGGAAAATGCTGTCCACATCCAGAGAAAGCACTTTGGGTTCTGAATACAGATTGAAGCATACTATTTGCTTTCTCTTTTTTTTTCCTTCTTTCTCATGGTTCCTCCCATTGGTTTTAATTATTCTATACAATATGACTAATGTAAAAATAAAAAAAATAAAAAGAATTAGTTCAAATCCTACCTTCTGCAAGAGGTCTTTCCTAGTCTATCACTCCCTCCCTTTTGCCCCTGCTGCTGCTATCTTCTCTTCTCAGATTGCCTTCCATCCACTCCATATATATCCTGTTGACATTTTGTCTCCATATTTAGAATACAAGATCCTTGAGGGCAGGGACTATTTTGACCTTTCTTTGTATCTTCAGTGCTTAGCACAGTGCCTAATAAATATTTAATGGTAATCTGAATTGTGCAGGAACAGGCAATCATTGGTCCAGGGAGCAAAGAATCACAAAATCTCATAGTAGTAAAGGACTCCAAACATAATCTAGCCTCACTTTTACTTGCAAAGAATTCTCTCTGCAGTTTTCTCTGATATTGAGACCCAGTAAAACCAAGCATGAGCAGCTTTTCAGAGGACTGCTGCTGTGAACACCTTTCAAGGTTCTGATTACACAGTATAAGGAACTCTCTATTTATTCAGTTACAAACTAAGACAAAACATTCACAGAAATCAAAGTATAGCTAGCATTCACAATATTATAACTTAACAACTTATCACTAAAGTAGCCACATAGTTTTAAACAAAGTAAATTCATTTAGTAAGTCCTTCATTTAGTAACTCAATCATTCAATCACAAAGTACCAAGGTCAAAGTTCTCCACCCCTAGGTCACAATGTCTTAATGTCTTCAATCAAAAGGTCTTTCTTCTTAATTGGAGAAGTCCTTAACTCAGTCATCTAAATGTAAAGGTCAGAGTTCTCCACCCCTAGGTCATAGTAAGTCAGGATCTTCTCAATTTGCATAAATACCCAAGAAGAGGTCTTTTCATCTTTACTCGAGGCAAGCACCCAGCTTCCATGGTTCCTCTTCCATGGTCCCAGCTCCTGCCCAAATCTATCCAACTGCCACCTGAGTTCAAAGGCAGACAAGCTCCCAGTTCTTTGTCCAGCTACTTGTGCAGTTCCTGTTCCATATTGAAGCTCACAGTGTCTGGTCTATCTCAAGTCCTTCACAGTTTCTGTTCCTGGGAAGACAAAGCTTAACAAAGCCACAATAACATCCATCCACATGGCTGGTATCCTCATCAATTCACTTTCTGCCTGAGAAATCAACATAGACCCAACAACAAGGTCAACGTCCTGTATCAACAGATGAATGTGACAAAGTAACGTCAAAACAGGCAGACAAAATACCAGCACCACAGCCATGCTGTGGTTGTTCTCTCTTCTCATTTCTCAGTTCTCATTCCCAACACAGCTCTGGCCGGCCCTCAGAAGTTCTCCACGGCTCTGGCCAGCCCTCAGAAGTTCTCCACGGCTCTGACCGGCCCTCAGAAGTTCTCCACGGTTCTGGCTGGCCCTCATAAGTAGTTCTGCCACCACAAGTTTGTTCTGAAAAAATCTTTCTCTCAATTCTTAGCTCCTCAGCCTCTATACTGCTTGCTCCCAAAGGTTCTGGCTCTTTAGCTTGGGCTTTTCTTTATATAAGGTATTACCTACTCCCTACCCCACCCCTTCCTGTTATGTCAGCAAGTTCATCCCACTGTGGGATTGATTCACAAGTTCTGGGTCTTAATACTTGACACAATTATGAACTTGAAACTAAGTGCTAAGTACCTGTTTGATTGCAAATGCAAGGGGCAGGGAAGATCTTCAACAAATTACCATTACCATTACAGACCCATTAGCTCATGAGGCAGCCTGTTTCATTTTTTTTGATAGCTCTGATTGTCTTTGTTCCACATGTCAGTTCTTCAAATATATGAAAACACTTTTATACTTCCCCTGTGACATCTCCAGGTTAAATACAGCAAAGTCCCAAACAGAATAATTAATGAATCCCTGAAGTGGTCACATGTATTCAATTTCACATGAGTGAATATTATATTTACATAAAATATCATTATTGGTTCCAGCCCAATGGAAATACGCTGCATAAATTCAAATAAGGTGACCAGAGGATTCAATAGTCACCTTAATAGAGACCTACCTATATCCGCACTTTCCTCAGTCAATGATCTCAAGGCCCTACATCATCTAACTTGTACCCTCTTGTGGGTACTGTTAAAATGTGTCATTTAGAGGGAGCAACAAACTCCCCTTTGAACAGTGAATATAGGGAGTAATACATGTCTGTTGCCCAAACTCTGGGCATGGTTCTTCAGTTCTGGTGGATCATTTGAGTATAATTAGGCAAAATGTTGTCTATCCTATCCATGCTACAAAGTAGCATAATTTAGGAGGGCAGGAAATACAACCAGCTGAAGAATGGTAAAAGCTGTTAGAAAGAACATCCCATTTGTAAGATGGAATTTAAATTCATAGCACCCTGAAACGCAAGATGTACATTGAATTCCTTGGAAACCAATAGTATAAAAATATGAAAGAAGAGATCAGAAGTGATTTTTCTGCATTTAAAATCCACAAAAATAATTGGTCGTTTATTCAGCTCAGCAAACAAGTACCTATTCAATAGCTTCTGCATACTATGCTAGATGTCAGAGGAAAGAAAAAAGGGAAATTTTTCTCCCTATATTCAAGGATCTTACAGCCCCATTGGTCTGCCAAGATAAACTTATATGATATAGGTAAAAAATTGTGCCGAGATGCATGGAGGTATGTCCTCGAGTAACTGGGAAGGCCTCCTAGAGAAATTATGAAACCCCCAAAGCAGCAATACAGTTTATTAGACCAAGGACTTTTCAATCTGGAGACCAGCATCAGCAGTGGCATGGCATTGGGAGTGAAGGTGGCATCCGTGAGGGCTGATGAAGAGATTGCCCTGGCTAAAATAGAAAATTCACACGGGGACAAGAGAAGTAAGTCGGAGTCAGGCTATGGAGAGCCTTAAATAAATTACTGGCTGTGCAACTAGGTAACATTATGCCTGGTTTACTTAAAGAATTAAAAACAAAAACAAATTAAACCTACCCAGTTAATATGATTCACTTCAATTCAACAAGCACTCGTTAAACACCCATTATTTGCCATTTGTTAATTAGAATCTAAACTCCTTGAGAGTAGCAGTTGTTTCATCCTTTGTATCCTGGTCACCTGGCACACGGTAGACTAGAAGAAAATTAATCAGTGCTTCTCGACTGATTAATTGCCAAGCACTGTGACAGGTTACCTGATAATCCAAAGAAAAAAATGAGAGTCCCTGCCCTCAAGGAGTTTGCATCCCACTGGACCTTGGAGTCATAGTACTTATATCCCCTTACTGTCACCTGACATAAGTCAAGGTTCTAACTTTTAATAAAGGTTTAGATTTTTTGGATCTTACATATATGAAATATATAAAAATAGATTATATATATATATATAATTATATAATATATATTAGATTAAATTATATATAAATTATATTTATTAGATTAAAAAATTTAGATTATCTACAACATTGATATCAAGGATTTCATGGGAGCATCTTTAAAATGAATGGAAAGATTAAACATTGCTGATATTAGAGACATAGCTTGGTATAGATTTAAGCAGATGAGATCAAATCCCACCTCAGACACTTACTAGCTGTGTGACCCAGGACAAGGCATTTAGCTTTGCTCAGCTCAGTTTCCTCATCTGTAAAATGGTATAACAGCACTCACTTTAAAGATTTGTTGTAAGAACCAAATGAGATATATGTAAATATTTTGTGAACCTTGAAATGCAACATAAATATTGAATTGTATTATTATTTTCATTACTTAGAAATAAAGTTGGGATATCTCTTAACTATCCTAATTCACTGTCCTCTGATCTTTTGGCTTCTTTTATGCTATGCAGAATTTTATATCAGCTACAGAATTTTTCCTAGACCCCAGATATTTTTACACATTTTTCCATGCCTGTTACTTCATTAGACAACACTGAAATTCCATTTGAAATTTCTAGCATTTTTCTCAGTAATGCTAGCTCTGTGTACTTGGGATTAGTGAGTGAGTGTGTGTGTGTGTGTGTGTGTGTGTGTACGTGCAACTAGATACCTTTAAAGGTCTGTGATGTTTTTAGCCTTAAAAGTAGTGAAGGCATTTGAGGATTAAGCTTCAAATACTCGTGTCTCACTGAGATGGAATTGGCATTCTCATCCTTTCCTAACTGATGTCATTTCAGTTTTAAAATCAGAACCACATGTTTTTGAGACCTCCTCTAATTTGGCAGCATCATTCTCTTCCACTAGCCACCATCTCATATCCAAGCATTTGAACAATGCCTGGCAGCCTAACTCTTGCTTATTTGCTATTATGATTATTTTCTCTCTCTTTCACATAGTTGACCAAGAGGAGGAAGCTCACCCCGAATTCAAATTTGGAAGTGAACTCTCTGCTGATGATTTCAGTCAAAAGGAAGCTGTTGCAAATAGTGTAAAGAAGGTTGGCATCTGTGTTCTATTCATTTGTCTTTTTTTTTTGGGCCATGAATCCCAAGAGAAGCTGCTTACTCTGAAATTGAGGAAATTGAACCCACAAGAAAATAAAGTTGCTGTTCATTTTCCCCTCTAAACTGCTTAGAAAAAGGAGACCCTTTTAAAGGACAGCCATTTGCATCCTAATTCAAGACACACAGTAATAGTTTAAAGAGAGCACTAAATTATCCCCGGTAATACATCATGATAAAAAAAATCATTCAATGAATAAATAGCTATTAAATTTCTTCTTTTTGCCAGGTATTGTGCTAAGGTAATTAGGGTCCATCTGGCATTGTCCTTTATACTACTGTCACAAGCCCTTTCCTCTGTATTTTGTAAATCAGCTACTCTTTGGAGAAAAAATATACACAAACAGAATTCAAATGGTGAAGCTGGCCCTTCCTAGTTATCTAGGCTGATAAGAGCGTGGTACCTGAGCCATTCCTAGAAAGTCAGCCTGCTAGTGAAGTGTCTGCCTCATAAGGTAGACTAAAATATAAAGAACAAAGTGGTATCAGAATACCAAAACTGTCACCAAAACATTGGACTTTTGTAAGGCTAGAAAATAGGATCTAAATGTGATCACAGATCCCCCTCTTCACCTCAAAAGTGACTGGGAAGGATTAGAAGTTGTTTAATGCCATCTCCACATGTACAACAAAACTGAGTCCAAGAAAGGGTAAGTAATTTGCCCAAAGTCGCATACCTAGTCTATGCAAGAGTGGAGTCAGAACTTAGGTCTTCTGGCTCTTGGGCAAATGTTCTGGTGTTTCTTCAGTAGTTCTATTTTAGCATACCTTCTTCCACCTCCCCAATAACCCAGTAAAAAAAAAGGTATGAACTACATTTATAATAAAGCTGACCATGAGTACACATACAACGCAAGACCATAGGAGCATAAGATTGAATCAAGTCAAGTGAAAAAAAGCATTTATTAAGCATCTGTTTTGTGCCAGACATTGTGCTGAGAGCTAGGGACACAAATCTGTAAGGGATATTATAAATTATCCAGTCCAAAAATTCTTAACCTTGGGTTCATGAACTTGTTTTTTAAAATATTTTAATAATGACATTTCAGTAGAGTCTCCTTTGTAATCCTAAGAATTCTATCTTATGTTTTGAACATATTGCTCTGAGAAGGGTTCACCAGACTTCCAAAGAGGGCCATGACACAAAAAATGCTAAGAACCCCTGTTGTAGTTCAACACCCTGTAATTTTACTGATGAAGAAACTGAGGCTCAGAGATGTTAAATAGCTTGGCCAAGGTCACAGAGGTGGTAAGTAACAGAGCTGGGATTCTTAGAGTTTGGTATTGTAATATGTAAATCCAATCTTCTGACACCACATTTTCACACAGATGAAAATTATGTGCTTACCAAATGAATATATATGTATTGAATGTAAAGCAAAGGCATTGTTCCCATAAGCTACAGCCTCAGATCACTTCATTTATTCAAGTTTGATGATTGTGGCTATATTGGAAAGTCTTACATTCATAGACTTGGGGAACTTCCTATGATAAATGTAAACAATTTTACATTGTTTTTCCCCTGGTTGAAGCACTTCTCCCCACCCAACTGGCAATAATCTTTGTCAGACCCTTCTCTCAATATTAAATTAAAAAAATAACTATTTTAATGCTTACTATATGTCTTATGTGTTAGGGAGGCATGCTCCTTTTTATTAGGTACCTCTTTAATAGTTCTCTCTGGAACCATATCTAACAAATTTATTTAATAATTATACCTCAAAATATAAAAGTAAAGTTTAAGTAAAAGAACAACAGTTTTAGGATGAGATTAGGACAATCCTGGACAATGAAATGTCCCATCTTTTTTTTTAATGTCCATTCATTGCTTTAAAAAAATCATAGCAACATTAACTTACCCCTCCTTACTGTCTATAAGTCAAACAGATTTATGTCATTTCATTCTAATCCAATAAGCATTTGTTAACTGGCTGCTAATGTGCTAGGCACTGTGCTGCTGGAAATACAAAGGCAAAATTAAAAATAATCATTGACCTCAAGGAGCTTACATGCTACTGAGGCACATTTGAAATCATTACACTACAAATGCATATTTTCTTCTATACTGAAAAAAAAATCTTGGAAAACACTTCCTATTCTGGGAGAAACAGATTTCCTAATATATTATGTGTGTTTGTATTTCTCAACACACATACATAATATGTAAAGGGTCATTTATTTTTTGCAGTTTGGAGGGGTAAATACAACTCTTTTTTCTCTTTAGGCTGCAGAAGACCTTGAACATGAAAACAATAAAAAGGTAACAAAAAAGAATTCCCTATAATTTCTACTTTCCTCTACTTATAAAAAACACAATCTATCATGCAAATAATTTTACACAGTCTTATATTTAGATTTTCATGGAAGTATTTAGTCCTTAAATTGTTCTTCCCCACTCAGAGAAATTTAAGTTTCTTGTTTTTAGGCATAACATTTGTATTTCATAATACCTAATACTAAAAAAAAACCTTCCAAGATATGGAAATGATTAAAGCCTGATAAAATCATACCAAAAGGGCACATTAACCTAGTATAATGGCCATGTATAGGTGTAATTAATTTACACTAATGCTTACCCTAAAGAAAGGAACCTGATAGATTAGAACATATTCTTATCACTCAGTGCTATAGTATGTTAAACTCAGATCTTCAAGATCACCTTATTAAAATTAGAAATAAAAAATGACCCATTAGGTCATTAGCTTTACCCCCTTGGAACGGAATTAAAAGAAACTCTGGGTTAATAAAAAGAACTACGTGATATCTTGATATTCTAAAATATTGACCTGACCTAAGAATATTAATTTCTAGTACTTCCCTACATTAAACATTAGTACCTTTTTTATTTGAAAAGAGATTAGATATTGACTTAAATGTAAAAAAAAATTGTGGAGTTAGCTTCCTTAATTTACTTTTAAGGTTTTTTTTCTCATAAAGATAAAAATGATGTGCTTACCAAACGAATTCAGTATGAATGTAAAGCAAAGACACTGCTTCCATAAGCCACAGCCTCAAGTTAGTCTTCCCTGCTATGCGGATATTCATCTCACCTTTTTTTTTTTCAATTTGGGTAGCAAGCAAAAATTATATTTGCTTTGTAATGAACACAAATGAAGATTAGGGCATTTAAAAAATTATTTCTTTCAATCAATGAAAACCTGCCTTCTCTCTTTCATGGCTTTTTCTCTTCTCTCACCCTCATTGAAGAAAGAAAAACAAAACCAATTTTACAGAAACAGATAGTCAAGCAAATCAAATTCCCTCATTGACCATGTCCAAATTTTTGTTGTTGTTGTCTCTCAGTCTACACTCTGAACATTGGGCATTATTGTGATGAGTAACTACTAACTGCCTTCCTACTCTATGTAACAAGCTGCACTATACACTATGAGAAAGACATGAATCACAGCCTCAAGACAGGCTAAAGAACATGCTTTGTACATAGTGTTCAGTGCTAATAGCAGGTGTTTGAGTACCAACTTAGACATGCAATGAAGAAGCCCTTTGGATGGTTTGTACTGAATTGGCCAGGCTGCTGAGTCAGACAACCAATTTGACTTATTCTTTCTCTTTAAAAAATTAATAATTAAATTACTGACAAGGCTTGTTGATAAAACACAAAATAGTGTTGTACTAAACACAGCTAATAATCCAGGTATTTGGAGCCTCAGTCCATTATCAAAGAGCTTTTTTCAACTTTTAAATATCCCTCTTCAAAGTTTAAAGTGAAGTTATCCTTTTTTTTTTTGTTTAAAGCTAATTTTGTTATTTAGAAGTTTTATTTTTATACGCTGAATTTCCTGGAAAGCAAACCGATTACCTCTTCCTTTTTCCATGTGACATGATGCAGTCTCAACCTATTAGATCTAGCAAGATGTCATATTATTTTAAGAAGAGGCTTTGTTCACAAGTCATACACTAGTTGTGAATACATTGTAATAAATGAAGAAGCCTGAGGCTAGAAATCAGCAAATCTGGCATGTAGTCTCAGCTCTTATGCTCATCTGCTGAATGTCACCAGGCAAGTCATGTAACCTCTCTGTGCCTTAGTCTTCTCATCTATCAAAGTGGAGATAATTATTCTTGCCTTACCTACCTCACAGGGCTATCTTGAAGATCACTGAAACAACGTTTGCGAAAGAACTGTGGAAAATTTTAAAGCACTGTGGCAATGTAAACAATTATAATTATTTTTTGTTAATTTAATGAAACATCTCATGTTACTACCTCCATTATTTGATACCAACATATGCATGAACTTAATGAAAACATTTACAGCTTAGCCCGCATCATTTATTAGAGGAAAAAAATACTAATCTTTCATTTTTATATAATTTAGTCTTTACCAAAAAAAAAAAAACAACAACAACAACCACCACCACAACAGCAAAACTGCATTGGGATGAAAGGTTTAATAAGCACTACAGAAGAAATGAAAACTGTTCATTCCTTTAAATATGTTTTCAGGGATTAGTTACTGTGGAAGATGAGCAGGCATGGATGGCATCCTACAAATACGTGGGCGCTACAACCAATATTCACCCATATTTATCCACAATGATCAACTATGCCCAGCCTGTAAAGTTTCAGGGCTTCAATGTAGCAGAAGGTAACATAAAAGGTTAAACATAATAGCTATATTTGTCTACTTTACCTTGTGTTATCATGTAGCATTGGAATCTGACTTAGTATGTTTTCTTTTTGTTTTGTTTTGTTTGTTTGTTTTGCTGGGGGAGACAAAGAATATAGAGATTTGCTTAATAGACTATCCATTGGTAGTATATCCCAGGCCAGTTCTGTGATCAACTTGTTATTCCATTAATTGTCCACATGGTGGCTCTCAGTTACTAGGAGTATGTTAGCAGAAGGTGGCTCCTAATACTGTGTGGCCATATTTATCATTGAGCTATATTTTCAAAGGACTTTTCTATATAAACTAGCTTCCATTGGTTCATAGCTGTATAAAGTGTTTAAAACATTCCCTGAAATAACACTTACTATGGGGGTAAAGGTACCACCACTGTTGAGGAACATTTACACAGCAGACATGAAACATTATATACAAATTCTTTCCTGACTCCTCAAGTTTATTGCTATTTTTATACAAAAATGAGATTGTCATTTGGAACTCAATTAAAAAAATAATGTTAAAATTGTCTTTACATGTCATTGGAAAAAAGTAAAATATATATATTTTTAAATTCTGATTTGAATTAAGGGGAGGGAGAATTTTATTGAAGTACATTGTTGATTTCTATAACTTAGGAGTTGCTAATATGGTAAAGTAGCACATTCCTGGTCAAATATAATGTTACAAGCTGCAGTTATACTTATTTGTTGGCTTATATGGAACTGATGGCAGTACTTTTAAAAGGATATTTTCCTTTCTTTTACAGAGCGTAATATTCATTACAACATGTCTTCTTTTAATGAATCAGTTGGACTAGGTTATTTGAAGACGCATGCAATTGAATTTGTGAAGTATCCTTCTATGATAAGAGGACTAATAGCTAACTGTTTTCTTTCTTTTTGTATGTGAATTGCTGGTGTTCTCATTGTGAAAAAAAAAACATGAATTCTTTAGTAAATAGAAAATAGATCACCAACCACCAACATTCCACTTAGGTACTTATCATTTTCTACATAATGAATTCTGAATTCCACATAAGCTACATTTTAAAAGATATATCTTTTCTATATAGTAGAAGCATATATATCTATGTGAAGCCCTATGGTCTGTTTTAAGTTTATTATTGTTTCTTTAGTTCTTATTCCATTTTCCTTAATAAGTTACACAGTTATAATAAACGGCAAATGAGTCGGATTTACCCCAAGGGAGGCCGAGTGGATTCCAGTAATTACATGCCTCAGATTTTCTGGAACGCTGGCTGCCAGATGGTGTCACTGAACTATCAAACCCCAGGTACGAGATGATGTCCAGTGAACCCAAGTTCCAGAGGAAGGCTTTGATAGTATTGTGCCAACAGATGACATTGGTTTGCTTTTAGCATTTTTAAAGGAAAACAGACATATGGCTAAATGTCATGTTGGATGTGTTTTGGGAAAGTAAGAAAAGAGGTCAGTTGTTAGAGACAATACATTTCACTTCTGGCAACATTTTCCTATACAAAGTCACATATCTCTTGCTATATGTCCTTAGATCATCTACTTTCCATTTCTCTAAATTCCTATCCTTATAAATCTGATTTATCCTCCTATTTTCCAAGGATAGAAGTAAATGGAAAGAATTTGAAAAGACTTGGCTATTTTTTTTTTTGGAAAGAACCTTACCTATTTCTGCCTTTAGAAAATTTTTAGTCCTTTGTTTACATTCAGCAAATATAAACCAATAAACAGTTTATAATGACTCATAAAAAATCTATTAAAAAAAAAGAAATCTGTTGATGACAAATCTACCATAAACTTTGCTTATGGGATTTTATGTCTGTAGGTACCAGAAGGATCTTGTTCTAGTAACAGGACAGAATCATAGAGTTCAGAGTTGAAAGAGACTCCAAGGTCAGACAACAGCACAGAATGAGTTTTCTACCTTAAAGAGTTGAGGGAATGGGTTTGTTTATATTTTTTTTCTTTTTAGTTTGGATTAAAAGATTGAAGTCATTTATTTTAACAGATACACATGTTTATTATTTATTGCTTATCTTTAACAGACTAAAAATTTTTGTGAATATATTAAAAAGAGAAAAATAAAAATTCTATCCTTTTATAGGACTATTTGCTCAGTTTTATTCTTAAAACTAAATATAATAAAAAGAGAAAAATAAAAATTCTATCAGTTTTATAGGACTATTTGCTTAATTTTATTCTTAAAACCAATAATGTTTTCTTCTTACAACAACATTTTGATTGGCTAGATGTGGATAAATTACATTTCTTCCCTATCACTCAATTAGTTCTTGGCCATTTTCTTCACTCACCACGCTCTGAGAAAGCCTATGTTGATTAAAGACAGAAGATTCTAAACATTCATCTGTTAATGTTCATATGCTGCATTTATTTTTCTTTGAAAAAGATTCAACATACAGGCAACTCAATTGGATTGTGGATAGAATATTGGACTTGCACTAAGGAAAGCCTGAGTTTGAATCCTACCTTAGATACTTACTGACTTTGTGACCATGGGCAAGCATTTAACCTCTCAGCCTCAATATCTTCTTCTGTAAAATGGGGATAATAATAGTACCTGATTCACAGGGTTATTGTGAAGAGCAAAGGGGATTATATATGTAAGGTACTTTGTAAACTGTATAAATGGTACTTAACAATCTGTATAAATGTTACTCATTGTTGCCATAGTTGTCTTTCAGCAACCAAAAGTACTTACTGAGTACGCTTATACACAAGGCTCAATGCAGAATCTAAGGTTTTGTGCTGCCATAGGCCATTAGTGTAGTCAGAGACTTTTTAAATTGGCAGCAGAGATCACTTTCCTTATTTTTAAAATGATTCAAGATATATTTAATTATCATCACATACATAATTTAGTTCATCAGATACATTGATGTGTAATAAAATAATGGAAAAAGCATTTATGATATATGGTGGGGATGAGGGTTGGAATGGGAAGAGAAATCCCATCATAATTTAACTTTGTTTAGTCAGTCTCTTTCACCCTTCTGTCATTTAGAAAAGCTTGCATTTGTCCTGCCAGTGTAAAAATCTTCTAGAGCCAGCATTATTGTGCGTGTGTCATACACGCCTTTGCTAGCCTGGTGAAACCAATGGACCCTTTCTCAGAATAATGTTTTTAATTCAAAAATGAAATACATAAGAATCCAAATTAAACAATTATATTAATGTATAATAACGAAAATTTTTGTTGATATTAATCATTTGTTAAAGTACAATAATATTCTCTTACATTCATAGCCCCTTGAGTTAAGAACTCCTGCTCTAGAAGAATTTTTCTCAGAATTCTGCTCTAAAACTAGGTGCTATTTGGCATATGATTCTCTTCTAATCTCTTGAGAGTCACTATGTAGCCAGACTATGCATTCACATTGTTCCTTATGTGGCTACATTATTTGCCTTGCCTAGAGTCCTAAAGGTCATGCAGCTAACCCATTAAAAATTGTGCTTCCAACTCCAGTTGATGAGCAGCTTAAGAAGATGATGCCCAGGTTGCTTTTTAAGGGCAAATTATTTTAAAGAAGTGAGCATTTAATCAGAGCTTCAGGAAAATAAATTTCTATTCATAATTAAAAGTTTAAAGTATTGCTTTAAATTCACCATGAATAACAAATGTTTTCTTGAAACTCTGACATATTTGTTTCAATTTTGTAAAATTTGGTAGTTATGTTTATGTTATTTTTTGTTTTTGCCTCAAAAAAATTCTGGAGTTTCTTTGTGGCATGCCAGAAGCCTCCT
Source organism: Petaurus breviceps papuanus (assembly GCF_028583685.1). Taxonomy (NCBI): domain Eukaryota; kingdom Metazoa; phylum Chordata; class Mammalia; order Diprotodontia; family Petauridae; genus Petaurus; species Petaurus breviceps. The sequence continues at coordinate 10,709,315 of NW_027187309.1, read as the reverse complement.
TTTTTAAGCTAACTATTCTCCCCAGGCTGTACATCTGATTTCTATTGTGAAAGATGGCTTTTCAAGATCTCCATTGTCCAGGAAGAGAAGATGCTAAATTATTTTTGTCTCTTGACAGATTTAGCGATGCAATTGAATCAGGGAAAATTTGAATATAATGGATCATGCGGGTGAGTAATGTGATTTAAACTGTTGTCACTGTCTCAAGGCCCTGTGCTATAGGTTTAATAAAACCATGTCACTTTTAATTACATGTTGCCAAATTAAAGTCGGATGTGAGGGACAAGACAGAAAGAAATGGATTTCCTAGATAGATTAACATTTGCAAAATACATAGTTTTCATCCACTAAACAGACTAGGGATAAAACCTAGCATTACATATAAAGCAAGTGAGTTTACTTCCTCTTGCGTGTATTTTAATTTCAGCAATTCCTTGACAACATCCCTCATCATCTCCTCCTTTCCTTCAGTGCCTTGATTGAAAGGTAACCCTTCTCATATCAATCCCCCTTGGTGAACCCTTCATCTATCCCATTTCATCTTCCCCAATAGATTGTCCCCCCAACATCATCTGTTTTCTATTCTTCCTGCCAGTATCTTCATTATCTCTTTATCTACTGGTTCTTTCTTGATTGCTACACATGTACCCAAGTCTCTCCTACCCTTAAAAAAAAAATGAACAAAAACTCATTAAACTCTGCCATCCGCTCAAGTTATTGCCTTATCATCTTCTCCCTTTCTCAGCCAACAACCAAGAAAAGGAAGCATATGCTCCTTGACTCCACTCCCCCCCCCACAACCTTTTCCATTCTAATCTCCAAGTTGTCAGTGATTTTAATTTAATTTATTTTTTTAACAAATAAAGAAACTAAGATTTGGAAAAAGTGAAGTTTGGCACTCATTCACACTGATAGCAAGTGTAAAGCTAGGACTCAGAATCAAGAAATTTAGTGCTCTTCCACTTATACTCTGATACCTACTGATTCCATCTAAAAGAGCTTGTCATAATCTATAAATCATCTCGAGAAGTCAAAATGTGGAATATAAGTATTCTGAATCAGTCATACTGTTACATTATTAGATAACAAGAAGCAGTGGTGACCCATCCTAAGAGGAGAGGTTGGCTCTGACCACTTTGCACATTAGGATGAAGTGCTAATTCATACGTTTGTAAACCTTAGAGCATCTGGACAGCTGATTGGGGACTACCCACCCAGAGTTCACTCATGAGATAACTACTCCGGGTTGGGTTAACAAGAATGATTTTTCAAGCCTTCATAGAGATAACATTTACTCATTCTCTTTCCTCTTAGGAAAATGTGGAGACACATGTTTAGTGAGCACTAGAATACATAATTTTCTGGCCTTCTGCCGAGGCCCTTTGCCTTCTTCCATTTGAAAAGTAGATGATACTCAGTTCTGGGTAAGGATGTTGATAAACTGAAAAGAATCTGAAGAAGGGTAGTCAGGAGAGTGAAGGGTCTTGAGATTATGCTGAATGAGGATATGTTAGAGGAAATGTGGATGTGTATGCTGGAAAAGAAAAGATTTGGAGAGATAGGAGCATGAAGCTGTCTTCAAGCATTTGAAGGACTGTCTGTTAAAAGAAGGATCATTAGACTTGTGCATCTCTTGATATAGTAGATAAAGTGCTGGCCTCAGAGTAGAGAAGACCTGATTTTAACACTGTCTCTTACACATGTCGTGAACCTGAGCAACTCACTTAACCTTTTTCAGCTTGAGTTGTCTCATCTGTAAAATGAGGGTAATAATAATAACATTTAAATCACATGTTTAGGCATGAGTTGGATGAAAGGGCTTCTAGGTTCCCTTCTAAAACTCAAATTTTGTCATTTTGTGAAAAGCTCCACAAATAAAAACAAAGACAAAATGGGCTTTGGTATTGGACTGGCCCCTGTTCTTTACTGAAAATTTAAGCCTAAGTCCAAAGCTTGTTTATTTCTTTTTATGTGAAATGACCAGAAACTCAAAAACCAGAGTAGACATGAAAAAGAGATTTATCCAAAGGACAGCCCAACTTAAAGAACTGATTTTAACAAGTTCAAAATTAATCCCTCCTTATGCCAAACTTATCCATCACCTGCAAAGAAGGGAAGATCATTTTGGTATAAATAAGAAAAAAAATACAGAAAATCATCCCATTTAGTCCCCTCTACCTCCCTCATTTTGGCCTGAGTGTCAGAAGAATTCAAGGTAGCTACTGATGGGAAAAGCTAAAGACCTTCACTATTGAATAACTTATTTTCTTTTTCTAGAGGCCAAGTTCAACTGCCTCCAGAAAACAATATTTCTATAACTCTTAGGATCATAGATAAAGCCAGTTCTAATTGGTTTGACAGAGACTATTGTGAAATTTTCAGTGCATTTATACCTCAGAAGTTGGCTATTGCTTTAAGTCAGGGATTGATTTATTGTTTAGATGTAAGAAAATGTTAATAATGGACATTAAGCTTAAAAGTATGGGCATACATTATGTCCTCTCCTTTTGTCTCCCTTTCCCCTCCCAAACCTGGTAGTTAAATATTTACCAGCATACCCCTGTATTGCTTTGTAAGTATTGAGTTCCACAGGAATACAGTAGAAGGCTCAGAGAATAAAGTCATCACCAGAGTGGAGGCCTAGTGACTGAAGCCTAATAGTAATAATAATAATATTACCTGGCATTTGTATAGAGCTTTGCAAAGTTGTCAAGTTTGTATATCCATTATCTCATTTGAGACTCCCCCAATCATAGATCTAGAAATGGAAGGAACCCTATAGTTCATCTAATCCCTTTATTTTAGAGATGAGAAAACTGAAGTCCAGAAAGGTGGAATGAATTGTTCAAGTAACAGAATTCAGAGCTGAAAAGGATCTTAAGAAATCATCTGGTCCAATTCGCTCCTTTTGCTGATAAGGAAATTGAGGCACAAAAAAATTAGGTGACTTGTCCTGTAAGTAGTAAATAATAGAATTGGGATTGATGTCAGGCTGTCTGACTTCAAATCCAATGCATTTCTATAAGGAAGTAGTCTTCCTATTTACTAGCTCCAGCAAGTGAATCCTGATGGTTTTATTTATTTATTTATTTTGGTTTGGGTTTTTTGTTTGTGTGTTTTTTGAGGGAGGAAGGCAAGGCAATTGGGGCTAAGTGACTTGACTAAGATCACACAGCTAGTAAGTTTGTCAAGTGTCTGAGAACAGATTTGAACTCGGGTCTTCCTGACTCTAGAGCTAGTGCTCTATTCACTGTGCCACCTAGCTGCCCCATCAGATTATGGATCAAAGGACATCCCCCCAAAACTAGCTGTGGCATGAAAATCTCAGGAATAAATCTAGGAATACTTTTTTCTTTAATTCTGATGGGAGTGGGGGTGGAGAAGAAGGCAAGTAAATACAGCATGCAGGCACATTTGACTTTAACAAAGGACCTTATTTCAAAAGCTACTTCCCTAAATACCTAAGGAAATATGATAAAACAGAAATTTACCTCAGTTTTTTTCCTTATATTTCCTTATCTCCAAATCCACTTCTCTGAATATGAGAACAGAGATTCATCCATGGGACACCCAGCTTTAAATTTTTTTTAATATTCCCTAACACCCCTAAAGAAACACAATAAAACAAAGAAATTTATCTCAAGAAGTTTTATTTCCTTATATTTCATTATTGTTATCCAAATTAGGTTTACTTTTCTCCTATTCTCGCCTCTCTCAGCACCACCCATTCATATGGCCTCTAAGCTTTCTGTTCTTTCCTTGCTGTGTCTTGGTGGTCTAGCAATGACCCTGTTGAAGGTGAGAATGCTTTTCCATTTAATTCCATAGCTAAGGCCATTGGATGAATCACAAAGCAAAAGTCTCCTTCAATACGTAGTCAAGATTCTTTTTTGAATTCCTTTTGGAAACACTGACCAGGCTTTGTAATAAAGGATCTTGAGAGTCTCTGGTTCCCTGGGCCTATCTTTAGACCCAGAAAAGACATTCCTTAGAAACAAGTTAGTTTAGTGTACTTCAGGCTTGACACGACTACTTGGATTTTTGTATTTATATAGACAATAAAAATTAAGATTTTCTTCTACCAAAATTTAATTAAAACCTGTTTTAGTGCATTAGATTTAAATCTATTGTCCTTTTTTACTGATTGTTTTAAAAATGAGGATAAAGCACTATCACTCTGAAGGAAATTACTTTCTTCTAATCAAAACCAGTATGAGAATAGGTTAAATTTTTAAATGTGCAAACTTCCTCAGCACTATTTCGTCTGTTTGGGTTATGGATGCTTATGACCCTGCAAAAAACTACATTATAGGGAGAAGAGAAGCTTCTGACAGCTGCTGCCTGGGCAGAGCTGCTGAGTTGGCAGGATGGATCTAATTCCACATCTTTCTCTCTGCCTCCCATCATCAGAAGAGAATAACGTGCCTTGATGCACCCAGCTGACATCAAGAGGCTGTCATTCTATTTTAAAGCCACAGTTCTCATTTGTTACCCGTCATTGCACAAATTGGTTACACATATATGCTGAGTAGAGTAGAACCCCATAGGGAGTATTAGACATGTTGTTATAATGGTTCTTTTCTCACTGTTATTCTCCTCAATTCTCTCACTTTGAGGTTGATCAAACCTTTTTTAGGAGCTTATGCTGTTAGTAAAAAATAAAATAAAATTTAAAAAACCAGAATGACAAAATGCCACATGAATCTAGTGTTGGATAGCATGTCTTTTCTGCTTGGTTTTGGAAATTAATCAGTATCATTAGTTTCAGAAATCACAGAATTTCTAGGCTAAAAGAAACCAAAGTCATCCACTCCCACTTTCTCATTTTATAGATATGGAAGATGAGAGGAAGGAGGAAGTAACTTGCTCAAGTAGAAACAGAGTTGAACCCAGGTCTCTTGATTGAAGCCAGGACATTCAGTCAATCAACAATCATTTATTAAAGACAAATTAAAAACAACATTAAAAACAAATCATTTATCAACTATGTGCCAGGCACTGCAGATACAAAGATGAAAATAAAGCAGTCACTATCCTCAAGGTTTTTGTTCTGTTGTATTAGTCATGTCTGACTCTTTGTGACCCAATTTGGGATTTTCTTGATAAAGATACTGGAGCAGTTTGCCATTCCTTCCCCAGCTCATTTTACAGATGAGGAAACTGAGGCAAACAGGGTTAAGAGACTTGCCCAGAGTCACACAGCCATATGAGGTTAGATTTGAACTCAGCTCTTCCTGACTCCAGGCCAAGTGCACTGTCCACTGTACCACCTAGCTGCCTCTTGTTCTCAAGGACAGGTGTTCATAGATGGAGACAGATAATTGTTGTTGCTTCCTTTTAGAGGAGGACTAAGAACAAGTGGGGGCGGGATAGGATGGAGGGAAGTATAGTCAGTCTTTCACAATATATCTAGTATGGAAAGGTTTTGATAGCTACACATGTACAACCTATATTGAATTGCTTATCTTCCCAGTACAGGTGGGTGAGGAGGAAGGAAGGGAAAGAATCTGGAATTCTAAGCTTTAAAATCAAATGTTTAAATATATATATATATATTATTTTTCATGCAACTGGGAAATAAGATATACAGGCACTGAGGCACAGAGATCCATCTTGCCCTACCAGAAAGTCAGAGGAGTAATGGGGGACGATATAGGAGAGAACAGATTGGGGGAGGGGGTATTCAGTGGGATCGCTGTTTTGGGGTGGTAGGTAGGGGAAAGATAGAGAGAATATTTGTGACTCAATATCTTGTGGAAATGAATGTCAACTAAAAATAAATATAAAACTTAATTTAAAAAATAGAGGAGGACTAGTGACATCACATATGCAAAGTAAATGCAAGGAAAGGGGTGGAGTGGATGGAGAGAAGCATTAGGTGCAAAGAGGGTCTAGAAAAGCTTCCTGTATAGAAGGTGGCATTTGAGCTAAGCTTTGACAGCAGCTGGAGATTCAGAGAGATGGGGATGAACAGGGTGGGGACAGCCTGGGCTAAGGCATGGGATGAGAGATAAAACATTCTCTTTGAGGATCAGTAAGTAGGACTGTTTAGCTATAATGTTGAGGGTGTGGAAGGGGAGTCATGAACAATAACTCCAGAAAGGTATACTGGCCCCAGATTGGGAAGATCTTCTGAAGACTGGCAGAGGAGTTTATGTTCAATCCTAAAGGCAGAAAGAAACCACTAGAATTTGTTGAGTAGGGTAATGACGTTGTCAGACCTTTCTTTTGGTCTGCCAAAATACCCGGCACTATGCCCTACAAATAGCCTTAAAAGTCCTTATGTGATCAATCATCTCCACTCTCATCTTTAATTTCTCCCTTTCTATTGGTTTCTTTTCCTCTGGCTGCAAATATGTATAGTACTTAGAAATCCAGGTCTCACCTATTCTTAAAAATAGTGCTCCTTAAATATTATAGCATAATATATAAAATATATACTAGGTAATGAAGTAGAGTCAGGAAGACTCATCTTCCTGATTTCAAATCTGACATCAGTCACTTACTAGCTGTGTGACCTTAGGCAAGTCACTTAACCCTGTTTGCCTCGGTTTCTTCATCTGTGACCTCAGTTGTGGAAGGAAATGCCAAACCACTCCAGTATCTTTGCCAAGAAAACCCCAGATGGGGTCACAAAGAGTAGGACATGACTGAAAAACCGCTGAACAAACAAATGATAAAAATCAAATTTTTATTTTATAAATAAATAAAATAGAAGTAAGAATGGTGTTCAACCACTCTTCCATTAATCATAATTGACATTTATATAGGGCTTTAAATTTTACAAAGTGTTTTTACATGCAGGTGAGCTTTACAGAAACTCTTTGTGGTATGCACTGCAAGACTAATTATCTCTATTTAGAGAGGTGAGGTGATATGTCCATGGTCTCAGAGCTAATGACTGGAGGATAAGGGAAAGGGAATGAGCATATTATTAAGCACTGACTACATGGAAGGCACTGTGCAAAGCACTTTACAAATATTATCTCATTTGATTTAAATTAAATGTTCTTGACATACTGTTCAGCACTCTCACTGTCCACTACAGTAGCTGCCCTTTCATGCCTCCCCATGTCTCCTGTTTTTCTTTTCCCTTTCATGGCTTGAAGACAAGGTCCCTGAGTGTAGGAAACTGTCTTGTTTCTATGTTTTTTATCCGTAGTGTTATCCAGAAAATTACAGAGTAGCCATTTTTAAAAAATGTTTATTGACTGATTTTTTTTTAAATTTCAGGAAGAATAGACTATATAGCTTTCTGATGCCATGTTCTCACAACCAACCTAACCTCCATCCTCACAATCTGGCTTCTTTCCAAATCCTTTTACTTCATCACTGCCTTTTGCCTCTCTCCTTGGAAGATGAGTATATAAACTCCAAACCTAACTTTAAGGAGAGCTCATCTCAGACTCCTCATTTCTCATGTGGCTGCATTACTTTGGTATATCTCTGGTTGACTTCTCCACCATAACTACTCATCAGATACCATCTCTTCTTCTCCCTTCTCCCCATCCGCTACTTCTTAACTTCTGTTTGTGTTTTGTCTTCTCCAACTAGATTGCAAGCTCCTTGAGGACAGGGACTGTATTTTATTTTTTGTATTTCTATATCCAGCATGTGGTACAGTGCCTGACACTTATGTAGTAGGAGCTTAATAAATGTTTATTGATTAATTGATTCTCTCCTTACTGCTTTATTGAAATTTCTCTCTACATGGTACCCACTAACCTTCTAATTCAAATAATACAGTAGTATCATCTTATCCTTCTTGACCTTTCAGCAACATCTGACACCATTGATCAATTCTCCCTGTTGACATTCTCTTCTTCCTTGGCTTCTTTGCTCTTCTTACTTCTCCTTTGTTTTTATTGGGTTCCTTTTCTCTTTTCCTCAGTGTAAGCAGGGGTCCCCCACTTCCACAAGGCTTTGGTCTTGGCCCTCTTCTCTCTCCACATTCTTTCCTTTGGTAGTTTCATCTGCTTTCGTGGTTTTAATTATCACCTCGATTATATACAGTTAATTCCTATAACTGTCTTTCTAGCGCCATTTTTCTCCCCTGACCCACAGTCTTACATTTTCAGCTACTCACTTGGCATTGCTGACTGAGTGTCTTGCCAATGCTGAAACTCAATATGTCCAAAACTGAAGAAACTCCCATACCTACCTTTCACCCTATTTCTGTAGTTATATCTTTAGAAATTCCTCATCAGGTTTTTTTTTTTAATCTTCCCTTTACCTCCCCCTTCCATTTGATTGCCCAGTTCTGTTGATTTTGTCCCCACAATATTTTTCACATCTGCTTTCTTTTTTCTGCCGATACTGCCATCATCCTAACCCAGGTTCTTAAATCCCTACTCCTTAGGGAAGGGGGAAAAAAGTAGGGATTCAGCTATTCTAATGGGGACCAAATTGGTCTCCTTGACTGTAATTTCTCCCCCTCTGCAATATATATTTCATGCAAAGTCTTCACACAAGCCTTCCTAATTCATAGATCTGACAATTCATAAATCCTATAATTCATAGATCTGCTCAAAATCCTTCTGTGAGTCCTTGTTGCCTATAAAATAAAAGAGAAACTCTTTATTCTGGCATCTAACTCTTTCACAATCTGGTTCCAGCATATCTTTCTGATTTTATTTCCTGGACCATTTCTTCTTCCCTGATTTCATCCTGCCTTCTCCTGCCTCCAGGCTCTTGTGGCTTCCCATCTCCTATACCTGGAATTAATTTCTTACCTTCACATCTGTCTATTGAAATCTCTCTTTCAGGTAACAATTTCCCCATGAAACTGACCCCCCCCCGTTCCTTCCTTCTACCTCTAAAATCATTCTGTTTAGTCTCTCCTATAAATTTAATTATTATTTATCTTGTAACATATATATTTACATATGATTCTCATCTCCTAACTAGATTTTAAACTTATTGAGAACTAGATTATATATATATATATATATACATATATATATAGTGTGTGTGTGCATTTATATACATATATTGCTTTGATAGTTCTAGAAATTTATACTTTTTAAATGCTTAGTAAATATTTCCTGAATAAAAAATTGTCAAGGCATAGAATCCTGAATGCATTTATAATCCTTGATTCTTTGGACTCTTCCATGACAAAAATGAGAATTTCACTATACTGTATTTTATAGCACCCTGGGTGCAAAAGCTAATGTTTTCTTCTTATGTTCTGTATGATTTCACATGTGTAATTGACATATTGCTTGCCTTCTCAAAGGGAGGGCCAGGAGACAGAGATAGAATTTGGGACTTCCAATTTTTTTTTAATGAATGGGGTTTTTTTTCCATGTAATTTGGAAGTATTTAACAAATTGAATAAAAATATATTAACATTTTCTTCTTTTGAAAGGTCTTTCTTTGGTTTTTCTATTCTTTTTGGAGGGCAAATGGGCTTAAGTGACTTGCCCAAAGTCACACACCTAGTAAGTGTGTCAAGTGTCTGAGGCTGGATTTAAACTCATGTCCTTCTGACTCCAGGGCTAGTGCTCTATTCACTGCGCCACTTAGCTGCCCCTGAAAAGTCTTGAAAATAAATTTTCTTTAAGTGAAAGTATAATAATCCATTAATTTGACATCTTTGAATATGAAGTAGTAAGTAGGCAAGTTAATCATAATTTCTGTTCAGTGACTTCACCCATGCAACTTCAATAGCATCTTGGATCACTAATCAGGCTAATAAATTGTTGGCCTTTCTTTGATGGTAACTCAAAGTGAAAATTTTGTGATCTTTAAAAATCTTGAGGCTGGTATTTTTATCTAGATATTAATGTCATTCCTTTATCACAGTGGTTTCAGTACATAATTTGCTAATGACAGTATATGGAGGAAAGGACAGTTTGACCTTGACTGTGTCTGATTCAATTGAGAAGAATAGGCAAGTGCTTTGAATACTTAGGGCAAGTGACCCATTTTCCCCTCAACTACATGAATAACTAAGGCTATAAAGATGTGACAGATAGTCATAAAGATAACATTGTTGATGTTTTTCTTTATAACAGGTACCTTCTCAAACCAGATTTCATGCGACGGCCAGATAGAACATTTGATCCTTTCTCTGAAACACCTGTAGATGGTGTCATTGCAGCTACTTGTTCAGTACAGGTAAAGACTGGTCTTATATTTTCAGAGTGATCCGAATGTTATACTCTAGGTTTTATAAAGTGGTATTTATAGCAGATGCACATAAACTCAGTAGGTTCTATTGAGTTGTGTTTTGCTTGTTATTATTTCACTCTCTCTTAAGACATCTGTGTTTATATGGAATGAGCATAAGATACTATAGTCTAATTAGAAATAATGATTACTCAATTAAAATGAGCCAATAAATGTAAGAGATGCCCAATTCCTTATGGTTTCTGAAACCAAGAAACATTATGGAATAAATTCTGCCAGTAGTTATAATTTCTATTGGATGAGCTGTCCAGAAGTAGAACAGGATGCCTTGTGAGGTAATACCTCTCCATCATGGGAGGTATTTAAGAAGAGACTTGAAGATCATTTAAAAAGGGATACTGAAAAAGATTCTTAAACTGATAGCAGTGAACTATGGGGAAATGTGTAGTCCAGTTGGTACCAAGACAAATCCTACTGGGACAAAAGAATAATTGTTCTTTGTGGTTAATAAGTTTCTGTAAATTAGTCATTTTATAATTTGTGACTTTGGACCATTTCATTCTTTGGTCTTTGCATTGTATTAATAAACATGAATCTATATAGTTCTTTAAAAATTTAGTATTAAACTTAGAATAAATATTTTCAGTAGTCCCAGGAGGGATATTACCTGTATCTATATTTTTAAATCATCTATAATTTAATTCACTAGTTAGATGTCCTGAATGTTAGGTACTATGAAAAAGTTTAGTCAGATGTCTCATAGTTAATTGGAATATAAACTAACCACCAAATACAACATATAGAATAGAAAAATAACACTTGTCCTTTAATATGTAACCACCATGTTTGATTAATATGTTTGTTGTTGTTGAGTTATTTTTCAGTCATATCTGACTCTTCATGACCCCATTTGGGGTTTTCTTGGCAAGGATACACTGTGGTTTGCCATTTCCTTCTCCTCTTCATTTTATAGATGAGGAAATTGAGGCAAACTGGGTTAAGTTACTTGCCCAGGGTCAAACAGCTAATAAGTGTCTGAGGACAGATTTGAACATATGAAAAGGAGTAGGAGTCTTCCTGATTTGGGGTCCTATACTCTACCTCCTATGCTACCTCTCTGTCCCTTTGATTAATATAGGGGAAACAATTAAATAGCAGAATTCAAGAAATGTAACTCTGTTTTGACCCTACTGCATCTGTGATTTCATCTATATGGGGAACTCCCATTGTGAAATCTCCTTCCACCAATGCAGATTGGCAGCCTGTTTTTTTTTTGTTGTTGTTGTTGCAAGGGGTGGGGGCAGGGGTAGTACCAAGTGAAAGGTTGAGTTCTTTGCCCATGGTCTCAGAGATAGGATGAACCAATGTTAGAATTTGAATTCAAGTCTTCCTGTCTCTGAGGCCAGTTCCCTAACCATATCTGTATCATGGTTTATATATTTTTTTAAAAACACTTTCATATTCATTGTAATCTTTAACTTATACTTTATATATTTGAATTTTACAAATATTACATCTTATCCCAGGCTCAGTAAATATTCTCATGGAAATTCACAACCCTAATTAGGGCTATAGTATCAAAATTAATATTTAGCTAGCTTTTATATAATGCTTTCAGGTTTGCAGAGGACTTTATAAATATTATCTCACTGTATCCTCACAGCAGCCCTAGGAGGTAGATGCTATTATTATTCCCATTTTACAAATGAGGAAACTGAAGCAGACAGGTTACATGGCATACCTTAGGGTCATACAGCTATTAAGAATCTGAGGTTAGATTTGAACTCAGGTCTTCCTGACTCCATGCCCAGTGCTCTGTCCACTGTGCAACTCCAGCAGGACTATAATATTTAAATTTGTTCACTATTTACCACTATATGTGTTATCTAGAGCAAATTGAAGTCAAGTAGAGTCAAATTGAAACAGATCCTTGCAGGTGGCATATTGACTTAGAAAATTAAAAATTAACATTATGTATGTTGTCAGATATTTTGTTAAATATTTTCCAATTAAATTTTAATCTGGTTCAAACCCTAATCAGGAATTTGGGGGCTGGAGTCAATGAGCTTCATGTTTGACATCTCTGACCTAGATTTTAGTCTTGAACTGAAATGATTCCTTTTAATCTAGAATTATTCATATTGAGAATCACTAATTGTCCCATATACATTTTGGATCTAAAGTTACTATCTAACTATCAAATCAGTGCCCATATCTTAATGTAAGTGACTGTGGGGGCTTCAGGAGCTAAGGGGGGTTGGGTTTGTGTTTAAAGCAGTCAAACACTGCTTTCATCAGAGTTGTGTTTTTATTTCAGGTTATATCAGGGCAATTCTTATCTGATAAGAAAATTGGTACGTATGTAGAAGTGGATATGTACGGTTTGCCCACAGACACTATACGTAAAGAGTTCCGAACACGTATGGTTATGAACAATGGTCTCAATCCTGTTTACAATGAGGAATCATTCGTATTCCGAAAGGTAGGATATTTTCAATGTATCTGGCTCAGTACACTAACTTTTGAGCCATATTTTAGACCAAAGAAGATATAAGGTGTAGTAGCTGAATTAATGCACAAACTTTTTTTTCCCCCTTCTTCGTCTTCTTCTAATGGATAAGTTCTGTAGCTATCATGTGATATTTTTTTTTTCTGTTTGGCTTTTTCTTCTTGGCTTTCTCCTCCTTCTTGGGGGAACCCACTTTCTTCGTTGACAATGCCTGTGCTCCAGGTATGCAGTCTGCTCAGAATGAGCCCCCGCTGGTGGACACCAACATTCCTTGGAGATGTCTTCTTCCCTGCCCTGGCAGTGGCTGGTATCTTGCACTATTCCTTCAGCCAAGAGGGCAGGTGAGATGCTGGACCCAAAGCTGCATCCAAAATCAATGTCTTTCCATGGATAAGTTGGTATGGTGCTGCTTCTCCCAATCTTGTGGCACCTGCCTCCACCTGTAGACTATGTGCATCATGTATTTTTTTCTCCCACTTATCCTAACAGTGTATGCTGGGTCTCAAGAGAGTCATCATCTCAAATGTTTGGTTTTTATCTCTCAGTTGTATTTTTCTTTTATTTATTTATTGTCAATTGGAGTTTCATCAAAAATCCATGCATCAACAGTGCTGTCTCCAAGAATGTTCGTTTTCTTTCCTAACTGTTCTGTTGTCCCACCTGAAGTGATTATTTTTCTCTTTAGGGACAGGGTTTTTATTTTTTTGGTTTGTTTTGTTTTGTCTTCCAAGTGGACATGACACTAAACCACTTTTTATATATCATAAGACAAGATAATTTATTTCGTTCAGCACTGTCTCATAGTATTGACAGGCAATATGGTGTAGTGGGGAGGGATTCAGAGCACCAGGGTTGAAATCTCAGCTGTCAATTTCTTGCTACCTATTACTAACCTGGGTAAGTCATTTAACCTCTCAAGCCTCATTCTCCCCATCTGAAAAAAAAATAAGGGGAATGAGTTAGATGGGTGAACTAGTATCTCTTCTAGTTCTGAATCTCCGATCTCTAATCTCTCTTTGAGTTCTAAATCCTATGATCGTAATAATTTAGAATATCTGATTAAAGTACAACAACTTTCTTCCTGGGTCCAAATACCAGCAAATGTGCCTTAACAATTCAGTGCCACCTATTGGTTAAGCAGACTTAGTACAGATGAAGCTAGTCCATTCAGACCATTTTGAACTCTGGTGTGTTTATTGGGCTGAATGACTTAAACATAACCTATAATCTTATTTCTGTATTCTCTGTAAGGTGGTATCTGATTGATGTATATGTATGTGTATACTTGTATTTTTCTATATCCTCTGTAAAGTGATATCTGATTATATATATGTTTGTGTACACACACACACACACACACACACACACACACACACACACATCCTTCATCTCTTTGTAAATTGTAGTTTTCTTGGTTGCCATGACTGAATCTATTGCTGGTAGAAGTGTTCCTTGGTATAACTAAACCTCCACACACATTTTAAAAATATAAAGAGATAATTAATAATAATAATAATAATAACAATAGATGACATTTATATGTCACATTAAAGTTTGCAAAGAGCTTTTCACATTTTTGGAAAGCAACTGCTGGACCCAGAGTCAAGTGGACTTGAGTTCAAATTCAGACTCAGACACTTACCAGCTGTGTAACTCTGACCTAGTTGCTTGGCCTTTGTCTGCCTCAGTTTCCTTATCTATAAAGTGAAGATAATAGCACCTATCTCCCAGGGTTGTTTTAAGGATCAAATAAGATAATATTTGTTAAGTGCTTTGCGAACTCTTACATGCTATATGAATACTAATTGTTATTACTGTTATCATTACTATTTTATTTGAACCACTTAACATCTCTATTAACTACAGATATTATGATCCTCATTTTACAGATATTAGAACTGAGCTTAATAGAGGTTACAGAATCAACTCTCTTATTTAGAAAAGGCTGCCTAGTCCATCCTATGTCTAAAAAAGGATTCCCATCTACCACATCATTCAGCCTTTGTTTGAAGAATTCTGTGGTCATTTCATTACATTTTTGAGTAGATATAATGGTTAGGAGGTTTACCCATGTCCCCCTTAAATCATGCTTAAATTTTTCTCCTTGCAATGACCATCTTTCCCTTCTAATTCTGGTTTCATGCAAAAAAAAGGTTTATTCCTTTATCATATGTCATCCTTCCTATAATTAGGTGATTTGCTTATAGTCACACATCTACAAAATATCAGAGGGAGGATTTGAATCCAAGTCTGACTCTAAATCCAATACTCTCTGTGCTGCCACAAAAATTCTCAGTGATGAATATGGAAAATTGAGAAACATTCAAACTTCTTCATATTTTTCATAACATGATCACACCCTGGCTTATGTAGAATTTTTAGCACTAAAATTCTGTTTCACTTCATAATATAACTTGCATTAAGAAAAGAATGATTTTTTCTTCTTTCCTTTGCAATAATCCCCATGAAGTTAGTTTCTACTTTATAGGAAATCCATAGAAGGAGAGGTTAAGTATTAGTTGAGTCTCAAGTCATATTAGTACTGTGAACCATGAAGTTGGATGCATTTTCAATAGGCCATTAAATCATTGTGCCTGTCTTTAGCCGGAATGTTGTTCAACTTGACCCAGATGAACTGACTCCTCCCATGCCAGTGAGAAGGTCCTCACTGACTCCAGAATGTACAAAATGTGTGGAGTTTTGTTTATTGTCTTGCTATTTTGTATTAGAATAAAGCTTCTGCCATTTAAACTCAGATTTTTGTGTACAGTCATTCTGTTTGGAGTGAAAGGAGATGCCTTGAGGAGGTCAGAGTGTGTTAGGGTTTATGGCTGGCAATTTTTTTTTCAGTTTTATCCCAAAATCTACTCTAAGATATCTAAATTTCAGGGGTCTAACTTACATGGTCTGCATTCATAGGTAAATGTTCTTTAAGATATGGACAATTGTTTCAAGGGTATTTTCCATTCTCTTAAAAATAATGAGAGACAAATATCAGGAGGTAATCATTAGGGAAGAAGAAACAGTATTGGACTGGGAAGTAGGAACCCTGGGTGCTAGTCCTGGTTCTGGCACTAACTTGCCACATAACCTTGAACAAATCACTTTCTATGATCCATTTTCTTCATCAATAAAATAAGCAGATAGGACTAGATTGTCTAAGAGTGCTTTTTAGCTCTAAAATGCTGTGACTGTTTGACCAATGACTTCCTAACATTTACATGAAAATCTGTCTGACACTAGGGATCTTAAATATGTTCAGTGAATATATATTCTGTCCAGGGATGGTAGAATAGCCAAAGCTACATGGTTGGGGCCCCAAGTAACTAGAACAATGACATATGGGAACTGACAGTATTATTTAGGTCTATGAAAACTCCTTTTCTTTGATTGACAGGTTATCCTCCCTGATCTGGCTGTCTTGAGAATAGCTGTGTATGATGACAACAACAAGCTGATTGGTCAAAGAATTCTCCCCCTTGATGGCCTCCAGGCAGGCTACAGACACATTTCTCTTCGAAATGAAGGGAATAAACCATTATCACTGCCAACTGTTTTCTGCAACATTGTGCTTAAAACATATGTGCCGGATGGTTTTGGAGGTAAGGTAAACATTTGCAAATGAATTATGATATGTAGGTTTTCCAAAAGTCAAGAATTTGAAAAGCCCCAAAAACATATATTTAGAAATGTAAGGTCATCTTTGAGGTCAGCCAGTCCCACAGCCTCATTTTACTATTGACTAAACAGGCCCAGAGAGATCAATTGATTTACCTGAAGTCACATTGGTAATTAGTGGCAATGTGATTTGAACTCAGGTCCTCTGACTCCAATATAACACTTTTCCCACTGTACCAACATTGAGAAGTTCTACTAACAAATAAAGTGTCTTTGGATAAATTACTTAACTTCTCTCTATTTTGCTATTATCTGATAAAACGGGAAGGTTTGAACTGGATAAGAAGGCCCTCCTAGAAGTTCCGTATTCTAAGGTGCCTGTTAATCCTTACAGATGTGTTTGATAAAGGGTATATCCATGCTTGTAGTCAAAGCAAACTAAAGAAAATAAAGTCAGCACTTCCTGAGTGGCAGCATCTACTTACAGCCTCACTAGCAGGTGTAAATTGGATTAATCCTTCTCTGTGCCTGAGTTTTCCTTCAAATCCTCAAGGGGGCACTGCTTCAACAAGAATTATATCCCTGAACCAAGAGCTGTTCATGGTTTAAGGCAAAAACTTGAAACAAACTATGAACCAAAAACCATAGTAAACTGAACATTTCTGCTCAACTCCAGCTGAACCCATTTTAAAAATTAAACCATGTAAAATTACTAAAGATTCATAAAAATAAATAAGCAAAATTCAGCCAATCTGAACTAAAATTGAATCTATAGATTTTCAAAATCTGTCAACTAGAACATTACAATGATCTCAGCAGAAGCATTGATTATAGTATTGTAAAGATAATCTAGCCTAATACCATCATTCTACAAATGTATATATTGATGCACAGCAAAATTGCAACTTGTCCAAGGGCACACATATATCACCCAGTCAATATTTGTGCGTACATTGATCCTCATCTCTCTAGTAAGATGTAAGCTCCTTATGGATAGCAACCACATTTTGTATTATAAGGACATGTTGCAACAATGTAATATTTATAGCTCCTATGATCACAATAAAGACCATGACTATAAGTATCACATGTCGTTCAATCACAAAATATACCAAACTCTCCATATAGAGGACAGAACTGAAACATGTATTTAGACACCAAATAACTAAATCCCCAAATTAGTAAGGCAATTCCATCATAGTACCAAAGATGTTCAGAAGCCATAATAATTCTGAGAGCCACAGCATCCTTCAGCCTTCCCACAAACCAGTACAAGATCAATATTTACTCACAAACCTCTCTATCTCCTTAATGAGCATCCTCTCCCCCCAGAGTCTGGCTATGTCTGAACCAGCTTCCTATGGGCTCTGCTTCCCTTCAGCAAAACTTCTCCCACCACAGGCTCCATGTGACTACATTCAGCCTATCAGGGGACAGAGTTTATCTTCACAGTAGGGAAGCTTCCTGTGGGCTCTGCTGCACCCTTCAGCAAATTCCCTCCATCACAGCCTTGTGAAGACATTCAGCCCATTAGGGGGCAGAGTTTACTTTCAAAGCAGGGGAGGTCTTCAAACTCCCCCCAGATCTATTAAGGGGCAGAGAAGATCTTCAAATTCCCATTCCCATTACACGACATTACAAATAATGTTGAACTGGGTAGGTGTTTAATTAATGTTGAATTTATCTTGAGTTCATCCTTCCAGCAACTGTAGCTTTATCAATTTCAACACTGCCCTAAACTAGTAGGAAGTAAAAGAGACTTCTGAGTGGCCAAAACCTGTCTATTGGTCAAGCAAATTCAGCTGTTAAGTCTCACCCAAATAGTGCTATGTAAAATAAAGCAGCAGATCAGAAGGGAGGGAAAAAATGAGGGCAAATAGAAGGGAGGGGTTACAGAACAATACCAAACAGCCTGAAGAATTCTTAGGAACTGTACTGTGTGTGCCAAAGCATCAAAAAGTCCTACACACCTCAGCTACCCAAGAGAGTGTCATTGTGCTAGAGCACAATATACTAATTATGTACTATTCATAGTGATTACTGTGAGTCAGCAAGAGCAGGTTAAATTCTGTTCTCTGTTCCCTGTTTAAGAAAGCAGGAAAAGTGTAGTGCATTTTAGAAATGCTTCCATAAAAAAAAAAATAATTAAATTTTTTAACTTTGACACTTTGTGGGCTAAGCTTAATTTATCTATAAAAGTTGTTTAAGTGGAATATTTCATTGCCTGATCATGATAGATAAATGAGACTTGCATGGGATTATTAGATGATTTAGAACTTTCTAGACTTGGTCAAAAAGTATTTAGAAGCCCTGATGCTAGAATGTCCATTCTTCATGTAAGTGAAGATTTGGATTATTTTTCCTAATCCTAGGACTTTTTCCAAGTTTGCCATATTTAGTACATTGGACATTATAGTTGGAATCTTTGTCCATTTATGGTAGTGGTAGACCTGCTGTTAACTATTTAGTCTTAAGTTTGATTCACCAAGTACCTGATCAGGGATTCTTGATCATTCATTTACCATCAAGACCAAGGAAGAAACATAACAGGTTAAAATCGACCTTCTTGGACCTTAGAGAAGTTTAATTCAAAAGTGGAATGAGGGCTTCCATTTCCTGATGGAAATAGAATAACCAATAATAAGTCATTGGTTTGGGTGCTAGGAATTCATTTTAGGTTTTCGTCTATTAAAGTGAAAAACTATAGGAAACTGGAGCCATG
The DNA here is from genome assembly GCF_028583685.1 of Petaurus breviceps papuanus. NCBI lineage: Eukaryota > Metazoa > Chordata > Mammalia > Diprotodontia > Petauridae > Petaurus > Petaurus breviceps. Next base: position 10,690,332 of record NW_027187309.1, on the reverse strand, counting down.
GAAATCAGTATCAAATTTTTATATTTGAAATCCTTGCATATACAAACTTCAGATAAAGTTCTGACTTAGCTTTATGCTTTATATAGGATTCAAAATCACCGCTATGGGAGAATGCTTTAGAGAAGCCATGTCAAACTCAAATAGAAACAGATTCCTAAAAGGCAGCATATTGTTTTAGAAAATCACAAATGGACATTATCTATATCATATTTTATAAGGTTCTCAAGTCTGATACTTCAGTTTTTGTATCCAAAGCATTCCGCCTCCACACCCTGGTCAATTCCAAAGAACAAATTCAAAGCAAAACGTCCTGCTCTTGATATGTCAGCATTCTATGTAGAAAGGTCATGAGCATAAGCATTACAGTTTCCCTGGACTAGTGGGAGTTTATGGAGATTCTTTCCTGCTAAGAATATAGGAAATTCTACTATAAGAGTACTACAGGAGTTAGGAGAATGAGTCAAGCTAGAGAATTTATATAGATAAATAGGGTTCAGTACTAAGGCACAGTCATCTTTTTCCATGGGACACATGAAATAGTCTTTTTTTTAAATAGGCAAGGAAATTATAACCTTATGTGAAAAGATGTTGTCAATAAATTACATGCTCCTTGTGAACAATTTGGCTCATTTGGAAAATCAAACCCCTCTTTGAAGGCATAAGATGACAGTCTCTAAAATTGTGTTCTTAATTTTCCAGAGAGTACATTAGCTAGGATGACCTTTTGAGGTCATTCAGGAAATTCATTTTCAGTTCTTGGTTTAATTTTTGACTTCTAAGGAAATGCAATGTGCCCCCATGCTTCTGTATTTTACAAAACCTTTGACTAAAAACTTTCTCTTCCATTACTTTACCTCATTAAAAATAAATTAAAACATCCTCAAAGGCACTTATTAGATTTCTCAAAATGGCCTTACCATTTTCTAAAGAAATACTCTTTCTATGAAATCTGGATCCTAGGGATGGATTCACTTTAAATGTTTATATGAACATTATAAGTCCTTTACAGTACTATACAAATAGGTTCATAAGTACATTTCAACAAACTAATCAGATTCATGAGAAATTAGTGCTGTTCAGGTTTATATTGTTTACAGTAGCTTCGCAATTGTTTTTTATGGGACATTTTGTATTGCTATTCAATCTGACTCAATTCAATAAACATTCATTAAGTATTTACTCTGTGTAAGGCACTATTCTAGGCTCTGAGGATACAAAAAGAAGTCAATACATAAAAATAGTCCCTGCCTTAGAGAGCTGTTGCTGAGATGAAAAAAAATGTCCTATATTACCAAAAGATATTTTATAAGTAGCTACTGTGTTACTGCAAAACAAAATCTCAACTGTTCTTAATTTATGTTTGATTTTCTTTTGGCTTAAAAGTTCTAAAATCCATTATTTATTTCCTTATTAAAGAATATTCAGTTGAGAAAATGTTTAATTTACTATTTGTTAAGAAGTATCAGATTTTAAATCTTAATAATATTTATGTCTACCATTAAGACCCAGGAGCTCCATGTACTGTATAACTTTTAAAGATTTAGTTTAAAGATTAGTAAAGTATAAGTAAGTGGAAATTTTTGTGATTTCATCAATGTAAGTACTCCCTCAAATGATAGGATCCTATGCAATTCTTATTGCCCATGTCCCTCCTTAAACTTCCCATAGGAAATCAGTTCAGCACTTCCCAATTTGTCCATCAGTTTGTTATATGACCAGCCAGTCTCTTTTTGTTCCTACATTCCCAGATAATGTTCCTACTACCATTTCCAGTGAGCATGCCATTATTGTTAATATGCAGAATCCTACCTTGTGCAGTACCCACCATGAGTCTCTCCATTACCTTTTAGGTCATTGGGATTTTCAGTTGTTCACAGATTGTTAGGTTCCATGATGCCCAGCCATATAGCATTACCAAAACAATGTTGGTGAATAGAAAAATTTTTACTATATGCTTTATTTTCTTCCTAATACGGGAAATATGAAATTTTTAAAAACCAACAGACCATCAAAGATTGATAATTTATGGGGAGAATAAGAAAAAAATCCATTAATATGTCTTTCAGAGATTTTGAGAATCCAGAGTCAGAAAAAAGTATAGTATCCTTGAGAAGAAAGTCAGGAGTATGTCAACTAGCTCCATGATCAGTTGGCTTTGTAGCCAGATTTTAAGATAGGTTCCAAGTCAGGGAATAGCTTGAGACCATTAAAAGAGCTGCAGTTTCCCAAATACAGTCCCTTATTGTGCATTGAAATATCTAGCCAAGACACATACTGAAGGATTAGTTCAGTGTTAGCCCATGTGTTGGTAAGTTGTGGGTTTGCCTGTATGTCACAATCTGGACAACAGGCATTTCTGGACAGCTTGGTTTTTCCTATGTAAGTTATTAAATGGGGGGAAGAGAATAATTATTCATTAATGAGAAAATATATTTCTGATCCATTATCTAAAAGATAAGGCCAGACATTGATAAATCTCACTAGAATTGGGTAATTGGTCTTGCATGCTATGTAGTCATTCTAAAGTCATCAATCAATCAACAGCATTTTTTGAGTCCTTACCATATGCCAGGCACTCTTCTATGTACTAGGGATGCAAAGAAAAAGCAAAACCCATCCTTTCTTTAAAAGAACTTACATTCTAATGGAAGAGGTGAATTTACCCAAATTGGTGCACATAGAGTAGATGGAAGGCCGCTCTAGAGGCATTCACAAGTAGGGAGCTATTGGAGTTCATCGAGAGAGGAAGTAAAGTCGTCAGACCTATAACACTTTGGCAGGTGAGTGGAAGATAGCTTGGAGTTGGATCAGACTTGAGACAAGGAGACTTACCAGAAGAGTATTGCAGTATTCCATGAGAGATCCAAATGGGATGGTGGCTATGAGTTAGAAGAAGAGAACTTATATGAGGGATGTTAGAGGGAAAGACATTACAGAAGTTGGCAATTGATTGGATACAAAGGGTAAGTGAATGTGAGCAGTCAAAGATGTCAGTGAGGTTGCAAACCTAAGTGACTAAAAGAATGAATAGTGTCAGTCTTGATAGTAATAAGACTCATTTAGAATTCTGAGTTTTTTTTTTTTGTTGTTGTTGTTTGATTTTTTGTTTTTAAATATGTAGAGATACTTACAACACATCCAGTTTGAAATCCCAGGAGGCAGTTGATAATTGGGACTGTAGCTCAAGAAAGAGATTGATATATAGATCTTGAAAACATCTGCTTAGTGATGATAATTGAATCCTTGGGAGCTGATGGGGTAACTAGGTGAGATACTAATAAAACAGAGGAATCCCAGGAAAGAGCCTAGGAGACTCTTACATTTACAGGACATGACATGGATGAAGAATAAGTAAGGAGATTGAAAAGGGGCTGATATTGAATTGTTCCTTATATAAAATAGTGTTCATACCAGTTTAATTGCAATTTAATTACTGACCTACATTCTTTTAATCCATTGCCCCCACCCTATACAAGCCAGATTCTTCTACTTTAGCATCTCCTCACCTGCCTCAAATAAAACATTTACATCAATTTCAAAGAGTACATATACAAGAACAAATCTTTATACACACACACAAGTGCATACATATTGCATCTTTCATGTGATAAAGGAAGAGGGAATGTCTTTCTATAGCGCTCATCTCCATAATAATTGTGGCTTTCTATGTTACTGCCACTTTGGTCCATTGCTCTAGGAGTACATTCTGCCAATGGGACCTTGAAAATGATTTGTCTGCTTCAGTAGCCTCTACCAAAATTTTGTCTTTTAAAAAACTAATTATTTGATGAGGAAGTAATAGGTATCATTTAGGCAAAAGGTTACCCAAATAAAATTTCTGTGAACAAATTAAGAAATATTTTATTTCCCTTTCCTTAACAAAATTGTACTATCAGTCAAAAATATAAAGCTTTTTTTTTTCCTTTTTTTTTGTTTATAAAGAAAATCAATTGGTAAGAAATAAAAGCACCAGAGAGTCCAAGGTGAGTTAGCCTATTGGATTACTGGTGCTTTTTTAACTGCTTTATTGCAGAGGGGAAAAAGAGGCAATGAAAATATTATTTACCTATTGGAGTTTTGCATTACAGTGAAATATTGCAGGCTTAGAGAAAAAGGTACACTTACCCTGCTGCCAAAGCCTGGAAACAGTTCCATTACTAATGAGTATTAAATTAATCCTCAGTGTTTTTTCTCTTCCCACCCACTGTTGCTTTTGATACTTGCCTTTTTTATTCTTTTCTGGATGCCTAATTGGAGTCTTAAAAAAAAATCTGAGCTGAAATGAAAGCTATTGAAAGTTTTCAATAGTACCCAGAGCTTTATCATTACATTTAAATATCATTATCAAGTCTTTGTCCTTGAGTACTCACCTTTTCCTTCCCTAAGCAGTTCTTATCTCCTCTTCCCTAATGAATTATTATCTTCCCTTCTGTAAGACTTAAACTGACAGCTTCTTTCCATTCCCATTTTCCTAATATTTAGAGTCTATTCATGAGTTCTATAAGAGACCTCTAGAAAATCCCTAGTCCATTCCTCCTCTCTTGAACTCTACCAAATTCAAACCTTGCAAAACCATGCTGTTCAGCTTGTTTCTTAAATAGTTAAGAGAAAAGCTGTATCATAGTCCCTGCTAACCCATTCCATTGTCTTGTCCATCAAAAAGCTCTTCCTAAAATCTAACTAAAATCCTTCTGGATGTGATTGAAAGCTGTTGACTCAGTTTCACTGTTCAATGGTAAAAGTTATTCCTTCTTAAGCAGGAAAATAATGATTCTCTATTTCAAGTAAGCAAGCAAAATGTCTAATGTAAAACACAATTTTCCCATGAGTTGATGATTTGTATCATCACAGCAAAGCACCTGAAAAAGAGAAAATTCTATTTTTCTGTTGTTTCTCCTTCTAACTCACACATCACTAACTTATTTCCAAGATAGTAATAAAAAAGGTTACCTAGGTGGCATAGTGATCATAGAATCTGACTTCAGGAAGACCTGGGCCATCAGACACTTATTAATGTGTCACCCTAAGAAAGTCCACTTAAACTCCATCTGCCTCAATTTCTTCCTCTGTAAAATGGGGATAAAAATACATTCTACCTCCCAAGGTTGTTGTAAGTATCAAATGAGATAATAATTGTAAAATAGGGGTAACTAGGTGGCACAATGAATAGAGCACTGGCCCTGGAGACAGGAGTTCAAATCCCATCTCAGACACTTAACACAAAACTAGCCATGTGACCTTGGGCAAGTCACTTAACCCCAATTGCCCTGCTCTCCAAAAAGCAAAAAAAAAAAAAACCCAAAACCCCAAAATAATTGTAAAGTAGTTAGTATAGCACCTGTAACATAGTAAATGATATAAGTATTAGTTATCATTATTATTGTTAATTATTATTATTACTTCCCAAAGACTGTAAGAATAAAATGAGATATTTATAAAGAATTTTACAAAGTTTAAAGTGCTATATTAATGCTGGCTGTTATTATTATTATTATTATCATGATGAAACATAGAGGGAACAAATCTAGGAAAAACCTGGCTACCAAGTCAACCAGTCGTGGAGCTAGTTGACATACTTCTACTGACTTTCTTCTCAATGATATTATACGGTTTTCTGACTCTGGGTTCTCAAACTATCTGAAAGACATATTAATGGATGATTTTTTTTCTTATTCTCTTCATAAATGAACAAGCTCTTCATAAATAAGCAACCAATAGGTCTGTTGGTTTTTAAAAATTCCTATTTCCCATAGCAGGAAGAAAATAAAGCATAGACTAAAATCTTTATTATTCAGATACTATCCCTCCAGAATCCTTGAGCTCCAGAAGACTTGCAATAATCCTAAAAATAGCTCCTGAAAGATAGCCTTCCTTCCAATTTCCTCTTCTATAGAATAAGGATGATAATCCTTTCACTGCTAAGTCTCAGGGTTATGAGAAAAGTACTTTACAAACTTTAAAGAATGATACAATTGTGAGTTTTCTTCCTTATCTTGTTAATAATTGTCAATAATAATAATATCCAGCATTTTTATGGCACTTTAAGATTTACAAACCACTTTAAAATGTTATCCCATTCAATCCTTAACCAGTAACCCTCTGAGGTAGGGACTATTATTATCCCTGTTTTACTGAAAAGGAAACTGAGATTGAGAAAGAATAAATGCTTGACCCAGTGTCATACAGCTAAGTGTTTTCCTCACTTCTCAATTCTTTCTGACCCCAACTCTAGCCACTGCTCCACTTAGTTCTCTGTTTTCTTATTTTTATTGGGATTATTACTATTATAGGACAAGTAGGAGCTAAACAACCAATTAACATGACCTAAGTTATCTGGAAAAGAGATCACAATTATATTTGTTGTAGAAGTGGAGTGAGGGCACTGTGATTGTGGAGATTCTAATGCAACATAAGTTTACTTGCTAATTAAGATGACCATGGATAGAACCATACTGAATCTGAAAAGACTAAAGACCCGTGCTTGGTTGTCCAAGTGGACTGGATGCAGTGGGTCAGAGATAAGAGTAAAATATCTGTTCAGCATTCCTAATTTACCTTTTGCAAGGAAGTATGATAGATGTAATGAGTTGATGTTTTGTTTTTAAGTACTTGTTAATGGGGTGGCTAGGTGGCGCAGTGAATAGAGCAGGGCCCCTGTAGTCTGGAGCACCTGAGCTCAAATCTGGCCTCAGACACTTAACACTTACTATCCATGTGACCTTGGACAAGTCACTTAACCCCAATTACCCCTACAAAAAAGCTACCAAAAAGTACTTGTTGATGCATGCTTATGAGCGTTTTCTACATTAAGTATTTCTGTGGTAGAAGAAATAAAGCTGTCTCATACTTTAAAAAAAAGTGAAGTTAGGAATAGTTTCTTAATTTCTATTCAGTCCCCAAATGACATTTTTCACACAAAAGTAGAATATATTATAATTGTCTGGGTTTGCACGGGAGAGAGAAAGGCTATCTCTGATTTCCTGGTAGTATATAGGCAAGTGTACCTTATTTATTGTATAGGGGAAGCCCTGCAGATAGAAGTGACTCCAAAGAAGAGGTATGAGACTACAAGGCAACCAGTGGTGTATTGTGTTGTCAGAGGAGAGAACAGAGAGAGAAAAGCCTGAGAGCACAGTCAGCAACCTAAATGGCAATGCTGAGACCTTCAGTTCTGACATGTTCAGTTAATCATGGTGCCTTCTCTCTGAGATTATCAAAGTATCTTCATATATATATATATATGTGTGTGTGTGTGTATGTGTGTATATGTGTATATATGTGTGTGTATATGTATTTATGTATATCTATTGTATGTTTCTGTGTGTGCATATATATGTTATTTGGACAAAACTGTACAAGGTCTCCTGGTTTTTTGTCTGTCATTGTATCTCTAGTGCTTGGCACATGGTAGATATTTGTTACTTGTATATTGACTCAATTTGAAGGCTCTGCTGAGGAGGGGCTAAGAACACAGAGGAAGAGTGGGAGAATAATCAACACCTGGATGGACCTGGGAATTCCTTGTAGTATGAGGGTGTCCTGTTGAGGAAGGTTTAGCAGGCAGGCTGGTAATCTAGGTATGTAGTACAACAACCGGCCAGTCCACAATACCATATGGTAGAGTAGTGCAGTGGGTATAATAGTGTATACACATCAGGCCATCAGTAAACATGCCTACTGTGAACCAGGCACTGTTGGCACTGTACTAATTGCTGAGGATTCAAATATAGGCAGATAGCTCCTGCCCTCAAGGAATTTACAAACTAATGGAAGAGACATTATGCAAATACACACACACACACACACACACACACATATACCAGACTATATGCAGGATAAATAGGAAATAATTAACTGAAAGATGGCACGGAAGTAAGAAGCATTGGGGGATGACTTCCTCTGAAAAGTAGGGTTTAAATATGTCTGAGAAAAATGCTTTGCCAATTGTAAGGAGCTATATACAGGCAAATTATTGTTCTGATTCATACAGTTATTGTCTTTCTTTTTCTCAGTACTACCTCACAGATTCAACTTGTGGCCCACAGTTTTATCTGTTATCATAGGATCAAGGGGCAGTTGCTAGAGCACTGGCCCTGGAGTCATGAGGACCTCAGTTCAAATCAGGTCTCAGATATTTGAGCTGTGTGACCCAGGGCAAGTCACTTAACCCCAATTGTCTTGACAAGAAAAAAATCATAGTATCAGAAATTTCAGGGTGGAAGTGATCTCAGAGGCTATCTAATCCAGCCCTTTCATGTTACAAATGGGGAAACTGAAACCAAATGAAGTTACTTGACCGCAGAGGTAATGAATATCATCTTAATTCAATTTAGTGAATATTAAACATCTATAGCAAGATAACATACAGAATATAAAATATTATTATAGGATAAATTTCATTAGGAAAGAGATTCATTATACAGGCACTATATAGGGTCTTTAATCTTGTTACATGAAGAATCTAGGAGGCAGAGTGAGTAGAATGGTGGGCCTGTAGTGAGGCTTCCTAAATTCAAATATAGGCTCAGATACTTAATCATTGTGTGACCCTAGGAAAGTCACTTAACATTGTTTGCCTCAGTTTCCTCATATACAAAATGAGCTTGGGGCAGTTAGGAGGTGCGGTGAATAGAGCACTGGCCCTAGAGTCAGGAGGACCTAAGTTCAAATCCATCCTGGATTTGACACTTACTTAACACTTTCCATCTGTATGACCTTGGGCAAGTCACTTAGCCCCAATTGTCCTGCCTTTCCTCTCCAAAAAGATATATATAATGAGCTAAAGAAGAAAATGGCAAACTGCCCCAGTATCTTTGCACAGGAAAACTCCAAATGAAATCATAAAGAGTTGGACACAACTGAACAGCAGCAAGGAATCTTTTTACAATATTCAATGTTAATGCCATTTGCTTAAAATACTAGTGAAAGTTCAGTTTTGATGAAAATTTGAGGCCCAGTGTAATAGCAACACATGCACACGTGCATGCATATGTGTGTGTGTTTCCCTAAAGATCATGATGAAAGATCAGCTAACATAAAAAAAACCCAAACTTTCATTTAATGCATTAGCCACAGTTATCTTGAAAACATAGCTAACTGGAACAACTTATAACACAAAGGATTGCTGAGGGCTCATTATTCTTTCATATAATGTACATCATATATTGAGGGTTTACTATAAATCATATATTGTTGTATTAATCAGAACAACCATCTTATCTAATTTTTTAATTGTTTTTTCAAAAAGCAAAACTCTACCCTCTCTCTTTTCTGCCTCTTACCTCCATCCATCATTTCCCTTCCCCATAAGAAAGAAAGAAAAATAATTCCCCTTTAATTCACATACATAAACAAGTAAAAAGGTTTTCCACAATGGTCATGTCCAAATAAAATATGTCTCAATATGCACTCTGAGTCTATCACCTTTTTGTCCAGAGGCAGGTAGCAGGTTTCATCATGAATACTTTGGAATTAGAATTGGTTACTATTGATCAGAAATCTGAAATCTTTCAAAGTTGTTTTTCTGTGCAATATTTGTTGTCACATATAAACCATTTTCCTCACTTTGTTCATCTCATTCTTCCAGTAGTCTATATTAGTCTTCCCAGGCTTCTCTGAAACCATCCTCGTCAATATTTTTTTTTTTTATGGAACAATGGTTTTCCATCACAGTCATATACCATGATTTGTTCATCCATTCCCCAATTGGTGGGCATAAACTCGATTTTCAATTCTTTGTTTCCACAAAAAAAAAGAGCTTCTATAGACATTTTTGTATATTGGATTGTTTTCCTGTGTCTTTAATCTTTTTTGGGTATAGACCTAGTCAACCATCTATCTAGTTTGTGTATACTGTAGAATACCTTAACTATATTCAAACTTATTACACTCGCAAGAAAGATGTAGAATTGCCCTCAGATGTTCACTGGGTACTGGTTTTTGTCCTTCATTCTCGAAATGGACCAAAATGACACCACTATGCTTAGAGTCAAGTTTCATTGTGTCTCACTGTGGCTGATCAGACCAATACCACCTCAGAATGTTCTTACCACAGGTCAGGCACAGATAGTCTGTGTGAATATTTGGGGTGGATTCTCTAAATTTGCACATCTTGAATTTCTTTTGAACTACTTCATTTCTTCTTTGCTTATAGAGCACAACACCTTCTCTGATGTGGGCACAGTGACTAGGAGAATACAGAAGTCCTAGGTATACACACTGGCAACTTATTTGGTAGCTTCTTATTTTAACTAGGTATTCTTGCTAAGTCGTGAAATCAGTGGTTTCTATGCTAGCAAAGGGCCACAAACCCTGTCAGTCTCCAAATCATAACAGCTACGGGCAAAGTCCAAGTCACCCAGACCTAGATCCAGGGCTGATTAAAGAAGCACACTAAGTACAAGAGGCTCGCCACCCTGTGGCAAAGCTGTATCTTCAGCATTTGACTTATCTACTAGCTTTCATTTATAGATCAAGGGAAGAGAAGGGCAGGAGAAGGGCATTTATTAAATTCCTATTATGTGTTAGGCACTGTGCTAAGTACTTTATAAATATTATATCATTTGATCCTCACAACAACCCTGCAAGGTAGGTGTTATTTTCTTTCATTTTCTTCTTAACTCATCCTTATCATTCAATTCAACGTGCTCTGTCCAAAGTTACCAGTGATCTCTCAGTCCTCATCTTTCTTGACCTCTCTGTAATCTGTGATATTAATCATTCTCTTCTTCATGATATTCTTAAGTTTTCAGGACATTACTCTTTCCTGTTTCTCCTACCTATCTGACCATACTACTTGGCTTCCTTTACCATGTTTCCATTCAAGACACCCCTGCTAACTCTGGGAGTCTCACAGGGCTCTATCTTGAGCCTTCTCTTCTCTTCTCTCCTCTCCTCTCCTCTCCTCTCCTCTATACTGTTCTACTTGGTGATGTCATCATCCCTCATAGATTCAATCACCATCTCCATGCTGGTGATTCTCAAATTTTCTTATCCAGCCCTAATTTCTCTGCTGACCTGCAGTGTTGCATCTCCAGATGCCTCTTAGACATCTCAAAATTGATGTCCTGTAGACATCTTAAACTTTACATTTCCATCATTAAATTCATTACCTTTCTGCCTCTCCTCCTCCCCCTAGTCCTCCTCCCTTCCAAACTTTACTATTATTGTCAAGGGCACCGCCATCCTTCTGGTGTCCAAGGCTCTCAACCTAGATGTCATCCCCAACTCCTCACTCTCTCTTGTTCCCCTGCCCCCAATATCCAATCTGTTGCCAAGGTCTGTCAAATTTACCTTTGTAACATCTCCTGAATATGCCCTCTCTCTCCTCTAATACTGTAGCCACACTGATGCAGGTCTCATCTCACGTCTAGACTATTGCTATAGGTAGATGGTTGACCTACTTGTCACAAGTCTCTCCCCACTCCAATCCATCTCCCACTCAGTCATCAAAGTGATTTTCCTGAAACACAAGTCCACCCATGCAATCTTCCTATTCAATGAACTCCAGTGGCTCTCTATCACCTCCAGGATTAAATATAAAAACCTCTCTTTGTTGTTCAATGCCATTCATAATGTAGCCCCCCCCCCCCCCCCCCCCACCCCCCCCCCCCCCCCCCCCAACCTCCCTCCAGGTTAGGATAGAATAATTCTCCCCCCAAAAAATGAAAGAGAAGAGCTCCCCCCCCCCCCACACACACACCCCTACACACCTTTCAAGTCTTCTGACACCTTATGCCCCGGCACTTATCCCTCAATCCAGTGACACCAGCCTCTCCTGACACTCCCTCTCCTGACTCCAGGCATCTTCAATGGCTGTCTGTCATGCAAGGAATTTTATCCCACCTCATCTCTCACTCTTGACGTTCATGGGATTTCCTTCACTTATCAACTAAAATCCCATATTTTAAAGTCCCCTTTTAAAAGATGTCTTTCTTAGTCCCTTTTTATCCTAATGCCTTCCCTTTGTTGATTATTTCCTATTTATCTTGTATATATCATGTTTGCATATAATTGTTTGCTTGTTGTCTACTCCATTAAATTGTGAACTACTCAAGGTCAGCACTATTTGCCCTTTCTTTATATCTACAACACTTAGCAGCATGCCTGGCCACATAGTAGGCATTTAATCATATTTGTTGATTGAATTATTATTCTCACATTACAGTTAAGGAAACTGAAACAGATGAAGATTAAATGACTTGCCCAAGGTCATGCAGCTAATGTATCTGACACT